>NW_028258295.1:2675008-2987542 GCF_053883595.1 Heterocephalus glaber | reverse complement strand
CGAGCGTTGAAGAAAGATGGGAGGGGAAGGCACCTCATCCCTCCCCCACTTACCAGGAGAGCTTGAATCCTTTCATTAGTATAGTCACGATAATCCACTGACCGTGTCCTCAGCATCCCTGTCACAGCTCCGGAGGTCCCAGGACATATTGGAAAAGATGATGAAGTCCCAAAAGAACAGAATCCCATGTAATGTGACTTGAACACAGAAAGAAAAAGGAGAGATAGAGAGAGCCAGAACTGCGGCTGCTCTGCTGCTGCTGCCCCACTTCCCCCTCTCCCAGCTGAGAGCTGGGCTCTGAGGCCAAAGGCAGTTTCTTCGAACCCAGCCCAGGGCTGGAGCTGCTGACCTGAGCTGCTGCTGCCACTGCCAGTTTCTGACGAGGACGGGTAATCCTGGCAAGGCTGCAGAGTGAGCAAGCCCTGGAGCTGGGTCCACAGGCTGGCAGGCTAGGCAGGCTGCCGGCCACCCACCCTCAACTCATACCGGCCCCGGGCAATCTTAGGGAAGGAAGCCAAAGAGAGCCGGGAGGAGGACAGCACCAACCTAGCAGAACCTGCACCTCTCTTCCCTGAGGCAGCAGCTCCCGAAGCTCCATATAATCTCCTAATCAATGCAGTACCCAAGCAAAGCACTGCCAGCCACTTCCGCCCATTTAAAGACACAGCGCATGTTTTGTTCCAAGATGGGACAGACGGCAGAGGCAGAGTGCGAGCGGGGAATGTGGTGCCAGGAAGGAGGAGGAAGGCAGAAATCTCTTCAGGGCATTTCTGTAGGCACCTACCAAAGGGTTAAAATGTCCTACCTCTAGTCGGGGAGGGGAGCCTGGCCCCCAGATCCTAGTGAGGATCAGGACTCCTAAACTGAGCCTACGAGAGCCTCCTGGTGAGTGCCTAGGTGTTTGCTGTAAGGACCACCTTACAGGATTCTCACCCTCTCCCCAGCAGGCAGGAGGGCACTTCAGGGCTGTATGCTCCCAAGCAGCTCACAGCTCGGGAACACACAGTCCTCCTCCCCTGCTGGGGAAAGTGCCCAGCCTGCCGGGGTGGGTGGTGAGGCAGCAACTTCTGGTGCGGCAGCTTTCAATCACCTGGGTCCAGCAGTCCTCTTAAGGTGGCAGCAACAGCCTGGGTTAGCAGGGAAGCAACACTTTATCCCCGAAACAGGACTCCCAGAAGATTCAGACCAGGCATTGCACCCAGGGAAGAACTAGGATTTTCAACTTTAAGAGAAACGTACAATTCATGGGGGAATTAGCTCTTCCGAAATGATACCATCCATGCTGGGGCCAGGAGTCCCTGCATTAATATCCTAGGCTGCGTGGTTCCTTTTTGTCCTTCCTCACGTTACTATCTGGGTCAGTAATGCGGATGGGTGAGAAAGAACAAAGAGATTATGAAATGGTGAAGTCCAACTGAACCATACTAAGCCCTTCCCCTGACACTGGTTCCAACCCATCTACAGATATCTATGC
This sequence comes from Heterocephalus glaber, assembly GCF_053883595.1. Taxonomy (NCBI): domain Eukaryota; kingdom Metazoa; phylum Chordata; class Mammalia; order Rodentia; family Bathyergidae; genus Heterocephalus; species Heterocephalus glaber. The sequence continues at coordinate 2,986,068 of NW_028258295.1, read as the reverse complement.
GTCTGGCCACATCATTTATGCCTGACTTTCTAATATGCTGTTCTTAAGAAAAAGTGAAAAGGGCAGCCCTGGGAACAGCAGTCACTATGCTTGTAATTGCTACATATCTACCTCCTACTCTTTCAGAGGCTAAGCTCCATGAAGGCAGGACTGTGTCTCTGGTTCAACACTATATCCTCCCTGTCCAGAACAGCTTGCCGATGGCAGGGCCACTGCACAAGCAAGTGTTTGAAGTGACCTTATGAAACCAAACTAAAGCACTGCAGTCTCTCTCCAGTGTCCAGATGGTTCAGAAGAAACACACTTGAAAAAATACCCAGCTTAACAAAAAAAAAGCTGGGCAGGTGGTGCATGCTTGTAACCCCAGCACCCCAGAAATGGCGGCAAGAGGATCACAGTGAGTTCAAGCCCAGCCTAAACTCACAGTGAGACCCACAGTAAGACCCTGGCTTAAAAAAAAAAACACCAAAAAATAAAATCAGTAAATAAATACAATAATATATAGGGCTGGGGATTTAGCTCAGTGGTTTCGCCGCCTGCAGTGCAAGTGCAAGGATCTGAGTTCGATCCTCAGTACCAAAATTAATTAATTAATTAATTAATTAATTAAAATAATATATACCCAGTTTTCACAGATATACACCCAAAGTCCCCCAGGCTTTGGAGTTTCTCTCCAATCACAGCCCCAAGCCAGACAACACTCAAAGGTTTCTAGGACTCCGCATACTTCTATAGGTAGGTTCTCAATGTTCCTTGAGCCTGTGCCCAGGCCACACCTTCACGGGGGGATTGAGAGGATGCAGCAGATTCCAGAAATGCATAGAAGTGTCCTTCCTGACCTAGATAATTCACTAGGTGCCTCTCCCAGGTCCAGATCCAGCCCTGAGGCAAAGGTCACGGACAGCACTCCAGGAATAACTGGATATTTTTCTCCAGGCCCCTCAGCTGTTCCAGTAACAGTCATGTTTAAAACCTGGATCACAGCTTTCCAAGCAGTACATTATAAACACATTACTGTAAATGTTAAAGTTCTTTGGCTTTTAAAACACATTACTGTAAATGTTAAAGTTCTTTGGCTTTTATTCTTTAGCTACTGAAGAAAAATCTTCCTAAAATCCTCCTTTGCAAGTATTTATCACAGTCTATTGAGGGTTTATAGTGTCAGGCATTGTGCTAAGCATTTTGCATGCATTATCTCATTAAACCCTGACATCCTCATGTTGAGGTAGTAATCATCACAATTTTTTCAGCCTAATTTACCTAATGGTAAACAGGCAGCAGGATGCAAATCTGGGATCTGAATGCAGGTATGTCCAACTCCAAACCCAATCACTATGTAGATTTATTTTTTAAAAAATAGAAATAAAAACAAATTCCTGCTCTATCAGACAAGCTGTTGTTCTACTGTTTCTTTTAGATAGCTTCTAGCTATATAGTCCAGGCTGAACTCAAATTCACAATCCTCCTGCCTCATTCTCCTGAGTGTTGCGATTACAGGTAAGTGCCACCGTGCCCAGCTCACAGGCTGATATGTAAGAGCTCACCTGCACCCAAGACAAAATGAATCCAATTACAGAACAGGTAGAAAAGAGACTAAGTCGGAGCAGCTGCTCCCTGTGGTGATGAGCTGGCTGGCCGGAGTGTTGGTGTGTGAGGTGTAGGAGAGAAGGGGAGCAGCAGAGTCCAATGGGATGGGTGAATCCCCTGCCTCAAATTCCTCTTGCCTCTTTCTTGCTTCTGAAACAAGGACTTTTCACAGAGCTCTGGAAACCAATTCCTCATCCATAAAGGAAATCTCAAAATATGTATACTCCAAACATAGCTTTGAAGAGGCATGTCTGGGGAAAAGTAAAGACTCGGACCAAGGAAATGTGAGAGATGCTCTCCATTTAATGGGCTTTCCCTGGCTTGTCTTCTCGTGGAAAGCAGTTTGTTCCTGTCTCATGTGAAGTCTGAGAAGTGCCCTATCCAGGGCCCTGTGAATGCTGCCATCACCTCTTGGAAGGAGCACATGGTTCCTCCTGCTTCTGCTGGGCTCTTCGCAATCTGCCTGCTCCTTGATATTCATATTTCAGGAAGGACACATTATTTAGAAAAAATTAGGTGCCAAAGACTTCCATGTCTGGCCATACGGCACATATACTGGATAAAATATAAAGAGAAAAGGAATGCTTTTTAAATGCCTAGCATGCTACCAAAAACTAAGGAATGTGTAGTAGAGTTTGAAAACATAGTGATGGCCATTAGAGAAATGCAAATTAAAACACTGATGAGATACCATCTTACTCCAGAAAGAATGGCTATCATCAAGAAATCAAATAATAACAAATATTCATGAGGATGTTAGGAAAAAACAACTCTGCATTGTTGGTGGGAATGTAAATTAGTACAAGCACTATGGATATCAGTGTGGAGAATCCTCAAAACACTAAAACTAGAAATTCCATTTGACCACACTATTCTCCTTCTAGATATCTTCCCAAAAGAGTTAGTCATTATATTACAGTGATACCTGCATACTCATTTTATAGCAGCACAGTTCATAACAGCTAAATCTTGGAAACAGCCTATATGCATATCAACAGATGAATGCATAAGGAAAATGTGGTATTTCCACACAACAGTATACTACTCTGCCATAAAGAAGGACAAACTTGAGGAATTTGTAGATAAATGGATGCAACTTGAGAACATAATGTTAAGTGAAACAAGTCAGACACAAAAACTTAAATATTGCATGGTTTCTCTTATATGTGAAAAAGGGAAAGAGCGTGCACAAAATAGATAAACAGGAAGTAGGGAGATCTTTTTCAAATGGACAGGAAACAAGAAATGGAGGAGAGAGGGACGGAATTCGGGAAAGGGGATGGAAACAAGTATTGAAAGGGGGAAAATGGTGAAAACAGAGCATCTGCAAATGGGAAGGAGAGCAAGAGCTGAAGGAGCAGGAAGGGAGGGCAGGGGTGGGGTAGGGGATTGAAAAAGAATTAAGATGTATCATGGACATGTACCAACTCCCCAAGACAAATGCAATCGTTATGTTCTGCAAACTTGTACTAATTTTTTGAAAATGGCAGAAACCAATGAAACTGGGCTCAGATTTTATGACCTCACAGAACACAAAGGGCTAACTCCAAAAGCTCTCAAGTGGTGAGAGGCTTTAAGGAGACTTGTTCATACAGGGGCCCCTGCTGGACACCACACTGCCCTGCTACAAACGAGATGGGCCTGAAAGAAATTCACAAGTACTTCCTGGAATAAAAAGGAAATTTGTCCCACCTAAACTCTGACACTGAAAAACAATTTCCCCAATAAATCCTAATTCCAAACTGATTCTCACACCAGCTGCAGCTGCTTGCAGCCTGCGAGTTTCCTCAACAAGTCACAGAAAACCAATAACCACAACAGCAAAGAATGATAAATAATATAACCACAGTAAATTAATAACTTCTGATCATTAAAAAAGAAAACTGGTGGGGCTGGGGATTTGGCTCAGTGGTTCCGTCACCTGCCTCGAAAGTGCAAAGTCCCGAGTTCAATCCCCGGCACCACACACAAAAAAAGAAAAAGAAAACTGGCAAAGCTTTTCTAGGAGAAAATATTTGCAAAACATATTAACTGAGAAAGGAGTTATTCACAATCTTTATTAAAAATTCCTGTAAACCCATGAGAAAAAGGAGACATTAGAAAAATAGACAAGAATTGAATAAGAATCTTCAGGAGAGGAAATAATCAATAAGCATATTAAAGAGTGCTTAACTTCATTAGTACTCAGGAAAATACAGATTTGGAATTCCAGTAAGAAGCCACCTCAGACCCATCTGATTGGCTAAAAATTTAAGACAAACAGTATCAAGTGTTGGAAAGGAGCAAGTAGAAATGTATTTTGCTTCAATTACCTATAAAACTACTAGGGATTGTGGATAGGTAAGCAACTGTATCCCCAACACTGAACAGTCTTATTCCACCAATGGAAGGAACTCACATTTAGGGTTACATGCACAGCAAACTTTGTATTATGTATAGTAGAACAGTATACTCCATTGGAATTGTAAGTCATTGCCACATCCAATGGAGTCAATAAATCTCAGAGGCACCATGTTGAACAAAGAAAGTCAACAAAAAATGCTGCATGCTTCTATGCATATAGGAAAGACAAATAAACCCAAGCATGATGGTGCATGCTTGCAATCCCAGAACTCAAGAGGCTGAGGCAGGAAGATCACTATGAGTTTGAAACCAGCCTGCACTACATAGTGAGACCCTGTTTCAAAAAAAAAAAGAGAGAGAATAAATAAAACCAATGAATATATTCTACATCCGTAAAATAAAAAAAGTAAGGGAGCAAGGAAGCCTTTCAGAAAAGTGGTCAAGAGAAGGGATAAGTGAGTGGTACACCACATGTTTGTTATTTCACTTTCTACTTTACACATATATTTTTCTCTTTCTCTTTTTTTTTCCAAGTGAAAGGATGACAATGAGTAAAGTCTCCATGTGCCAATAAAGCCATCATTTATATATTTTGTAAGTATTATTTTACATCTGCCCAATATTTGATGAAAACAATTTTAACATAACTAGAAAATAACTGAACATCAATTTTTTTCCTTTGGCTTTTTGTGGTTTGATGAAAGAGAGGTTAGGAGGAGTCTGACCACGACAATGTTTTGTGTTACCTGCATTTTCAAAAGTCTGACCTTTGAGGGCCAGGGATCTACTTCAGTGGTTCCGCTGCCTGACTTGCAAGACCAAGGTCCCGAGTTCGATCCCCAGTACCAAAAAAAAAAAACCTGACCTTTGGGGTAACTCACAGATATCAACTTGATGGATACAATGTTAGTTTGTGTTACTCTGCGTGTCTTCTTACAATAGTTACTTCCAAACTTTACTGGTTTGGGAATGAAGGTTTGAGGTTGTTTCTTTCTGATATCAACTGCTTTGACTTTTTTAGCCTCCTATGAGTTTTAAGATCTCACCCATCCTGGTGCTGTTCCTTTCCTAATCCAATGGAAACAAGGATTGGTGTTTCCTGCCTCATTCATAAGGAAGGACTGGAATAGTGATAGAGGTTGCCCTTCCACCAGAGCAAGATGCTGGTGACCACAGGCCAGGGCAAACTTTAAGGTTGCGAAGCCAAAACTTGGGTCCCATCTATAAGACTTTGGCCAACTAGTGGCAGAACCCAAGGGAAAATTCAGCCTCCCCTACTCCTAGCACCCCAGATGGGGTGCTTTCTACCAGGTGGGCTCCACATGATCTTGGGAAGTCACCCCAAGCCTCTGGGTCCATATCTGGAGTGGAAAATGGATGCAGGATCCCTCAAGCTCTCCTTCTAGCTCAAGTTGGAAGCTCTCCTCCGCCCCTTCCCTGGAGGCAGCCAAGCCGCAACAGCAGGGCAGAGCTGCATGTTCCTCCTTGCTGCAAAACTGGGGCAGAGCTGCAGTCACATGCTGGGAATCAAAGCTCCAGCTCAGGCAGGGGAGTCATCAGGCGCTGAGAGTGTTATATTTAAGGAGCCTTTTGGAGGTCAGGAAGCAAGTGAGAGAGGAGCAGCGGGGGAGGGCACAGCCTCCCGAACACTCCATTTGGACAACAAGCCTCCTCCTCATCCTCTAGCCAGAATCCTCTTCGGAACTCCAAACTGCAGTCAATAGAGGCTGTGTGAGGGGCCGGCAGATGGCCAGGGTTCCACTGATCAGGTGCTCCCCACCACTTCCCTATCCCTCCCTCCCTCCCTCAGCATGCTCCTCTCTCCACCCTCTGCCACTATTAGTCACAGGCTCTGGGGTGACAGTGGAGGCTGCAGGCATCGGCCTTGCCTTCTGGTCTGTTCATCGGTGTCAGCTCCCAGCTTGGAGCTTCCGGAGCCAGCCCCGCCCCTCTCACCCTTCTCCCTGGTGCACATGCCCACATGCCTGCCCTCCAGCCTTACCTTAGCAAGGAAACAGTGTGGCCCGAGGGCCACACCTGCCACAGGCCTGGCAGAGGTTGGCAGGCTGATAGGCACAGCAAGAGGGGGTTTTGTTTCTAGAAGGCTTCCTTGGACCTCCATGACTCCATGGATTTACTTAGGACACTGGAGTTTAAAAAAAGAAAGAAGGAATATGTCCTCCTCCCAGCCTCCTTTGCCCCTCCTTCACAATCTGCTAACCTAAAACATTCCTTCAGGCAATAACAGGGTGAGCAAAGCCAAAGCCAATCTGCAACTAGGTTCATCCTGCCTCCAGGAAAGGAGAGTCCAGACTGAGGCTGCAGGGAGCCTCCATAGACACAGACAGATAGCATCACTCAAACATGTAAAGTGGTCACACACACATGATGGTCTGTGATTTTCACAGCAACCCCATAAGGTGCCAAAGAACACTGGACAGAGGAAGAAACCGAGGGTCAAAGAAGTCTAGTTCTCTTACTCATACTGCCAGCCACAGCAGGCCGCTACATAATAGCACAACTGGCCCTCAGGATCCAAGCATTCCACATCCACATGCTGTGCACACTCAGATTGAACCTCAGCAGACTGTTTTTAAAAATGGTGTCGGTAATGAACACGTATACACGTTTTTCTCATCATTATTCCCTAAGCCACAAAGTATAACTACTATTTACATCACACTTACATTGTATTGCACATCATAAATAATCCAGAGATGCTTTAACATATACAGGAGAATGTGGATGGTAATATGCAAATATCATACTATTTGAACACTGGTGTATTTGAGTAACTGCGGGGCATCCTGGAACCAATTTCCTTCCATACTGAGGGAGGCTGTGGTTGTTAAAGACAGGACAAGGTAAAGAGTAAAGCACACACCGAGGCCCACAAGACTGACCTGCCCCCTGCAGGCCTGGGAACCTCCTCCTTTGCCAGGCCATACAAGGTAATCATCTCCCCGTAATCCACTTTGCAGCGCTCTTTCCCCCAGTTTAAGCAGCTCTCGACATTCCTCTTCCAAGGAGACTTCTAGCCTGGTGAGGGGACCTGTTTCCTTGGCCCTTTCCCCATCCGGCAATAGAAACCTCAACTCTAGATGCCGCCTTCCCCTTTCCTTACAAACCATTCTGGGGCTCCCTGCCTGCCTTCCTCCATGTTGGTTTCTGTGTACACCTTGTTTATCAGTTGTCCTGGATCACAAGACCTCTTCTGCAGTAGACAGGAGGGCAGCCCTTCTACCATCAGAAAAGACACACACACACCTCCACTTCTGAGAAATCCCCACCAAGCAGGATGGAGGAGGTGCCTAATTCCACTCCTCATTCTAATAACAGACATGAGAAAATGAAACACCTCTCCCGCCAGAGGGGAGACCAGGTCGCTTTTGGATCCTGCCCCTCTGCCTCCAGCTTATTCTCAGGTCTCAGGAGAAGCACAGGCTAAGTAACAGTGTTAGGGACCCAGGAGGTGCTCCTCAACTCAGGTTCTCTCCAGGCGGGAAGGGAGCACCCACACACCCACAGCCAGCTGCTTCCTGCTCCCTCCCACCATGTGGGGATTTCTCCTTTCCAACTCAGTTATATATGAACATTGCTGGGGGAAAAAATTAGAAGATGAACTGAGCATTTTTAACAGTAAAAGCCTCCCAACCAAGGGCACAGCAGGGATCTATTGTTGGCAGAGAAGATACTGACTCCTATAACAAGCCTAGGAAAGACGCAATCTTAACTGCCCCAGGGCCTGACACCAGTCCCAGGGGTGTGGGTTGTGGTTTAGCATTCTGGAATTAGACTTGGGTTCAAATCATGCTTAATAGCTCTGTGACCCTGAGTGAGCTACTTCATTTCTCTAAGCCTCATCTATAAAAAAGCATAATGTTGACAACAACCTATAAGTTGTCAGGAGGAGTCAATAACACCTGATGTAATAAGTGCTCAATACATGTGAAACATTATTATGTTTATTTCCAACACCAGGAAGCCACCACTATAAACTACAAGAACCACAGACTACTTCTTTGCATCCTGGTCTAGTTTGTCTCTTCTTTTTCTAATTTTCCCTAGTTTGCTGGTGACATTTTTGTATCTTTTGTGTGTGTGATATTTGTTAGGTCAGTCAACTACTTATTCAACAATAACCACATTTTATTGTGCCATATGCTCATGACCCAGGCAAATCATATTTCAAAAATAAATCCAATGTCCTCCTTGATCTCTAGAAATTTATAATCTAATAAGGAAGATAAGATTGAGGCATTAAACAACATAAAAAAAGCAATAATCCCCAAAGAGAGGCACATCTAATCTCGACATCGATATTTTCTCTTTCAAAATGAACATAGGTTTGCAATCATTATGCTAATTTTATCAGCTGACAAGTAATGGTGAATATTCTCAGCTAACCTACACTAAGTCTGTTTGTGATAATTATTCTTGAGTAGTCTGGTCTTAACACAAAAGCATTAGCCAGAAAAAGGATTCGATATTTGTCATCATCCTTTATGGAGACAAGAACTTCCTATTAGCAAGACAGGTGTCCAGAAATAGTGTCTTCCGAACATATTGCTACTATCACTGCCAATAAATACCAGTCTATTTGGATGGAGCAGACCACATTGAATGAGTTGGATTTTGAAAAATTCAACTTTCTACCATCAGGACATTCTCGCATCAGCCATGTAAGGTTGAGGTTATTTAACATGCTTAAAGGTTTTTCAGGCCATGAGAGCCACTACATCTCCTGACATCAAAACAGACTGGAGCCTGCCATATCATAAGTAAAGGAGTCCAGTGTCCAGCTGTCTTGTAAACAGTGTTATTCAGTAAACTCTCCTGTACCCTTCCCCACTAAGATACTGACCACCTTCAATGGCCCAGGGCCACCATGGTGATGTTTTTACTGGGAAAAATTAGGACAATGTGGTGAGTTTCAAAATCTAAATATACTGAATTTTCTGTCAGCCATGGTGGCACATGCTTGTAATCCCAGCACTCTGGAGGCTGAGGCAAGAAGATTGCCACAAGTTCGGAACCAGCCTGGAATATATAGAGAAACCCTGTCTTAAGAAACCAAAATGAAAAAAGAAAGAAAAAAGTAAATACACAATTTTCAATTTTTATTAGTATATCTTAAAATTTTTTGTCAAAATATTTCTTTAAATATAAATGATGCTGGTGGTAGTTTTATGTTTTAGTTTAGTTTAGTTACCTTTTTCAGGTAAAAATAAATATCTGGCATGTCTGTACCAGTCTATCATTTCTTTTCACCAGGCAGAATGCTTTCTCAGTACTAAGATCTCTTGCTCTACTGTAAGGACAGGGTCATCTGAAGAGCCCCAACAGCTGATCTGCCCTCATCTTTAGATGATTATCTGGGTCACAGAAGTTCCTAATCTAGACCTGAATGTTTTAACAACACGTTGGAATATGCTGGCAACTCCCAAGTACAGATGTAAATCTACTACCACTCCCCTAAACTCAGGCAGACTTCCAATTGTCCTGTAAAACCTATTATGTCTCAAGGGTATGAAAGAGCATGTACAATACTGCTCCTTTTCTCTTTACATTTCCTGACTCTGACCTTGTGCACCTGTCTCAATGAACCAAGCCACCTGGTCAGGAACTGAGAACTCATCCTGGACACTTCCTCTCCCACCTCCTGTTTAATTGGGTACTAAGTCACATCAATCCTCCACCAAAATATGGCTAGAGATCATCTCCTGCTATCAGTTTTTACTTGCCTTTCAATTCTCATCTTTCAGTTTGCAATTGTACTTACCCTCTATTTGTCTGTCCATTCAACAAACATTATTGAGCGTCTATATGCCAAGTAAAATGCTAGATGCTGTGTTTCTGTGGACTAAATAACAAAAATGCACAACCCCTATCCTCAAGGAGCTCATAGACTAATAGAGAAAGACAGGTTTGTAAAAAAAATAAAATGTCAGAGATGGAGCACAATGAAGAAATTCTCATACTTGTCTACCTTGGAGTCAGACAGTATTGGGGGGGGGGTGGCTAGATATGGTAGCATATGCCTGTAATCCTAGTATTTGGGAAGCTGAGGCAAGAGGATTAAATCAAATTTGAGGCCAGCCTGGGCTACACAGAGTTCAAGGCCAGACCAGACTACATAGTGAGACTCTGGAGAGAGAGAGAGAGAGAGAGAGTGAGAGAGAGAGAGAGAGAGAGAGAGAGAGAGAGAGAGAGAGAGAAACTTCTCAAAAGCAGACCTGATGATATCTTTTGGGGGAGGGGGCTACTGAGGATTGAGCCCAGGGTTTTCACTGAACCACATCCCAAACCTTTTTATTTTCATTTTTATTTTTACTTTGAGGCAAGGTCTTACTAAGTGGCCCAGACTTGAACTTCTGATCCTTCTGCCTCAGCCTCCACACAACCACAGTCCTGCATGAGGGTCTCACCGGATTCATCTTGTTGCTTAGGTTTCTAGTCTCATCGTCCTCCTCCCCTCTTCCACGTGCATCCTAAGCCTCAGTCTCACCAAACTACTTGTAGTGGCCTGCACTCTGCCACTGCCGCCCTGCTGTCCCGCTCTCCAGTCCACAGCGGACCTCAACACCCACAGCTACCATTCAGTGCACGTCTACGGCATACTGGTATCTGGCCTACGTCCTCTCAATCCTCATGAAGGCTCTGTAATGTCAATGATATCCTCGGTTACAAACAGGAAAAGGGAGACCAGAACAGGTCAACATAACTAACTCAGGTTGACAGAGCCAGAAAGTGACAGTGCTAGCATTCAACTTAGATATGTCCAGCCCCAAATCACAGTTAGATCAAATCTCCTCTCTGGTCCACCTAAGAAACTCTCAGATCCAGTGTCACTTCCTTGACAAACCCCTTCCGGGCCTGCCTGGTCAAATAATTCTTTTGTGCTTCCCTGGTGGCTGGCACTTCTCTTATGACCCTTATTATCAGTGCTGCTATAATTTGTTTACTTGTCTGTCTCCCCCAAGAACCTGTGAGCACCTGCTCACAGTGATTATGTGCGATCCATCTCTAAATCCTCCATGCCTAACTCTCTACTGGCATAAAATTGACATTTAATAAGCATTAGTTGAGTGATGGATTAATAAATGCTTCCCAACCTCTTATCTCAAGCTGGAGATAAAAACTCTGAGAATATAATTTGTCATCTATGTATCATAACAGTCAGGTTGGGACATCAGATAGCCCCCACTGGAAAATGCAACCTTAAAGGACAAAAAAAAAAAAAAAAAAGGAGCACTACAGTAATGCAGAAATAAGAGCCTCAAAACCCAGATTCCTGGAAATGAAGTCACATCCAAGAAGTACTCCAGGAACCAAACAGAATCTAGTAGGAAGTGTTGTCATCAAGACTGGCTGGGGCCAGGGATTTGGCTTAGTAGTACCTGCACCTACCTTGAAAGTGCAAGGTCCTGAGTTTGATCCCCGGAACAAAAAAAAAAGACTGGCCACACCTCCATCAAAAGCTATTTCATTCTGCAGTGACTTAAGCCAATATATTGAGGGTAAAGGATATTCTAGAAGTAATACCTCAGAAATAAAAAGGAAAATGCTTAGGTAAGCAGAATGCATTTACATATATTTAAACATTTAAAAAATGATATCCAAATGATGTAAATGGCATAGTAGTGAGTCCAACAAGAATGTTTATTAACCATTCAGCTGCTTTTACATGTTCTCAGGGATTCCTAAAGCCAGCCAAACATACAGGCTGTTTATCTATTTATGCAGTATTGAGGATTGAACCCAGGGCCTCTGCACTGAGCTATATTCCCAGTCCTTTTCATTATTTTTATTTTTAGAAAAGGTCTCACAAAGCCTCACAAGTTCCCCGGTCTGACCTCCAACTTGTGATCCTGCCTCAGCCTCCCAGAGTGCTGGGATTACAGGGGTGTGCTACCATGCCTGGCCTACTTATTTAAGAACCCAAGGGCATCTATCACTAAACTACATCTTCAGCCCTTTTTATTTATTTTGGTGGGGTTTTTTTCTTTTTTTTTGGTACCGGGGATCAAACTCGGGTCCTTATGCCTTCGAGGCAGGGGGCAAAACCACTGAGCTAAATCCCCAGCCCTACCTTTTTATTTATTTTGAAATGGGTTCTCATTAAGTTGCCTAGGCTGCCCTCAAACTTGTAATCTTCCTGCCTCAGCCTCCTAAGTAGCTGGGATTACAGGTGTGTGCCAGCCAGCACACTTAGCCAACATACAGTTTCTCACTGTACCTTGGCTTTGGGGTTTGTACCTGGGCTATGCAGATATTTAGACTCTTTATGGGGGTATCTTGGATCAGAAGCTCTAACCTTTGAGTTACAAGCTTTCTGGAGAGCAGATGAAAGCTACAGATACTCTTCCCAGAAAAACGCACAGACATAACACTGTATCAAACTCTGCCCACAAATGGAGAGGGCTCAGATTAAAGACTAAAGAAGGGCCAGGTTTAAATGGCATCAGTTTCTGTAACTAAGTTTGTCCTGTGGTGGAGGTCCTGAAGGCAAATGCTGACTCAGAAGGATCCAGCCCCAGCTCTGAACCCATGCCTGATGAGATGATCTGTGATCGAAGGGATGGATGTCTCTTTCCACCTCCGTAAGGACGTGCAGGCATGGAAACTAACCACAGAACTGCCCGACACCCCCAAACTATACCTGGCCCGGCACTCACCAAGGCCACTCCTCAAGGGCCAGCAGGTGGAGAATACATAACTTACTATATGAAGTTAGCAGGTGTGCAGGGCCCCTGCTTTGCAGGCATCTCAGGCACCAGCATCCCAACCAGACAGCAAACTGCTTTCAGCAAATCATTCTGGATCTAAACACAGTCGCAGATGCCTGTTCCCACGGCTGCCACTGCACACTGCCAAGGGGACACAGCACCTTGCCCCATCCCATATGCAAAGTGACAGAGGGGAAGAGCGCGAGAAGGGGAGACAGAGGAGAGAAAAAATCCAGGGAGAACTTCTCTCATTTAATTTGCTCTCCGTGGCTTTTTTCTTCAAGTATGTGACACATCTAAGCTGGATAAAACAACAGATGTGCATAATTTCCACCTTTGTGAAGATGAGGAGCTGAGCCCCTAGAGAGGTAAAGTAACTTGGATCCAATCACACAGCCTGTGGGGGTGGGGCGAGAAGCTGAGAATCCAGTTCTGCAGTTCCCAGACCTGTCCTGATAGTGACAGCACTTTACTGCCTCACTCTCTCTTCCACACACAACCCAGGGTACCCAACCTGCTCCAGAAGTCTGAGCCTCTTCGACTCTTCCATCTCTGAGACAAAGGAGACCCTGCCATCTGGCCAGAAAGCAAGCCCCCAGCCAGGCCCGAGGTGTCCTGCGAGGACTACAGGTGTCTCCCTGCACACAGGAGCTGAGCAGGGGTTGTGCAGACTCAGCCTCCTTAGCTGCCCCATCCACTCCCAGTGGCTCAAGCTCCTTGTTTGGAAAAATACACAGGAAAACAAATTTCCAATTGCAAGCAGGATCAGGAGAGACAGACAGCCACCTCAGGAACGCCCTCTAGCGTGCCCATGAGCTCATGGGCATTCGCACCCAGGCACCATTCCCAGAGCCACCAGACCTGCCCCACCATTGGGGCATTGAGGAGCCAGGGGAGGAGACAGTGGCAGCATCTGCCACTCAAATACCAACTCCTCACCAATCCCCAAGCCAACATCTGCTGCAGGATGAGAGGCAGGCTCTGCTGCTCACTGTTCATCCCACACCAACCCCACCCACCCCTTATACAACAGGCAGGGAGGGGAAGCAGAGAGAAGGTGAAGGGAAGTGTGGAGGTGACACAAATGGGTCTGGAGAGTGCTGTGGGGCAGGGAAGTGACAAAGCAGGACAGAGAAAGGGGCAGGCTGGGTAAAAAGAGACAAGAAGATAGACAAAAATGAGAAAAGAGCTAAAGAAACAGACAGAAGTGAGTGGAGACCAAAGCTTCAGACCCTTCATGTCCTGGTTCCCCCTTCACCCGCCCACTGTGACTTCAAAGCACACAGAGTGAGCCTTGGGGCTAGGCAGGCCCTGCACTGGCACCCACTCCTGAGCTCTCCACCTCACTCATTTCCCTCCACTCTGACACAGCCCCTGGATGCTCAGGACTGATGGGCCGAGGGCAAGGAGGGGAGAGAAAAGTGAACCAAAGGCAGAACTCGCCAAGCAAAGCCACTTACGCACAATGCGGCCGGCAGCATTTCCATCCTACCTTTGCTGTCGCCATGTCAGCCGGCTCCATGATCCCTGCTTGGCCTAGGGAGCAGCGGCACCATCCAGAAAGAAAAGCAGAGTCACAAATGTCCACCCAGAAAGGACAGACCACCCTTCTGGAAGGCCAGGGGAAAACAACTATGTCTCTCTTTAGAAGACTCCCGGACATCCTCTGTTGTGGGGAGTAAAGAGCCTTTGCAACCCCCAGCAACTCAGAGGACTGTGTTCCTACAGACGGCCTGGAGGCCGAGTCAGGGGGCCTCTCCCCTAGCCTGGTACTTCTCTTCCTAGAAGGTGGCATGGGTCGCACCGGGCTCCCCCTGCTGGGAGAGGGCGCAGACATGGAGGCCCTGCCCGCCCATCACTGCCAGCTGGTACCCACAAGTCAGGATGAGGGGAGCATGTGGGTGGAGGACAGCTGGGGTGGTGGGTGCTGTGCAGGTGCTGGGGTAGCAGGAAAGGAAAGGGCTCGAGCTGGCGGGGCAGTGTGAGAACCTTGAGAAGGTGCAGACACTCAGGTGGAAGCAGGAGGGTGCTGCTCAAGGAGGTGCCGGAGCCACAAAGCCCGGTCGGCATGGCAAGGTGGAGGATGCAGAGGGAGAGGAATTCACCCGGTGAAGCCACTCACCTTGCAATAACATTCAGACTGACTGAGGCCTACACAGGAGCCAGGAGCGGGCGGTTCACACCCCCCCCACTCCACTCCCAGAGACTCACAGCCTCTGTCTAAAGGTACATGAGAGCAGCCGGCAGCCTGGCTGGATCTGCAGAGGCCCCTGGCTCTGTCGGAGCAGCCTGATTGGAGGAGCAGGATGACTTCATCCAGCCCCATTCATCACTCTAGGTTTCCTGCCCAGCAGGGACAAGCCGATCAGCTTGCAAGGACTACAGCTTCCTCTTCTTGGCTGCTTTACTCGGCAGCCTGGGATAGGCTGTGTTTGTGCTGGGCAGCCGGGGAAAGGGATCAATCAGTATAGCGGCGACCTCAGGGAAAGAGGGGAACAGGTTGCTCACAGCGCTGAGAAAGTACAAGGATTCTGCTGAAAACACTGTGCGTGTATTCACTGTGAGCATCTGCCAGTGCTGGAGCCAGTGTCGGTAACAAGGGCACAGCACACCTAGAAACTAGCATGGATGCGAGTGGTGAGCTCTGACCTTCCTATGAAAGACAGGTGAGCTACCTCTCCCCACCAGAGTAAATAACCTATAGAAAAACAGACCCTGTCCTCAGGCAGCCCCGAGGACCTTCCTCATGTCATTTTTCACTAGCAACGGGCTCTAAGGACACCAGTTCCCCCAGACCCACGGGAAAATACATTATCAGCTCCATTTTACAAATGAGGAACCTGAGGCCAGGAAGAGAAGCCGAAGGGTCAATGCAAGGACGTCAGCATTTGGGAGCTTATTTCCAACTAGACTTTTGCCTCAGAAATGGTGAGATTCTGAAGAAAAAATGACCCATTTCCCTTTCTCCTTCTTTCCTACCCCTACTCCAATTCCAGCACCTAGACCATATAAAACCCCAGCAAGGCAAGGGTTGAAGAGATTAAGGTACATGAGAATAAAGAAAAGGCATTGATGGCGCGATCCCTTTTCCATTCTGACCTCATTTCCCCTCATTCTTTTGGCACCTTCCTCCTCTTCCAGCTTAACTTCACAACCTAACCACAGCTCAAGTAAACCGACCCAGACCTGGAAAGTGTCATCCACAGGAGTAACAGTGCCAACAATGCTCCCAGTTTATACGGCATTCATGGGTCTAGGTGGACCACAAGAGAAATAGTAGTGACAATGCTTCATTTTCATAGGGCTCCATAACTCACAATGCATTTCCAAATCCATTATTTCCTTGGGAGCCCTGGGAGGTCCATACGGTTTCCCTCCTTTGAAAGATAAACCAAGATCCAGAGACTTGAAATGACTTGCATAAGATCACACAGTGAGCAGAAAAGAACTGGTACTCAGTCCCATATTCAGAGTTCAATCCTCTTTTCACTAAATCTCATAATCACAAATCTCCCTCTACTTTACTATGTCTTCCTCAATCTGCTCCCAACTCTGGTTTGCCATTATTGTAGACTCAGAATATAAAACGTCAATTAATCTGATATTTCCCTTTAAGATCTTCTTTTTTTTTTTTCCAAGACGGTAAATTATAAGAAATGAATTATTACACAGTAGAAAAAAATCTTGGGATTTTCCAAAAATTATTATGTATACTTAAAAGAACCTCCTATACACAGTGAAAATTATTTTTAGATAAAAGGAATCAATGATTTAGGGGGTTGAGAAACTACATAGCCCAGGCTAGCCTTGAATTCACTATGTAGCCCAGGCAATCCTACTGCCTCAGCCTTCCAAGCACTGGGATTACAGACATGCACCACCACACCCATCTGGAATCAATGATTTATTTATGTTCATGTTAGGCAGAAAAATAGACCAAAATGTCTTACCAAATTTTAATTTAACTACCCAGATTAAAATTAAGGGGAAGAGCAATGTATATCCTGGTCACTGGAGGTACATATTTCCCAGCCATTGTAGATATGGAATACATCACTTCTCCCTTTCCCATTTTATCTTATGAAAAAAAAAGAATAAGAGGACAGGTCCAACCTCCCTTATCTGAAATGCTTGGGACCTGAAATGTTTCAGATTTCAAACTTTTTCACATGGGGTATATTTGCATAAACTTTATCAGCTGAACTTCCCTAGTCCAAAAATGTGAAATCCAGTATGCTCCAAAATCTGAAACACTCAATTGTTTCACATTCTGAAGCATTTTAGATTTTAGATTTCTGGATTAGAGATCTCAATCAGTAGAAGAATTTAGACCAATGGATGCTTTTCTATAACTCACTGCCTGGTTTTTGTTAAGCCCTATACTACGGTCCTGAATACAATCCACTTGAAGAGGTTAAGAAGGTTTGGTGGCCCCACAGGACAGGCAATCCACTAGACCCTCTCAAAAATCCAACAGTATGGGGGTCGTGTATTCCCTACAGGCCATCTTCTCTACTCAGAAGCCTGCAAAGTCCCTTCTGGCTATTGGTATGGCCTGCAGTCCTCTCTGTTCCTGAACTGACACTCAAAGGTACAAACAGATGGCAAGCAGAAGGCTAGTACCCATGAAGGAGGATGGTCTCGTTCATCAAAACCTCACAGACATCAGACCCATGTTACTGGGAGGCTATGCCATCTCCTCAATGACCAAAAACACTCACTAACTCAGTTCTTCAAGAACTGTCACCCAGGCCCTGCACAGTGGCCCTGTGCAGGAACTCAGCCAAAGAGACTCATATGTAGTGAACTCAAGGGAGCAGGGAGAACGCTGTTTACTACGGAACAGACAACTAGAAGATGGGGCAACAGGGGAGGGACGATGGGCATCACCAAGAGGGGGAAGAAATACATCTCAGAGTCCAAAGGAAATTCCAGGAAGAGATTGTAAAAACTGATGCACCATGCCTAATTAGGAAGCCACTGAGGATATGGGAGTGGTGGCACACACTTGTAATCCCAATACTGGAGAGGTTGGGGCAGGAAGATCAAGAGTTTGAGGCCAGCCTGGGCTACAGAGTGAGACCCTGTCCCCAAAACAAAACAAACAATAGGAAAAACAAATAAGAAAAGCCATTGTATCTACCTCCATGGTATTTACCAGAAAGGATTTTATCTAAATAATTCCTTATAAGATAAATAACTCCTCTATCCTATGTATTTGCTTTTCACTTTTTAACTAGATACTTGAAACTTCTTCTCTAATTTCAACTCATTTCATTTTGCCTAACATTTAGTTAATAAAGAGAAATAACATCTCTTTTTGTAAAATTCTCTCTCCAGGGCATTATCCCTACTAACTACCTTAGGTGTTACTTTCTAGTTCCTTCATCATTGGATTTATGCACTAAGTCTTAGGGTGGAGGCAGATGCTTTTTAAAAGTGAGTTTGGGGCAGCAAAGTGAAGAAGGGGATGTGGAAGTACAGCCAAGCCTGGACAGGGAACCTGCTGCTGTAAGAGGAGACTGGAGCAGCCAGCTCTTGGGAGGTAGTGCTGTTACAAAGAGGCCAAGTGAGGTTGTTTCAAGTCTGGTCAGAGAAACTTCCCCATGCAGCATTCTGGGAGATGTAGTTCTACGCAGGAGGCAGCCATGTTTGCTCTGCTTAGAGAGTGTGCAGTTTGCTCTCTGGACATCTTGAGACTACAGATCTGGACTAGATACCTTTGCCAAAAAAAGGTAAAATCCCTTCTCTCTACTGTACACTGAGTGCTGTTAGCTGAAAAATGGCACTAAAATTGGGAACGGGTCACAGAACTACAGGGAACCCGAAAGGGAGAACTTAAGGGGTCACTGTGTAAAGAAAATGCAAGGTTCTCTGGAGAGACTAAGACAAAGGGAAGGAGGGCCATGAAAGAGAAAGGAGGCAGTGTGTGTGTTCCCATAAATTTGTGTATGTGTGTGACTTTCTCATCTTCTTGCCAACCACCAATCTTTACAGTCAGAGAGCATGAGGAAGAGCCCAACTTAGAATTCTGACCCAACCACTCACTGCTGAGTGTCCTTGGGTGACCCATTTAGCCTCTCTGTGCCCCCATTTCCTCACCTGTAAGAAAATATTACTCACCTCAGAGGCTACTATAAAGACTAACAGATAACCTTTGTAAAGGGCTTAGAATCATGTCTGACACATCATAAATACTAAGTATTATGGATGTGTTTGCTTTTTATTCTGTGGTTGACTAGCTGTTTCTGTGACCTCTCATCCAAGTGTGGAACATTTTAAATCTCTCCTGGAATTGATGATGTAAAGGTAGACAGACAGCAGACAAAGCGACCTGCTGCTTGAGGCAAATAAAGACATCAAAACATAGAGACAAGACAGTCCCAAGAATAAGGAAAAGGAATGAAGAAATACAAGAAGAGACACCTAGGGAGGTGTTAGTCAGCTTTTTATGGCTGGGACAAAATACCTGACATCCACACTTAAAGGAGGAAATGTTTACTTTGGCTCACAAGTTTAGAGGTTTCAGTCTGTGGTTGATTGGCTCCATTGTTTTTAGGCCTGTGGTATGTCAGAAACATCGCGGCAAAAGGGCATGGCAGAGAGAAGCTGCTCACCTCAGGCAGCAGGGAAGCAGAGAGGGAAAATGCCAGAGAGGAAGGTGCCAGGGACGAGATATAGTCCTAAAGACCATACCCGCATGACCCACCAAGAAACGCTCAGAAGTGAGCTCTACTCAGCTCCTAGGCCATCATGCTGACAGTCAAGATCAGCCATCATAGGGCAACACTGAATGGGACCGGACATGAAGAGGGGCAAGGGAGGAGTTGGGAGAAAAGTCCTCATAATTAAGAGTCCACATGAAAATACAGAACTGAAAGAAAATCAGGTAAACTGACTGGGTTGGAAGTGAAAGAAAAAGTAAGTGAGTGATTAGAGTTAAAGTGAGAATATTCACAAGAGGATTTGACTGAAATATCAAGGAAGAGCTGTGAGTGGAGAGAAGCTGCCCAGCATGAGGAAAACCAGAAATGGAAGCTAACGGTGTAGGGTTCAAGTGCACATTGGTCTTGCAAGGCTGGTGCTCTCTGGATAAGTGAGGCTATTAGGAGGACTTGGGGTGGAAGATTTTCTGAAGCAGTTGTGATAGGTGGGCAAACAAGTCATGAGAATGGAAAGCCCAGGTACTGGGAGCAAAGAAGACGGCCAAGTCTGGGGGGTCTGTAGTACAGCACCCTTAGCTGTGAAAAGGGAGAGAGAAGAGAGGAGGGCTACTGGAGTGCAAGTCCCGCCTTCTGGGCAAAGAAAGAACACCAGGGTCAACCCCCAGGGTGCTGGCTTAGGGAAGCTGGCAGCTCCTGTAAGGCTGAGGCTCCCTGCTGGCTGATAGCACTGCTATACCAACCCTGAGTTCTTCAGGGCAAAATAACACAATTCAAGAAAAGGAGACTCACCTTCCTTAGCGGCCAGAAATTCTTGAGACAAAAGTGATAGCTTCTTGACCTCAGCCTGTACAACTGGACAGGACAGTGTAGCATAGCGCTTAAGATCTGGAGTTAAATCACCTGATGTGAAGTCTAGCACATTATATGGCATCTGCTTGATTTTATATAAGTTATAAAACCTCTCTAAGTCGTGGAGGTATTTTTTTTTTTATATTTTGGGGTTTTGTTTGTTTGTGTTTTGGTGGTACTGGGGACTGAACATGGAACCTTTGCACTAAGCTATATCTCCTGTCCTTTTTATTTTGAGATAGGATCTCCCTAAGTCACTAAATTGCCCAGGCTGGGATTAAACTAGTGATCCTCCTGCTTCAGTCTCCCAGAGTGCTGCAACTACAGGTGTACACCACCATGGCCAGTTTAAGCCTCAGATTTCTAAACTAAAAAGCAGAAGTGATAATACAGGTTAGTATCCTTTCTTGAAATATTCAAGATCAGAAGTGTTTTGAATTTTTTAGGTTTTTTTTTTTAATATTTGTATATACATATTAAGGTATCTTAGTGATAGGACCCAAGTTGAAACATAAAATTCACTTAGGTTTCATATACACTGTAAATGCACATGGCATGAAGGTAATTTTATACAACATTTTTAGCACACCTGAGTTCCAACTGTGATCCATTCTCTGTGGTCAGGTGTGAGATTTTCCACTCGTGGCATCATGTTAGTGCTCAGAAAGTCTTCAAATTGGTAGCATTTTGGATTTCAGGTTTTTAGATTAGTGATGTTCAACCTGTTACACTATTTCACAGAAATTTAAATAAAAGCACAGTGCTAGGGCCAGGGATTTAGCTCAGTGGCACTGTGCCTGCCTCGCCAAGCTCAAGGTCCTGAGTACCGGGATAAAAAAAAAATCACAGTGCTGACATCTAATAGGCACATTTAATGAATGTGAACTAAAATACTGTCTAATTACTATTTTAGGGGCACCCAGGGCTTGGAACTATGGGTGCTCCAGGAGTCCTCCAGCCCTCCAAGCCATCAGCACTTGGTGCTCAAACAAAGCTGGCACTGGTTATACAATGCCTTCCCTTACCTACTGTCTCCAGGCAGTCACACCACCTCCAGCCCACAGCTGGTCCCTTCACAGTGCACACGAGGGTTGTGCAAGTGCTTCAGAATGGGAAACAATCATCAATGCACAAGGCGCTGGTACTCCCTGCCCTGGAGGTTTGCTTCTACACCTGTACTAGTGTTTGCCCAGGTACTATATCAGAGGACTTCAGAGCTCATCACACCTGGCATCCAGGTGAGAGTATGTGGCAAGCCACAGGCTTAGCTGAGCAGATGCTGGCAGGCAAGTGGAAGGGCCAAGAGCTCAGTACCACTGTCTGGTTTCTTAATGGTGATGATTAATGGGAGCTGCACTTGCAGCCACTGTCCCACCACAGCATTCCCTGCAGACTGGGAAGGGTTAGCATAGAAGACGTAGGAGCCATCAGAATGCCTGGATCAATCTTGGGGCTCAGCCACTGCAAGAGCCTTGAGTGGACCCTCCCCTGCCACTGCTGAGAGTGAGGGAAGAGGCAACAGACAATGGCCACAGAAGCTCGATGATCTCGCAAAAAGCAGCAGCCTCAGGATTCCAACTAGAGAACTCGCTTCCCGAGTGTGGTGGGCCCAGGGAAGAGGAAGGAAAGAGAGAGCTCCTGCCAATGGCCCTGGGCTTCTGCTGGTACCTGCAGAGAGGTCAGAGCAACAACAGCTCTGTTCTGCGATGACACAGAGCAAAACCAGAAGAAAGCATCAAAAAGAGAAGCTGTGAAACGGAGATGGATGGAGGCACTGACAAACTGGGTAACATCCCAAGGCCCTTCTTAAAATCAACAAGGCTCAGGAAACATGTCTTAGAAAGACTAAAAAACCCAGCTATTATCATCTAAGACATGTCTACCTGGATCATTCAGAATCACGGGGCTCTAATTCTCTCTTGTAAGTTTTTTTCTTCTTCTATCTGTTTATGGAATTCCTCAGACTTTCAGTGTGGAGATTGCTCAAAAAACTAAAACTAAAAACAACACTGAGATTCCACCTCACTCCAGAAAGAATGGCTGCTATCATGAAATCAACCAACAACAAATGCTGGCGGGGCTGTGGGCAAAGAGGAACACTGCTCCACTGCTGGTGGGAGTGTAGACTGGTGCAACCACTGTGGAAATCAGTATGGAGATACCTCAAAGAGCTAGGACTGGAACTCCCATTTGACCCAGCTATTCCACTGCTGGGTATCTTCCCCAAAGAATTAAAAGAATCATACCACAGTGATATATGTGCGCCCATGTTCATAGCAGCCCAGTTTATAATAGCTAAAACTTGGAAACAGCCCAAATGCCCATCAACTGGAGACTGGATCAAGAAAATGTGGGTTTTTTTAAAATAAAATGGAGTACTACTCAGCCATCAAAAATGAGAAATTAGAGACATTTATTGCTAAATGGAGGCATATTGAGGCAATACTCTTAAGTGAAATAAACAGGACACACATGTGTAAATACCAAATAGTTTCTCTAGTGTGAGAAACTGAAAGTGTAAAGAAGGACTAAAAGGTATAACAGATAATGTGAAATAGGAAGAAAAGGGGCAAAGGGGAAGGGGAAGTGGGAGGGGTAGGGGAAAGGAAAGAAGGGAATGGAATTAATATGAGAAAATGTAGAAATGGAAACAAAGTCTTTGCAAACAGGGAGGGATGGAGGGGTTGAAGGGAGGGCAGGGGAAGGGGGAAAAATAAGAACCAAGAGAGTATGTAAAGGTGCAAATTTCCAATGATGAATGTCATTATACTGTACACCCAAAATGCACCAATAAAAGGATATACAAAAAATAAATAAATAAAACCAAACCAAACATAAAAAAAAAAAAACTAAAACTAAATGTTCTATTTGACCCAGCTATGCCCCTTCTTGGCATTTTCCCAAAATAATTAAAAGCATCATACCGCAGCAATATATGCACACCCATGTTTATAGCAGCACAGTTTATAATAGCTAAATCTTGGAAATAGTCCAAATGTCCATGAACTGAGGAATGGATAAAGAAGATGTGGAGTTTTTAATACAATGAAGCACTACTCTGCCACAAAAAGGATAAACTTGAGACATTTCTGGATAAATGGATGCACCTTGAGACCATAATTCTTAAGTGAAATAAATCAGACATATGTGTAAATATCACATGGCTTCTCTGGTATGAGAAACCAAAAGTGTAAATAAGGACCAAAATGTATAATAGATATTGGGAAATGGGAAGAAAATGCTCAAATGAGAAGGGGAACAAAGGAGGGGTAAGAGGGAAAGGAAAGAAGGGACAAGAAAAAAAAAGAATGGAAGGAAAAAAATGGAAACAAGATTTTTGTAGACAGAGAGGAGAGGGGGTTGAAAAGAGAGGAAGAGAATGGGAAAAAAGAAGAAACAAGACGTATCACGTACAGGTACAAATTCCCTATGATGAATGTGATCATTATATATACCTAAAATGGACCAGTAAAATATAAAGTGAAAAAAGAAAAAAAAGAAATTTCCCAGACTTACTCATACACTGCCACACTTACAGCTCAAATCCCAGGAAAATGGTAAAAAAGAAGGACCCACTAGGTCCAAGGAGAAGCAGGCTCTGCGCAGGGTTCCAAGTCCCCTGAGAGCACCTTCTCCCTTTTTTCCAAGGAAGCCACAGTCTTATAAGTATAAACCTGAGCTCTGGAGCTGAATCCCAGCTCTGCCAGTAAAACGTACTGAGAGCAAATGATCTAAGCATCATCTAGAAAATGAGTATCATAGTAATTTCCCTGATAGGATTGTTACTAGGATTAAATCAGATAGTGCACAGAAAGCACAGTGCTGAGGATACAGCCCTCAGAAAGGTAGCTATTGTTATTATAACAAATACTTCGGGACTTGAATACTATTTCCACAAACTAAGTATATATTCTGCATTGTCTTTGGTGTACTGTTTACATGTCTGATTTGTGAGTTTCCTATGATTTCAACTTCTCTGCTGAAAGAGACCCCAATTAATTTCCTTAGCAAATTTCTCACTGTAGAAGTTATTCATAGAAAAGCAGAATGGCTTGATGTAGACATTGAAAAAGGAATTCATGGATTAGGAAGCAGAACAGAGCATCTGATGCCATTAATCCCTGCGTAAGAGCCCCATCTGTAGGTCTGTGTTCTGCACCTTTATTTACAAGGACAACTCTCAGCCATTTAAGAATCCATCACCATTTAAGATGGCCAAAAAATAAAACACAGGTAACAGATCTGCTTCACTTCTGGAAGGAAAAGCGGTAAGAGGATGAAATCAGTTCCCTCATAGATCCTTTAGCATTCATGTCCTGGAGTTTCAAAAGTCAACCATTAAAGTAGGCACTTCAAAAGTCCAAACCTAACTCAGTTTACTCACCCATCACTGTCACATAAAAGGTGGCACAAGGGAGCTTCTGTCTCCTTGCATATGTGTGAGGTCGGAGGACTGCACTCATAAACATGCTCCACTTTTTCTGCGCCCCTCCCAGCCTCCTGGGCCATTCTAAACCTGGGCTACAATGGGTTTCTCTCCATCTCAGCAGTCACCTTCAGATTAAGCGGGGCCAAGCGGGGGCAAGCCCAGCAGTTAATGGCTTATGGGTCACATGTCTGAAGACAAGAAAAGAGGCACCGAGGGCTGGAGATTTAGCTCAGTGTTTCCACTGCCTGCCTCACAAGTGCAAGGACCCGAGTTCAACCCATGGTACCAAGAAAAAAAAAAAGAAAGAAAAGAAGCACTGAGTAACCTTGGAAAACTGGTGACAGATAAAATAACTTCTTTACACACCCCACCCCACCCACCTTGCTGCAGAATGGTGATTCTTGGGCTATGTACAAGACAGGTAAGAGAAAACAGAGGCGATGTGCCCAGACTAGTATAAAAAGGCCCTTTCCTATCCCAACCCTATTGAACTATGTGCTTGACACTAGCTGGAGAAAATCCCAGGAGGCTTTGGGCTAAGGACATGTTTCTCTAAGCATGGTCAGAGACGACCTGCATCAGAAGCACTTGGGACACATGTTAACCATGCAAATTCCCAGGCCTACCTGAGTCCACATGACTCAGGAATCTGCATATGGAATCAACTCTACCTGTGATTATAAAACACATTACCTGACTCAGGATGACCACCTTAGAACCATTCTCTTTAATAGGTTGTTCACTGTCAACCAGGGACACTTTCTCATGGTCATGCATTAAGAAAATATTGCTACTTGCACTTCTATTTTATCTCATAAAATTTAAAAATTTCTACCTCATCACATTACATACAAAATATTTACTATAGAAGTACACATGCAAATGTACTGGTGGTACATACTGGATTTGCAACCAAGCTGAAATATCAACCTCTTGTACACTGACTTACTCAATACCTAGACGAGTAAGCAAGGATTGGTCTCAGCAAAAGCTGCTCTGAGCTTACATTTTTCATCAGTGAGAGGCTGAGAAGAGAACTCAGGGATTTGTCCTATGACTTCGTCCCAACCTTGAAGTAGTAGGGAGGCCAAAAAAAAAAAAAATACCACAGAGCAGGGCAAGCCAGAGGCTGGATTCTCTGCTTTGAATCCCCAAGTTGTCACCCACTCACATTCCTTCTCCACCAGGGCTGGTAGGAGGAGGGGCGTTCTTCTAGCAGGAATTACAAATGCTAGGGGGTGAAATTTACTATCCACCCTGACAGTTACCCAAACCTAAGTCCCAACTTTGGCGTGAGCAGAGAGAGGTTGGTTTGCTGAGCTATAATTAACAGCCTTCTTTTTCTCGGGCAGGAAACAAGAAATGCTGGAGTAGGGAAAACACAGAGCAGGTGACGGTTACACCTGGAGACATTCTGCTGAGGCAACAGAAGCAGCCAGGCCTGCTGGAGAGGAGTGAAGAGCTGGGAACACAGGAGGGAAGAGAGACGGGGTACCCACAGGCTTCTCTGCCCTGCTGCAGAAGTCAGAGCTTAACCCAGACCAAAAAAGTTCTACTCTCTATTACCCAAAGGCCATATGTGCTGTCTTCCAAAAGACCACATGTTCCCTAAGCATGCAGATCAGCGAAGAGGGAACACATGATGAGTGGTCACAGATCAAACCATTTCCATGTCCATGGAAAGTCTGAAAAATAATAGATACCTAAGGACCCTCTGGAAGTTAATTCACAGAAGTCAGTGAGCTCTGCTGAGACAGGGCTGGCTTCCTAGACAGCTGGAACAGGCTGAGCACCCCTAGGCCCACGCTCCCCAGGGTGCCACTGGCTGACTGTAGGCTGGGAAGCCTGGCCACACACCCACTTCTCTGGCTCCTCACCCCTCAACAGCTCTCACTCATTCGAAGAGCAAGAAGCAGATTTTCTGTGGCTGGCTCCCCCTGGCAACTAAGAATTCAAGCATCACCTCTCATGGACTCTTATGTGGCTCATATTAACTAAGTTCTCAAACCTCCTGGTTCTATCTCAAAACACACCTTTTAGGCTTAGCTGCCTGCTGATGCTGACAATAATAAAAAAGCTAGCACTTATTGAGTGCTTACCATATGCCAGACACAGTGCTAAGTGCTTCACCTATTTTATCTCATTGTGATCCCCACAACCTTTGGAAAGTAGGTGTAATTATCTCTGCTTTTCAAGAAGGTAGATTCAGAGAGATAAAATGATTTTGCAAAAGCAACAGAGCCAGTAAGTGGGACAGCCAGAATTTAAACCAATGTCTTCCAGTCTTCTGTGTTCCTGAGTTCCACACAGCCATTAAGGGGAGAATCTTGAACCTGTGGCCAGCACCGTATAGTAGGAACAGAGGATCTCAGTCTGCCACTTTACCTGCTGAGGGCTCATTCTGTGTGAATCAATCCCTGCTCACCACCCTCAGTACTTCTGCCCCAAGAGCCCCTGAGGAAAGAATTCTTGTTAATTGACGGCTACATGATCATGGGCATCTATGCCGGTGTCGTGTGTGTGTGTGTGTGTGTGTGTGTGTGTGTGTGTGTGTGTGTCTAAAAGAGAAAGAATAAGACAGAGAGCCAAGATCAAGTCACCTTTACCTCTAGCCCCTTTAAGTACCTTTGAAATCCATTTAGTGTCTCATTCCATTTCTTTTTCCTTTTTTCCTCTCATCTCATTTGTCCCATCTTTCACATAAAAATGAAAAAATAAATAAAGCAAACCAAACAAACAAAATCCTGCCCATAAGTTTACATGCCTCCTCTCTCTCAAATGCCTGCCAGGTTCACATTTAACTCTGGTCTCTGGGCCTGGAATCTCTTCCTGCTCCAAGAAACCTTCTCTCTGCTTGTACAGCACAGTCAGCAAGGAGCCACTGCAGCACAACTTCACCAGGTGTAGAGGTTCGTGTTAGGGTAAAGCCCACACCTGGCTTATGCTTCCGTCTCCGTGGCAGCCTGCTCAAGCAACTCTGCTGGCAGGGAAAAGTCCCCAAAAGAGGGGACATAAGAAATTAACACACTACATCAACCCTCACAAGCCTAACCCAGAAAACCCAGATAGTCCTAACGAACCCTTCTCCACAGTACCCTTCTCTTGGACCCCCCAAGTTCTCTACCCATGGAATTAATTTACTATGAAAAGAACAGAAACAAGCTACTACTGAGCTGCCTGGTTATAAAGACAGATCCAGGGAGCCAGGGAACATGGGAGGCACATGGTGAGGCACAGACTAAACCTCTCAGTGAATAGTCCATCCAGCTGCCTCTCCCTTCGGCCTCTTGCAACTGATGTGTCTCCCTCCTGAGCACCTATCACATAGCAGCAACCTACCAGACCACCCCAACCCAAAGCTCCACGACCCCCGCCACCTACTTGGCTCGCAGAGAGGCCAGCTTCTTCCTCAGGAAGGACACATGGTAGTGGCAAGCCTGCTTGACAGCTGTGCTGCACGACACAATCTCAGAACGCATATTCTACACCACGCTTGGCTCACCAGAGGATGAGCCACATGGCAGCAGGGACCTCGAGGCCTGGGAATTCACTCGGGAGCTCTGTGGACTCCCTGCCTCTGCAGCTGCCCCAGCTGTGCTCTAGATGGAGGGCTCCGGCACATAGACTCTCCTTGCCCTGCTGCCCCATCTAAACCTCGGAGAAGTGGAGGGCTGAGGGTAGGAGAGTCCAGCCTCTTGTGCATCCAGAATTCCCTCCGCCTTCAGCCCAAGCTACAGTGCCAAACAGAGCCTGTCTCCATCTTTCCACATCTGGCAGTACTCTGGGCACCTGGCGAGCTTCCAGGCTCCCTCTGTCCTCAGACAGAGAGGATGGAGCTGGACTTGCACATGATGTCAGCTGCTGGCGCTGTCAGGAGGGTAAGGCTGCCGGCACTGCTCCCAGAGGGTTAGCTACTTGGCTCCTTTCTCATTGCGAAGGATCACCTGAGTGAACATGGGGCCACAGGAATTCAGTGGCCAGGCAGGTAGATGGAGCTAGAGTGCTCTAGAAATTTGCAGTGTGGGGCAATTTGTAGGATGGAAAAGGAAGTGAAAACACCTATCCTTGTAATAGGAAACTGTATATTCTAGTGGTGAGCCTTAGTACCAGCAGAAGCAGCAGCCGCCAGCTAGCCTGGCTTCCATGACAGAGGCTTGCTCTGACCTCATGTGCCACTACCTGGGCCCCTCCACTGACTTATTCATGAATTCCACAAACAAATGCTCACTGTCCGTCAGATACAAAAAATAAATCTTCTTCCTGCAGGGTCTCATCAGCTATGGAGAGGACAGATAAGGAAATCAAAGACCCACATTGTAGGGAAGTGCTATTACAGAACTAACCACAGCCTACCACCATACCTAGAAAATAAGGAATGATGTCTTATGCCAAATGGAAGGAATGAGGGTCCAGGAAGACAGTCAGACACAAACATCTTTTAAGGTAGCCGGAGAAAAGATGATACAAAAGTAATTATAACCAACCTTCAGCCTACTCCCATTCCACCTTCCTGCTCTCAGGGATGATCTCATTTCCCACCATGCAGAGAAAATAGATCCTGCAGCTACTGATCTCACCTTCCCACTGCCTCACCTGTGGACTCACCTGCATGTACTCCCATCTTACTTCCTGCTCAGGGGGAATTCTCTCCCTTTGATCTGGACCTATTCTCTCTTGCCTCCTCTGAAACCTTGCTTCCCTACCTTTCAACAGGGGCACTGACCAGCTGAGCTGAAGCCCTTATTCTTCCACACCCACGTGCCCTGTTTATAACTCATCACCAAGTCCTGGACATTTTATCTCCTAACTATATCATTTGTTTGTTTGTTTGTTTGTTTGTTTGCTATGCTAAGCTACAAAGTCAGGGCCTAGAGCAGGAATGTTGAACCTTTTAGAGCTTTCAATGATACAAACAGCCCGTGCAGCACAGGTGCCATTAGGTTTGCCACCCTGGCCTAGAGCATGATAGGCAAGCACTCTACCACTAAGCTATATCTTCCAGTCCCCAAAAGGCCAAATACTTTTTGATTTGCCACCTGAGCTTCGAAGAGCGCAGTCAACTGTCTACTGTCTCTCTCTATTTGCATGCACCATGCACAGGTTCCCCCACACACATTTTTGGTTTGGTTTGGTTTGGTTTAGTACTGGAAATTGAGCCCAGGCCTTCACACTGAGCTACAGCCCCAACATATATATCTATGTATCTATATAAATCTATAAGTCTATACAGATATATAGATTTTGTTTTGAGACAGTCTCACTAAGCTCCCAAGCTGATTGAACTTCTGATCCTCCTGCCTCAGTCTCCCCGAGTGCTGGCATACCCCACCACATCTGGCTCCATGAGCACTTTATAATCTATGTGTCTAAATTAAGCTTACTACTATGCCTGCTCTTCACATTCTTCCTCCTTTTTTCCCAGTATTTTAATAATAATGCAAACACACAGGTAACACTCACTAGCCACAGGCTGGGTACTATCCTATTCTGATCATTACACACAAAACACATTCAATTCTCTCAAAATCCATGTGAGATATCACTATCATTATACCCATTTTATAGGAAAGCAAGGCTTGAGTCAATTAATTTCCCCAAGATCACACAGCATGCGGTAGAGCCAGTCACAACCCAGGTAGGCACAGAGCCTCCAGATTGTGCTACCTGTTCTTGCTGCCCAAGCATCCTGCACAACCTCCCCAAGCTGAAAGTCAGTCCCGTCAAATCTGCTTCACAGATTTTCCACTGGTTCCTCCTTTTCTGTCCTCACATCCAACACTCAGAATACGCTCATCTGATCTCCGCTTCAGTGTTGCCATGGCAGTCAGCAAGCTGTCCCTGCCCACCTCAGTCTTTGGTGAACTCAACCTTCCACCCTCTTTCATTCTCTTTGTAACATTTATTCCTACTTGACAGCTCCTTACGTGTCTATTGTCTCTCTCTCACTAAGAAGCAAGCATGGAGGAGACAGTAATACCTTGTTCATAGCTATTCCCCCAATGCCTGCAGGTAGGTAACATGTAATATGTGCTCAAAGAGTAATTGTTAAACAAGAGAACAAATGAGTAAACTATTACCAGCTTCATCTGCTTGCTTCCAGTGTTTGTCCCTAAAGTCCGTCTGTCTCCCTCACTGGGACCAACACGATTTTTCTTAAACTATCTGGGAGTGACCTGATGCTATAGATTGAATGTTTGCCCCTCCCCCCTCACTCCAAATACACGTTGAAATCCTATCCTCTAATGTGATGGGATGAGAAGATGGGGCGATGAGAGGTGATTAGGGCATAGGGATGGAGCCCCATAAGAGTAATTATCAGTCCTTGGAGAGACCAAGGAGATCAGAGTTGTTCT
Organism: Heterocephalus glaber; assembly: GCF_053883595.1. Taxonomy (NCBI): domain Eukaryota; kingdom Metazoa; phylum Chordata; class Mammalia; order Rodentia; family Bathyergidae; genus Heterocephalus; species Heterocephalus glaber. The sequence continues at coordinate 2,955,113 of NW_028258295.1, read as the reverse complement.
TTCTGCCATGAGAAGATGGCTGTCTATGGAGAAAACAGACCTTAATTGGACACTGAATCTGCCACCACCTTGACCTTTGCGATTCTAGCCTCCAGAAAGGCAAGAAATAAATTTCTGTTGTTTATAAGCCACTTGTATTCTGTCACAGAAGCCTGGCTGAAGTAGAACACCTGGGTATTCCTTTTCTCAAAAATCTCTCCAGGGTTCCTTTCCTCAGTAAATAAACAACATCCATTCCTTACCATGACAGCAGGTGTATTGGTCAAGGACCTGCCTCCCTGTTCAAAACATCATTTCCGGCCATTCTGGAGCTGCCAGCTCCCAGGCTTGATGCTGCAGTAAAGCTGAAGTATTTGTGGCTCTGAACACACCCTGCTTTCTCACTCCTCCACACTATGAACATCCTGTTCCTCACCAGGAACGCTGTCCGTGTGACACTCCCACTCATCTTGCGGCTCTTAGCCGAAGCACCTCCCTCAGGAGTCTTTCTCCTTCCGCAGTCTTTCTCCTACCCACCTTCCCCAGCTTTACCCCAAGCAGAGAAGTTGTGTGATACCTGCCATTGGGGAAATGTCCCTTAACACCACTGAGCCTCAGTGTCCTCGACTCTAATATGGAGAGGAGGGCATCTGATTGAGGGGGCTGGTGAAAGCATTGTGTTACAAAAATGTGCAAAAGGGTTTGCACAGGGTTTGGCACATAGTGAACACTTGGTAAACAAATTCTTCAGTTTTAGTACTTTATACAAAACTCCATGCCAATTACTACATTGTAGTATACTTGTTTATTTGCAAATGTATCTTGCCAAGCATGGTGCCGCATGCTTGTAATCGCTGAAACAGAATGATCACCACAAGGTTAAGGCCAGCCTTAATCACAGTGAGTTCAATGCCAGCCTGAACTACATACCAAGAACAGGATATATATATATATATGGTATTAAGCTTTTTGAGGGCAAATACCAACCATGCTGTATTTATTCATAGCTGTGACATTTGCAAGAGCCCCATATTCTACGCATTCTATCTCTGCTTTTTTGAAGACAGAAGACAATAGAGCTGTTAACACAGAGTCAAATCTCATGAAAACCAAAATAAGAGCATAGCAATTACCATTTATTAAGCACCTTTCTGAATGCCAGGCACTTTAAATACGTTACTTCACTTATCCTTTACAAGAAGATGTGACGGCTAGCAGACTTTTACAAATGAGAAAACTAAAGTTGAGTAAAGCTGAGTAAATTCCTTTGAAAAATACATAGTCAGGGCCACGCATGGTGTCACATACTTACAATCCCAACACTCCAGGTAGAGAAGCATAAGGATCACAAGTTCAAGCCTAGCCTGGGCTACATGGTGAGCTCCAGGCTGGTACAGACTCCACAGTGAGACCCTATCTCAAAAAAAAGGACAAGAAAATAAAAGCTGTTAGGGCTTCAAGTATAGCTCAGTGAGTGGTAGAGCATTTGCCTAGGCCAGTGGTGGCAAACCTATGGCAGCTGGCTGTATCACTGAGAGCTCTAAAAGGTTCACCATCACTGGCTGAGGCCCTAGCGTGTGCAACTGCCAGGCTTTGATCCATAGCAATAAAACAACAAAATGAAATAAAAATAAAAACACACAGTTAAGAAGGAACAAAGAAGATATGCAAAATGAAGTCTGCCTCTAGTGCTTTTGCTCTTGCCAATACAGCACGTCCATCAGCAGCCAAGATCCTCCATCCTCTTGCAGCGTGGGCTCTGCCAGGGCCCCATGCACCTTGCAGACATTCTGTGAACATTTGTGATTCACTCACACACATGCAGGAGAGGGTGTGTAAATGCATGCTCTTGTTCCAAGGCCTGGATGCCATGACCTTCCCTTTGAACACACACACACACACACACACACACACACACACACACACACACACACACCCCTCACTCCAGGTCTCAATTATTCTACTGCTAAAAGGCTCACTGTTCGACTGAGACCATGTTCTACTCTGTTGAAATGAACCTGGTATGCATGAAAGGTCCTTAGTCTATTTTTTGTTATTGTTTTTTTGCTTTTTTTTTTTTTTTGAGACAGGGTCTCGCTATGTAGTTCAGGCTGGCCTTGAACTCACTATGTTGTCCAGGCTGGCCTCAAACTCATGGCAATCCTCCTGCCTCAGCCTCATAAGTGCTGAGATTATAGGCATGCACCACCACACCCAGCTACAACAGGTCCTTAGAAAGATAGCTCCTTCTTCTACAGTACTGACTGTGTTTAGAAGTTCTTGCCTTTGGGGAAATACACTAAAGAAAGGACTGGGTACTTGAGAAACCCTAACAACTAGTCGGATTTGGGGCTGAACCTGGAATCCAGTGTTTCACTATGCCCCTGGCTTCACCCTGAAGCAAGAAATTGAATTAATGTCCTGTATTGCATTATATATGTCCACACACACATTGGGGAAATTACTCATTTTCCTTTGTACTGGAAACTTGGGGGGATTATTAATTTTCCTGAACCAATCACTATTTCCCAATAAACAGATTATTTTACTAAAATCAAGATTTATCCCCAATGCCGCAACTGCCCAGAAAATCACTGTCACTCTGCACCAAGTTGCCCTCCTCCCCATCATGCTTCCAAAGGCTTTCCAGAATATTGTGTGAATGAGGAAGAACACTGAGAAGTCCTTTGGCCTGACAACATTGAGACAATTCAGCTGCTGCTGTCCGTACAGTCATGCACTGCACAGGATGTCTAGGCCAACAAAGAGCACACATACTGAAGTTGGTCCCATGATTCTACATCACCTAGACATACGAGAGACACCTTGGTTTGTTTCATACACTCCACATGATGTTCCCACATTGTCAAGGGATGCGTAACTATAGTAGCTAGTGTATCTCTAAATGTTGTATCCATCCTGAATATTTTGCATAGCCAAAAAAAGAAAACAGAAAAATTGATGTTATATTAAATCTGCTGAAGTGTATCGTATTCGATCTTTAAGGCAGAGGGAGAAGAAATCAATGTCAGTTCTTTTGCTTGCTCTATGAAACGATCTTTCACTATATAATTGACCACATGGTTCAGAGCATTAGAAGTAGCCACAGAGAAGGCTGAAAAGATGTCACTGGGAAGGGCTATCATCAATACAGTCAACGTGGCAGAACCCTTCCATGAAGCCCTGGGCTCAATTCCCAGAAATCTTCTCTCTCTCTCTCTCTCTCTCTCTCTCTCTCTCTCAAACCCACTTTCTTTGGGCAGAAATCTAACTCACTACCACAAACGCACTCCTGTCCACTACTCTTAGTACTGCATGAAGCAACGCGAGCCGCTCCTTACATTCTGAGTGCGTAGGTAGTTATGTTGCAAATCCTGAGCCGAGCACACAGGAATCTCCATGTTCTCTGCATCCCATCCATCCAAACCTCCTTCTCCATTAACTTCTGCCACCCGCAGCAAACTCCAAGCCAGGCAGGCCCATGTGCTGCTGCCATCTGCCGCCAAAGATGCCATGCCACCCCATGTAACCTCCTAGGGCATCAAACACCCTTTTCCCTCCTGACCCACACCACGCCCAACCTATGAGGTATCACTCAAGCCTCACATCCAACCTACTGGATTTGACACACGTGAACTTCTCCCTTGCTGAACCTCAAATGCCTTCAGAATTGCCCCTTGGTGTTGTTGCTCCCTCTTGTCGCCTGGGTGAACAGCTTGTCTTTCTAACCAGGCTCCAAGCACAGAGGTCTGGCGCTCTCCTACTACTCTTCCATTTCCCAAAGCTCTTACCCATGAAAGAAGTATAGTCTTTGTTAAGCATTTCACCCCACCCGCCCTCATTATCCCACATCCCCCCGATTTGATCTTACCTTTCTTCCCGCACCCGAGGACTCAGGAACCTGCTGGAATCATCATCGTGGCTGCTTTGCAGGCTACTCTGCTGGCTGCTGAGGAAAGACACAGGATATGAACCGTTAATGCTCAGCCTCTTTCTCAACCCTGGGGGAGACTGTTGAGACCTCAACTAGACAAAGAAAGAAGGTTACAAAATTAAGTAAGGCTGTAAGTTCCTCCATGGAAGTTTAGCATAGAGAGTGCAATTTCACACAAGGGCTGTGAGAAATGACACAAACCTTGTGCATGTGCAGCCCATGATACCCAAGAACTGTCTGCGGCTGTGCAGACTGGAGAAGGAAGGTCGAGACCTACTGCCCTCTTCTCCCCTGACCAGATACAGCTCCAAGGGCAAGTGCACCAGCCCTCTACCTGGGCTGGGGAGACCCCTCTGATGGGATAATGACCCACTCTCCACATCCCACCCGGGACTCCTGAGGAAAAAAAGGTGCAGAGTTGGCAGGGAGAGGCGGAGCAGGGTGTGGAGGGAGGGAAGATTCCAGAAGGCAAAGACTCAGTGGGGTCAGGACCAGCTGGTTGACTTCTGGACCTCCAGGCAGGACTGAGGAGAGGGAAGGAACAAAAGAAGAAGGAAAGGGTGGACCCCTCCACTCCTCACAGCCCTGCAGGTGAGATGAAGACTGAGCCTCCATTCAGGATCAGAGCTCTTAAAAGACTCCATGTATGATGGGAATGTGGAATACGGCTGCCTTTCATGTGAGCCCAGAGAAAGAAGGCAGGTCAAACACCTCATGACACTGCCTATATAAAGGATGGACAAATCATTCTTATTAGTTAATAATTATCAACAACTCCATCTGACCAGGGTCAGAAAACTACAGCCATCTCCCATCTTCCACTCCCTCCCCCCACCTCCATGTTCTCAAATCTGGAACCATCTGGTTCTGCACAAGCTCCAGGAGCTAAGACTGTTCTGTCGTTTTTTTCTGGTCCGCCCTCCCCTGATGCAGGAGATCCATAGACCCAGGGCCTGCCACATGCTTGGCAGGTCTCTAACGCTGAGCTACGTACCCAGCTCTAAGAACGGCTTTGGAAATTTTAAATGGTTGGTTGGTGGGAAAATCCAAATAAGAATATTTCATGACATATGAAAATGACATGAAATTCAAATTTCACTGTCCAAATCTCAAGTTTTCTTGGATCACAGCCACACTCACCATCCTGAGTGCTTTCAGGCTGTGGTCTCAAGGTCAGTAGTCGAGGCAGAGCTGAGTCAGGTGACACTGATACAGGGATGATATAGGAGATGAAATAGGACCTCCTAATTATAGAAGGGAAATAATATAATTCTCAACCTGTTAGATGTCTGATATACTGAGTTCATGTTCTCTAAAATCAAAGAATGAATTCTAGGAACATCAGAGGTTAAGAGTAGGAAATATTTATTGAGAGGATAGCTCCTGAGAGGCAAGAGGGGTCCGGAATGGGTAGCCGAGGACCCCACTTTACAGGGAAGTTTTACAGAACAAAAACCACATGTTTTCAACATGGGTTAAAGCTATGCTCAACCAATACAGTTACAAGTGTAGTCGCTTAGGTAATACTGATCCAATGGAGAAACAAGTCATGTAACAAGTGTGCATGGAAAGAACAAAGACTTTTTCTAGGAAATGATGGGTCTAGAGGTCTTGGTCACCCACTGGGGTGACTGATGTCTATCTAGACTTCATTAGACAAGGTGTTACCGCTTATCTTATCCTTTGGGGAAGTATGCAGGCCAGGTCATTTCATCTTCATCTTGAGGCCTGGTATCCAACAGATGCATCTCTGGCCACAGATGTAATGTGTTTTACCTTTGTCCGGATTCTGTCGAGGGCCAGGCCCCATCTGACTACCTATAATACTTCTACCTAATTTAACTGTCTATAATAACACAGCAGAGGCACCGTGAGGCCTACAAAGCTTGCAATAATCACTAAATGGTCTCTTACAGAAAAAGGTAGCTGACAGCTGCTAAAAATAAGACTATTCATAATAAATCCTTATTATGAAAATTTCTCTAAAAATCCACTAAGTTATTATTTTATGACTACCATATCTTATGCTGATGTTGCAGGGTCAGGGGGGTCACAGGAAAAAGGATAAAATAGGATCTCATTAAACTTTATTAAAGAAATTAATAGAAAACCTTACTAAAGGCAGGTTCTGCCTCTGCAGGTAGACTCTGCAGTTAGGGCAATTAGAAAGTCAAAGGAGGGAGAGAAAAGCTTGACTGAGAGGGGCACCAGGTAGCACAATTACCCTAAGGATTGAACAGTTAGAAACTGAGGAAGCCAGAGACAAGAAAGACCTGGAAAGCCAGCTCCTCTCACCCACCTGACAAAAGGCTAGGGAGATAAGAGACAGCCACCTGAGGACTCTTACTATATAAGACACATAAGCACACCCACGTGTGCGCCTGCACACACACACCTATACATACACACATGTATGTCCTCACTTTAACGTTAGTATTGCATCAGATACACACATGTAGAAAAGTCCCCTTTACTTTATTATTAAGTAAGCTGTCTCCCCCAAAGCCCTCCCCCTTTCATTTATTCCTTACAAAGGGACAGGAAGAAACCAAGTGTCCAGAAGGAAAGTAGGCAGACATGCCTAGGATAAGATCAAAGACAGTCAAGAGAACAAGATCAGACATGACAAGTGCCCACCTGGGAATGGAAAAGACACTAGTCCCCAATAAAACAAGCCAGCAATAAGAGCTCCAGGGCTTTCAGCTCTGATGCCCTCCACCACTCCATGGCAGCTGCCTATCCTCTTTCTTTTCCATCTTTTTTCAAATAAACCATCTTTCGTTATACTAAACTTTGTCTTTTTTTAGTTCTTTACTGGAACTGGGTTTAGGATAGCTGGGAGCTGCATTTTCAGCAGAGTAGTGGCATGGCGTGACAGCATGGTGAGCTGTCCACCCCTGGACATAACAGTATATTATTACTACATATATAGTCGGAGACACATAATATCTATATTTTTATTGTTTACCTGGAGGTATCAAAATATATCCTTTTATTTTTGTTTATTTTTTATTTTTGTGGATTTCAGAAAATTTTGTATTCTATTTTTGTGGGGTCTTTGATATATATTTGTGGACATATATTTTTCTAAATTAACATTTTAATTGTATAATCATGATTGAACATCTTAATTTTTACATATGGATGCATAATTATTTGTTTATTGTTGTTTTCTGTTTGGTTTTGTTTTTTGTTTTTTGGTACCAGGGATCGAACTCTGGTCCTTAGGCTTGCCCAGCAGGCAGCAAAACCACTGAGCTAAATCCCCGGCCCGCATAATTATTAATAAACATATGCTGTTAAAAAATTTCTTCACTTTGTTGTCCAATTCAGAAAGAAAGGTGAAAGAGAACAAAAACTATAAACAAGACAAACCAAAAACAATTCCTATTAATATAAATGCCTCTATAATCCAAGGTACAGTATAACCAAAATTATGTCTTTGTTCTGGTGGACCTGTCTGCTACAACAGGTGTACTGACTTCTAAAGTCTCTTCCTTAGACTAGATCCCCAGTAGACAACGGAATCTGAACAGTCTTGTAGAGTAAGTGCTTAATCTCAACCAAGAAATTTTTTGTGGCTACAGTTACATCCATGCTCCTAAATTCTGTTCTTCCAGCAAGAAGTAAATGGTTTTATGGTGTTAGAAGCAACTTACACAAAAATTTTCAGACACGTATACAAGAAAACATGTGCAAGCATATCAGAAACCAGAATAGCACCATACACAAAGCCTTCATCTATGTGACAGAACAAAGTGTGTACAACAATCCCTTTCTCTTTCCTTTATACCAGGTGTTTTTTGACTGCTTGTTCTCTATGAACAAACCAGGTGACACCAAGAAACAGGGTAGTTAGGGAGATAGGGCACAGGTCCTGAATAGTTAACCTAAAATAAACTAAAAGTCAGGCTTGAGTGAGTTAACATACTAGAGGGCTCTAATAATTAACTTAAGCAAACTGACTATCAGGGCAGAATGGAATGCAAGGGACACAGTACAAGTCCCTAAACTAATGGGAGAGACCTTGGAAGAAGTGAAATGCAAACGACGCCGTTTTCATTCCAGACATAAAAGGCCTATCTGCAACCTGGAGCCTCCCTGCTTTCCCTGATGTACTCTAGTATCGAAAACTTTATAGCCCCCCAAGCCTGAACTTCCAGTGTCCACTTTATGGAACTCCTCCCCAACTAGCATGGAGCTTTTACTTTTATTCTTTCTAATAAACATGCTCTTCCTCACTACTTGCTGCTTGCTGTTTTGTCAGCTTCAATATTCATTGCCCCAAAGAAGGACCCGAGAGCTAGAAGGAGCTGGTTACAGTGGCTCCTCTTCATTTCACTTTGCCAGCTCCGATAGACTTGCCTATTACAAATTCTTTATAATAAAACTTCACTATAATGTTGTTAACCCATAAGAATTCTTATTTGGGGTTGACCTGTTGTCTGCATGGAGCACCACTTATATGATCTGAGCTGAGTGTTATGCCATAGTAGGCAATCCACAAATGGATGGAACTCAAATTCCAAATCAGACACAGTCCCAGAGGCAAGCCTCAAGACAGAAGTACTGGTCTGTACCACAAGCAGCACATGTGAGGTGAAGCAGAAGGAGGGGTGTCTGGAGCCCAATATTTTATACCATTTACAATAGTCAACAGAGCTCAAACAACCCAAATGACCACAACCAGCCAGGGAAGAGGCAGACTTTGACTGAGCCACGATAGGCTGATTCTTCCATTTATCCTACCTTTCTGACAATCAAAACTTTAAGTTAATTTAAGAGGCTCTCAGACATAAACGGCAAAGAACTAGGGTTTCCAGAAAACAATTCTGAGTTGACATTAGCAAATTGTCCCACTAGATGGCACTGTTGACTTCCAAACCAGAACTACAACCAGGCAAACTGATCCAGTGTAACAAGAATCAGAACCAGGGCTGGGGATTTAGCTCAGTGGTTCTGCTGCCTGCCTTGCAAGCACAAGGTCCCAAGTTTGATCCCCGATACCAAAAAAAAGAAGAACCAGAACCGAACTGGGCATGGTGGTACATGCCTTATGTAATCCTAGGACTTGGGAAACTGAGGCAGGAAGATCTCAAGTTGAAGCCAGCCTAGGATACACAGGGAGCTCGAAGCCAATAAACACCTACATAGCAAACACTGTCTAAACAAAAGGAGAGCCAAACTTTTGGTGCCCCCTTTTGGCCCTCTCATGGCTTGGAAAATTCAGATGAGTTGAGAACAACGGGTCACCCTCAAACTGTATATTGGTTCCAAGTAATTAAGAAATACCAACCTGCATGCATTCAACAGGTGCTTGTATAATGCTCTGTGTGTGAGCTTATGCCAACAGGAGGCGGTTTTGGGGAACACTAAGGGTGTAGAATCTGACACCTGCTCCCTACGATTGAATCCAAACTGCTCTCCTTCCAAGTTAAATGACCTGATATTTAATATCACTTTCCTTGCCTATCAAATGGACATAGATGTAAGGCTTCTGTGAGGTTTTAAGAACAAATCTATGTGAAACATGAGAACAGTGCCTGGAACATACACTGATTGCTGTCACTGTAAAACACTATCTGTCACTGTCATAGGCAAGGAGTCATTTTTTGGATTATGGGAACAAAAAGATATGAAGACATGAATCAGACAAAGGTCTTGCTCTCAAGGTGCTTACAATCTGGAAAGCAAGATGAAACATGACTACATTTAAAAATAGAATATGATATTGTCACATCCCTCTGGGGCCAGTAAAAGAACGTCTTGGTGACAAAGCTTTTGCACTGACCCTTGAAACGGGATCAATTCAGGACAAGCAGAAGTTCAAAGAAAAGGCATTTCAGCTCAGCGCCACTGAGAGAGTGTGTATGCAAAGATGACTGTGACCCAGTCCCCTCCACGACAGCCAGTCCCAGAGCACACATGGGCTGTACCTAGCGACTGTGATGTGGCCACATGAGACAGGGGGATAAGGTGCAGGTGGTGGTACCAGGACAGCGACTGGTAATTTTCCAAGTTATGTTGGAGAGGTGAACACTGAGTGGGAGGGGTGTAAGTACCCTCAGTATCCCCCTGCCAGAAGGGCCTGATCTTCTCTTTTTCCATATTTTAAGTTCATTTTACAATTGTTTTAAATAAGTTAAGTGGATGCCAACCACTCTTCAAATCAATCCCAATAAATAAAATTGCTGAGGAGTTTCCAAGATCCAGAATAGCTAAGACTTTGGAACTCCCGGGAATGAAATAAATAAATGCATTTTGCACTGTGAGATGGACATGAGCCCTTGGAATCCGTGGCTGGAATGCAATGGTTCAGCGAGTGCTCCCCAAAGGTGTAAAAGGCTCTCCGCCCAGAGTGGCCCTACTGGGAGAATGTTTAAGAGATGTGGCCTACGGGGAGGGCCTTACAATCCTGAGGGTGTGGCCCTGAAGGCAACTGTGGGACTCCAGGCTTTTTTTTTCTTTATCTGTTTTTAATTTTAATTTTAATTTTTTTGAGACAGGGTCTCACTATGTAATTCAGGCTGGCCTTGAACTCACTACGTAGCCCAGGCTGGCCTTGAATTCACAGTGATCCTCCTGCTCTAGCCTCCCACCATAGGATAGAATCCACTTAATGCTGGGATTCTATGCTATGTTTTTAGAGAAGAGAGCACCTCAAGGTCACCCGCTCTGTATTAATCAAAGCTTTGGTGGGTCAGGGTGTCCAGCCTGGGCTTAAAAAGGTTGAAAAGAAGTTGGAGCAAGTCCAGCAGATGGCACTAACAGATGAAAATGTCTGTTAGCCTGAAAAAGAAACTCTAAACAAGGATTTAGAACAACTTCTTAGCCACCAGATGACTGGGAGACGGCTTAACGTAGGGAATTTGTATAAGCATCTGTTTACCATTCTCCCTGAGACAGCTAGATGAGGCAGGAGGACTTAAATCCCTCCGGCTGTGAACTGAACCTTCATATAAAAATCACTGTATAAATTTACTTTTGGAACACTAGATCATGTTACTAAATAAAATGAAGAAGCTCTTCTTACACTTCCGGAATACTCCAGATGGAGGCCAATTGAGGCTGATCCTAGTTCTGTTCCCTAGCATGTTAGTTCAGGAGCTTGTCCTAGAAGGTCACAGTAATACCAGCCACACAAGAAGTGCTGGGAAAAACCCAGTTATCTGAACCAGAGCATGCTCCAGGAAGCAGGAGTTCACCAAGCTATGACCAGGAAGCTCCGCAGTACAGGCTGGGCAAATTCTCATGATTCCTCTGAGCTCCCTGTCTAACCTTTCCCCTCCAGGGACACATGCAGGCAGGGCAGGTGTCCTTGTGCCCCTGGGAGGCACAGCCTGACTGCTAGCAGATAGGATCTGGCAACCTCTCTGAGTAGATGGTTCCTAAGTAAACTCAGCTCTTTTCTCTCCCAGGAAACCCCAACGGCCTCCTAAGCCCAAAAGGGATTTTGAGGTCCAGGTGGATCCAAGCGGACATGGGGCCACACACACTGTAATTTAATAGTTCCAGAGCCTAACAGGAACTGGGAATTCACTGGCACAATGCTGTGTCGACAAATGTATGGCATTTCTTTGCTTTTGGCAATAATCTGCAATCTAGTGTATTAGCATCAATTATTTCATGCTAACTGGAAGCTTCAAAGGGCTCCAAATGGCAGAGTTATGGATGCTTTGATTAATAAAAGTAGAGAAATAAGTTAGACACTGGAGTCTGGGAGAGCAGTGTGATAATAAGCAGACAGACAACCCTGGGTTTGCCCCTAGCTTTGTTTCTTATTGGCCTGGTAACATTGGTCAACTCTCTTATTCTCTTTTACCTTAATTCCTCAAAAAATGGAGAGTTGCTGTGATTACTCACCACCTAATCCTGTTTATAGGACCACATTGAGGATTAAATGGTGAGTAATCCAATTACAGTATCAGAGTTCAGGATTTAGGGTCTTGGGGATGAAAGTTCTAGCCCTGACTCTGACACTTAGCAGGAGGAGACTGGGTGATTTAATGTGTCCAAGTATCACATGGGGGTTGTTACCCACATGCCATAAAGACTGCAGTGAGGATTAGAAATGGTAGAAATCATGTACAGAAAGTGTGTAGGGCAGTATCTGGTCCTTGGTAGGTGGTATCAACTGCACTTAATATTCACAGTTAATTTGGGAGATAAATATTCCCAAACATCCAATGCACGGGATTTTGATAACAGATGTTTGATAACATGGTAAAAATGTTGGGAGTCATGGTCTTGAAAAGCAGAACCATAAGATCGCAGTCAGAAGACATGGCTGCATTTTTATGCTGGATTAATTCCATATGTAAAATAACACTAACATTTACAATTTCAGCTTAAGTAGGAAAGGTATATGTGGAAAGAGAAGGCTGGTAGCCAAGAAGTAAAGAATAAAAGAGAAGAGATTTTGTTTGTCACCTGGCAAGCCAAGTATGGGAAAGTCTAATAATAGCACATAAGTAAACAGATGTGAACCTGGCACTGCGGATGGCTGCCAACTTCTTATACAACATACTGCAATATTCTCAAATAGTGCTTCAAAAGTTCATGCTCAGGGTGAAACTGATAATTTGTCTTCCGAGTTAGAAAGATTGCTTCTGCCTAATGGCTCCCATGGGAATCTGCAGCAAGATTGGGAGCTGGTTGAAGACTCAGGGATTCAAAATCCAGCTAAATATCTTCCTAACTCACTACAATTCACAAACACCTCTCTCTTTAATTGTTCTTTTACCTCTAAACATGCCTATGTCTGTCTGTCTGTTTTTTCTTTTTGCAGTACGGGGGATTGAACCCAGGGCCTTCACACTGAGCTAGTCCGAGTTCAGACTTGCAATCCTCCCACCTCAGCCTCTCAGAATGCTGGGATTACAGGCATGTATTTCCATGGCCAGCACTGTCATGTCTGTCTTTAAAAAGAAAAAAAGGATTTAGCTCAGTGGTTCCGCCGCCTGCCTCGAAAGCACAAGGTCCCAAGTTCGATCTGCCATACCAAAAAAAAACAACTAATGTTAAAAAGAAAAAAAGAAAGCCAAGTGTAGTGACACACCTGTAACCCACCACTCAGGACACTGAGGCAGGACAACCTTTAGTTTGAGGAAGGGGAGAGGAGGGGGAAGGGGAGGGGAGGGAGGGACGAGGGGACAAGAGAAGAAGAGAAGAGAAAAAGCTCTCTATTTTTTTCCTTCTCTTTATGGCCACTAAAGCAATATACTACTTGATAATTGCTAAAGTTCTCTCAAAACACAATAAACTAGGACACTTTACCCTGCAGATTACTTGACTCCAAGTAACTTGCTCCAAGATTACTTTGTCTCTCCCCAGATTTACTAAATCAGTCTGAACATGTCCAGGGATATTTGTTTATTTATTTCTGCAGTACTGGGGATCAAACCCAGGGCCTCACACATGCTGGACAATCAGTCTACCACTGAAATACACTGTTCATTATTTTTTTAAAACTTCTCAAAGGATTCTAGGGTGTAACCAGGATGGAGACCCACTGATGCCTCTACTTCCCCACCACAGACTCACGAGTGGATCCACTGCAACCTGGACCTCACACCTACCACCCCTTTGCCCTGGGGAACTCTACTGCCAAAGTCAACAACAATTGCTAAATTCTAAATTTTTTTCATCTAACTGAGGATTAAACCAGGGTCTTCAAACTAAGCTACATCCCCAGCCCTTTTTATTTTTATTTTTACTTTGAGACAGGGTCTTGCTAAGTCGCTGAGGTGCCCAGGCTAGGCTTAAAATATGTGTGACATTAATGATTATTCCCATGCTTGGAACTCTACTTTTCTTGCCTTCTACAACATCACATCCTCCTGGGTCTTCATCCAGTCTTACTTCTGCCATTCTCTTCTTTTTTAGGTAGTTTCATGAGCTCTTCTACTTGGAACTGAAATGTTCCCCAGAACTCGTCTGTCACTCCCTTTAATAAATAAGCAAATATTGACTATAAACTAGATACTATTCTAGAATCTAGACACTAGGAATAGAGTAATAAAATGGCCAAAGTCTCTGCTCTCAAGGAGGTGACATTCTTTTGGGTTCTTTCTTCTTCCTGCTTTTATACCAGGGAGACTAAGTTTCAGGGACCTCTGAAGTTGCCATCTACACACTGTACAGTAAAATTGTACATTCATCAGAGAGGTTCAAAGCTTTCGTCAGATTCCCAGATATGCCTGTGACCCGTAAGTGGTTGCAATGCGCTGCAGTACAGCTCTTTGGGGGATTGGGTCCCCACCCACATCTTTATGATAGTGATGCTGATCATCTCTGAAGACAGCAGAGAGCTGAGCTTCCCAACACGGTGACCACTGGTCACATGTGGCCATATACATTTAAATTAATTATAAACTTGTCAGTTGTTAGTCATACTAGTTACATTTCAAGCATGCAATCCATCCCTGCCATGGCTTCTGGATTGGACAGTACAGATTCGGAGCTTTTCCTTCACTGCAGAAAGCTTTGTTGGACAGCACTGGTGAGGAAGTTTTCAGATGAAACCCAGGACTTAGGTTCCAGCTCTGCCACTTTTTTTCCTCTTAACTGTTAAAATCAAGTAATTTCATAAAACCACTATGAGGATTACATGAGTTGATTAACATGAGCACTCAACAGAAGGCCTGGCAAAAATACTGTATTGAGCACTCAACAAATGTTCATGATACTTGCTTTTATTATCAAGCATTTGCAGTGGTCTAAGCTTTCTAGAGTATCTAACAGGAATCTCACAGAGTATGCCCAATATGGAGGTCACTGCCTCTTCTCCTCTCCCTGCATTCCATGTATGATTCCTACAAACTGGAAATGCCCCCACTCTGCTCTACTTCCCATTGTCTCCCAATCTCCCAGCCTCCACTCATCACTCCTCTGCCACAGTCATATAGTAGATCCTGCTCCCATCACCCCAGGGGTGGATCACTTTAATAGGCTCCTAAGTGCTCTTCCTATTGCCAGACTGGCCCCACTCCACCTACCTTCGACACTGACACAGCCATCTTGCTGACAGCTTGGATCCCTTCACGTCTCTCCCTGGCTTAGGATCCTCGGGGTGCAAGATCCTGGGTTCTATCTCCGGCATCACACACACACACACACACACACACACACACACACACACACAGACGAGGCTTCCTATAATTTCAGATCAAAGTTCAAACTCCTTATCTCGCAATAACAGCCTCATAATCTGGCTGCTGTCTCAGTTCCAAGCTCTCTCATCTCTCACCTCCAGCTTCCAGCACAGGGCTTCCCTCTGCCTGACCCAACTTTTCCTCTACTCCCTCCTCTCTTCCAGTATTTAAGTGAAATAAATCAGATACACAAGCAAATATCACATGGTTTTTTTCTCACAAGAGAAACCCAAAATATAAATAAAGAACAAAATAAAAGTTAGATAGTGGGAAGTAGGGAGATGTGACCCACACTATTTTTCATAACAATTTTAATGCTTCTTGGGATTTAGGAAATAACTCACTTTACTATACTTTCTATCATATTATAATTTTTTTTTTTGGTACCAGGGATCGAACTTAGGACCTTGAGCTTACCAGGCAGGTGTGGTACCACTGAGCTAAACCTGCAGACCTTACTATAAATTATTTGAGAGCAAAGATCCTATCTGTAATTTTTTTCAAATCCCAATGCATAGCATGTAGAAGATGTATGATATATCTGATAGATGAATGTGTGAACACCTAGCCCCATCCCCTCTTGCTGTACTCATATAGGTGTCCAGTGCCACTGAGTCCTCCCTGGTCAGCCCAGACTGTGCTTTCCCACCTTGTTCATCAGCACTTCCTGGACACCTATGTTGAAAGTCCCAGCCGGGGTCTCCTGGATGTGTAGGGCCCACGGTCACAAGCTGCCACCCCTCAGTCTGCACATCTGATGTGTCATTTGTTCACCCATGTTTCCGCCAACTGTGCTCCAGACCTTGCACTACAGCAGAGATACCAATGTGAATGAGATGTATGTGGCTTCCAAAGAAAGAAGCCACCACAGCCAAAGCAACAGCACTCTCCTTCCACACACTCATGCCACAGCCACGGTCCAGATCTCAGTTAGCCAAGGCGAGGCTGCCACAAGTCGTGCCTTGACAGCACCTCCATCAGAGGAAGGTGGACAGGAGAGAACATGGCTCTCCAGAGAGATAGTCTGGATAAAAGTTAGTAGGAAAGGGTTCTGAAACTGAAAGCTAGGACTTTCTTGTGTCTTTCTGATTGTCTGTGAGTGTTGATTCCACCCCCCCCACCCCACCCCCATACTGGGGAATGAAGCCAGGGCCTTCACACTGAGTTATATCCCCAGCCTGTTTTTAAATTTTTATTTTTATACAGGGTCTCACTAAATTGCTAAATTGCCTGGGCCAGGCTTGAATGTGTGATTCTCCTTGCCTCAGATTTCCAGAATCCTGGGATTATAGGTGTGCACCGCCACACCCAATGGGTGTTACATTTTACACCCATACTTGGTTATCATCAATATGGATAATCAAATCTGCTTGGGGAAAAGATCAAATGTTCTTTCCAATGCCCTGTTCTAAATTATTTTTCAGAGAATAGTAAAGAATCCCTCATCCACAGTAAAATTCTCGTCCTCTCATCACGTACAATAAAAGAATTATACTTACCCCATTGGGTCCAGAGAAGGGGCAGGGAGAGTTGGGTTAGCTCCAAACCTCTTCAGATGCCCTTAGCCAAAGGAGCAAACACACCACCTTTTTCTAGTTTCTCACAGCCTAGTAGCTTCTTTGGCCTCAATTTCTACTAGCTTCACAGTGAAATCTTGGTGCTCAGAAGAGAGAGACAGTAAATACAGATTAACCAGGCCACTTGGAGGTAAACTTCTACTCAGAAGGTAATGGGGTCAACCAAGTAGCTTCTCAGAAGGGGAAGTCTGTGAAGCTTGGTCCAGACTGAGAACCGCAGAGTCACGGCCCAGCCTCGCTGAGCCCCCACGCCTCTTCCTCCCCTTCCTCCGCCCAGCTTGTTGTGTCCTCTCCTTGCCCACAGAGAATCCTTTGGTCCCCAATCCAGAGAGTCAAGTTAGAGAAGGAAGCCAGTGCTAGGAAGCTACAGAAAGGTCTCAAACCCAAAGCCAGCAGATGCCATTTTATGCCCAGATTACCCGAAAACTTTATTTTAGACAAGCAGCTTGATGCTTGTGCTTTCCTTCAAACCGCTCAAAATGAGGAGCTCAAGTTCTATCTCCATCAATTTCATTTAACAAGGCAGGACTGGGAGTCTGTGCATCTCATCTCCAGCGCCAAGTGCTCCACCAAGCTCCAGCTCTCTGTATCCAACTTTTTACAAGATATCACCCCAATTCTGCCTCCTCAGGCTCCTCCAACAGCATATCTAAAACTGGCCCCTTTCCCCTGCCCCCAACTTCTCCTGAACAACTCCTGTTTGCCTTCCTTAGGTCAGTCACCTGCATAGCTGTCCATCCACCTGGTTGTCCAAAGAAGGAAATGCAGAAATAGTTTTGGCAGTTTCCTCTGCCCTCCCTACCTCCCATCTGTCACCAAGTTATACTGCTCCTACCCCTAAAACACCTTCTCCATCCATCCTCTTCCCTCTACCCCTAAGGTCTCAACCCTGCTCTAAAGACGAGTAACACACTGACTACAAAAGGATTACCTGTAAACTTTTAAAAAATCTGATTTTCTGGCAGGAGGTGTAGAGGTGTAGCTCAGTGGTAAAGAGCTAACCTAGGGCCAGGGATGTAACTCAGTGGCACAGTGCCTGTCTGGCAAGCATGAGGGCCTGAATTTGATCCCTGGTACTGCGG
Organism: Heterocephalus glaber; assembly: GCF_053883595.1. Lineage (NCBI taxonomy): Eukaryota > Metazoa > Chordata > Mammalia > Rodentia > Bathyergidae > Heterocephalus > Heterocephalus glaber. Next base: position 2,937,388 of record NW_028258295.1, on the reverse strand, counting down.
GGGGGGGGGGGGGGGGCTAACTAGCAGGCATGAGGCCTTGGGCTCAATCCCAGCACACCCACACACACAAAAAATAGAGAGAGACAGAAGTTAGAAATAGGTTCTTACCTCCCTCTCATCCTGGAATTTGACTCAGAAAGTCTGAGGTAAAGCTTGAAAGATTCTTTTTTTTTACCTGAAGGACTTTTAACAGGGATTTCAGATTTGTAAACAGTTAAAGTTCCATCCTGCTAAAGTGGCCTTTTAACTCTCCGGATAAATGTTTGACAACCAAGCTGGGCATGGTGGTGGTGGACAACTGTAATCCCAGCACTGAGGAGCCTGAGGCGGGAGGATTGCCTTGAGTTTGAGGCCAGCCTGGGCTACATAGTGAGTTCAAGGCCAGCGGGAACTACATAGTAAGACCCTGTCTCAAAAAAAAATAAATAAACAGAAACTTTGACAACCAGAAGCTGGGTGTGGCAATCTATGCCTGTAATTCCAGCACTCTGGGAGGCTGAGGCAGGAAGATCACAAATTCAAACGCAGCCTGCACAACTGAGAGACTTAGTGAGACCCTGTCTCAAAATAGAAAAGGACTGGGGATATAGCTCAGTATGATGGCCCTGAGTTCAGTCCCCAGTACCAGGAAAAAAAAAAAAGTCTGAAAACCAAACTGGGGGGACTAATCGGGATTGTCAATTTCTGTGGTGTCAAAACTCCCACCATGGTCAATGTCTGATGTCACTGAAGTAAGCCTTAGGAAGTTACAAGCTGCCGCAAGCTGGCCCCAGCATACCAATGTGGCCATGCCTGCTCCCAGCTTAAAATCTCCTCAGTCTTCCCAAAATGAGACAGAATGCAGTTCTAGTCTTTGCTTGACACTTTTTAAAGCCTTACAACTTGAAAGCACCTTCCCCAGCAAGATGTTTCCCTGGGCCCCTTGCACTGTTTATATTGAACCACATATGCATTCTAGATACATCACGCATACTCAGTCCTCTCAACTTTCTTCATATTGCCCTCTCTGCTTTGGATATATTTCTTCTTGATCTGTATCTTTAGCCCTGGACAGAAAAGCCCCAAGCCACACAAAGCCCAGCTGTACAAAGCCCTCTGGTACTCTCAGGGACTGTTGTACTCAGGGATTCATTCATTGACTTTTTTCTGGCTTGACCAGAACTCTGCTCTCTTTGTGCTACAGAGCTAATAACAAATTCAAACCCAAGAAGTTACCACCAGCGACAGTGGTGGCTCTACCTGAGCCCCTGAAACAAGCCACGGGCTCCATCAATAGATGCCTCCATGAGGGAAAGCTTGTTGTGTGCTATGTAACATGTTGCAGTTAAGATCGACACAAGTCTTCAGGTTTAAACGTTCTTTCCAGTCCACAGAGTGCTTCCATGTGCATTTTTCCACTTGATCTTTTCAACCTCATAAGGTATGTTATGTATACTCTGATCCCCATTTTAAAGATGAAGAAAGTAGGCTTCAAGGAGATACATGGTTTGTATACAAGTGAGTTATTGGTAAACTAAGGAATGAAGACTTCAACCCATGTTTTCTTTCTTTCTTTTTGTTTTCTGGTACCAGGAATCAAACTCAGGACTTTGCACTTCCCAGGCAGGCACAGTGCCACTGAGCTACATCTCTGACCCTCAACCCATGTTTTCTACCCCTGAGTTCTTTGTTCTTTCACCTTGATCCACTATAATGCATTCACCTGGAGCTGGGAGGGTGGATGCTGGGAATGACCTCACTCATGACAGGGAGATCTAAACTTTTTCAAGCCAAAGAGAGGGCCAGTGAGACTTCTAGGAGGCCAGTGGACAGAGGCCAGCTTGCAGCCTAGAGCAAGTCCTTGGGGACCCAAGAGACCAGGGCCACCATGTTTAGGCCTGAGGGCAGGACTCACAAGGGCAGCCCACATGCAGAGCAGAAATGTAGGCACCTTGAGGGCCTCTCCATAAATATGGATGCAAGACATAGTCCAACTTGTTCTACTACCAGCTGAAGTTAAACTAGCTTCATTTAGGAGCCAGCCTGGAGTGGATTGGGGCAGCAGGTTCCCCAGAAACAACTTCTGAATTCCTGAACAAACATTTCAGCAAGGCAAAGGAACACTGGCCCATTCTCTTCCAACTGAAGACCAAATTCCATGAAGAGCACATGTTTTCAAGGTATTTTTATGACTATGGCTTTACAACTAGTTATCTGTATTCCTCTGGTTAACAGAAGTCAAGTGTGTGTGTGTGTGTGTGTGTGTGTGTGTAGTGTGTGTGTGTTAGTGGGGACTGAACAAAAGGCTTTGACCCTGAGTTTTATCCTGAGGAAAGATACACAAGTCTTGTACTCTGCCAGAGGGCTAAAGAAAAGGCACCCCAAGAAGAGGACACGCTGATGCATCTGGAAAGAAAGACGTATTCTCGAGACCTAAAGGAGAAGGGAAACATAAAGGAGCGGTTCACACAGAAACCTGACCACAGATAAACTGCTCCTGTGACCCTGGTGCTCAAGGACAAACAGACTGCAAACTGTGCTGTTTTCCAGAAAAAATCCTTTGAGCTTTCTGCCTCCCTATCTCTGCCCTTCTCTTCACCTCCCCCACACACCCCATCCAACTTCATTTGCCCTTAGCCCCAGGAAAAACTGGTTTATGGAGGAAACTATTATCTTGTTTTTTCCAATTGGAAAAAATAAAAATAGTCCTAACCAAGAACTCCGGTCATCCACTAACTCACCATTGGCCCTCAGGGATGGGGAAGAAATAACAGCATTGACTGGAGTCCGAGGCAGGATGGCAAGGGGTAACAGCTTGACCTGTTCATGGGACCATTTTCATACAGGGTTAAATGCCTCAACTTCCTGCCAAGCCCTGTGACAACTTCCTGACAAGGCATGGTCACTTTTCCAATAATACTGAACAAAAGAAAAGCAAGGTAAGGAATCCACAAATCTTTCCTTTTGGTTTTTCTGTTTGTTTTTGATACTAGGGATTGAACCCAGGGCCTTTACATTGAGCTACATCCCCAGCCCTTTTTATTTTTTTATTTTGAGACAGGGTCTCAGCAAGTCACTAAGCTACTCAAGGTGGGCTCCAACTTGTAGTCCTCCAGCCTCACCCTCCCACAGTGCTGAGATTACAGTGTGCGTGCACCACCTTGCCCGGCTAGTTCATTTTTTTCTGGGGGTGGTTACAGTGGCAAAGTCATGAATGCCATCAGTGGGATAGGCAGGCTCCATGAGCTCGGTTGAGAGCCCCACTTGGATTCTAGGATTCCACAGCACATCAGCACATCAAGCGAGCAAATATTCACCCCAGATTGACCCAGACTGTTTGTATTTCAAGACACTTCTTTGAGTGTAGAAGTTCCACCTTTTCCGCCTTCCTTTCAGGACCTAGACCCTCACACTGACGATCTTCCAGCTGTGTCCACTTCCTCTCTATTCACTTCTTCCCTGCTGCAGTCAAGCTGGCACAAACTGTTCTCTTATTAAAGGCGACTGCCTAATGTCTTCTTCTTATTCTCCCTGACAGTTCTTCAGCAATGTTTTTCTTTCTTTTTTTTTTTTTTTTCCTTCAGTACTGGGGATTGAACCCAGGGCCTTTGCACTAAGCTACATCTCCAGCCCTTTCTTTTTTTAATTTTTTTTATTTTTGGACAAGTTCTCACTAAATTGCTAAGTTACCCAGGCTGAGCTTAAATTTGGGATCCCCTGCCTCAGTTTCTCTAAGTGCTGGGTTATGGGTATATGCCATCTTGCTGGTTAATTCTACACCATTTGAAATGACTCTTCCTTCTTAACAGGGGGAAAAATATTTCGCCCTAAGCTTAAATTCAATGTGCTTAATGAAATCACATCTCTCATTCAACAATCATTTATGAAGTACACACTTATGTGCCAGGTTGCACTGGAAGGAGCACAAAGATTTCACTAGGGAAAGTGAGTCACACAGTCTGTCCTTGAGGAAGTAAAATACATGTTCTCTCCCAAGGTGAAGAAAGAGGCATTCTAGTCAATGGTGATGTTACATACAATACAATTACTGCCACAGAAAGGGTGGGATGGGGAGGTGCTGGTCATAAAGTTCAGTATCCACACAAGAGAAAGGACCCCTGGAGCCACATGAGAAAACAGATAGGGCTCCACAGAAGAGGAAGCTTTTCAGCTGACACTGGAGAAATGAGTGAAATCTTACTAGCCAAACCAATTTCCAAACAGAGGGACTGGCACATGCTGAGACACAAGCCTGAAGAGCAGCGCATGCTCAGTCAACACCACGAGCTCTGCATAGCTGGAGATGAGGCTGAGATGGGAGCAGTAAGAGACCAACATGGGCAAGTGAAGCAAAGTCCACAACATGTAGAGGCCTTATTTGTCCCAGAAACCAGATGAGATTCCCTTTGTTGGGTAATTAGGAGGAACTGAAGAATTCTGGATAGAGGAGTGTATTATGGTTTATATCTAGAAGTGAGCCTCATGTGCTCATAGGTGGGGCTTTGGAGAGATGACTGGATCAAAGGTGTGTGAAACTCATCACTGGACTGGTCCACTGATGGGTTTATAGCTGGTTATGATGTTGGCAAGTAAAGCCTGGTGGGAAGAGGTGGGTCACTGTGGGTGTGGCCTGGAATGATGTATATATATCTCCTTCCTCCTCCTCTGATCCTTCTTTCTGCTTCCAGCAGAGATGTGGGTAGAAACACTGAGGGTGGAGAGAAACAACATAGACCTAGAAGGTGCCTAACAGCAGGTGATATGAAAAGGGAAGGAAGAAATCTAGGATGTCCCATTTCCTCTGCTTGAAAGCTCCCAGTTCTATCTTCTTTATCTCCTACTGTAGCACAGTGCAAAACAGATGACAGGCAAGCAACACATACCCAAGGATCTGTTAGTTACTACCATCTTCATCAATTAACTGTAAGGCAAGTCTATAGCAAATGTTTAGTGAGCTTTGTACCTTAGAGTAAGAGTAGGAGGGCTGCTAAATTGCGGCAGGAAAAGAACTCTAAATGGGTTCTATAAGGCATATGCACACACTCATCTTGGAGCCAGGCAGGCATAAAGTAACACTCATCTACTACATAAAGATATATGGAAAACAGAGCACAAGTACAGTGGAACAGTGGTAGCAGGGCCAGGCTCAAAAGTCTGGGCCCAGCCTTGGCTCTGCCAGTGACTATGTAGTACACATAGCAAGTCGCTCCACCATTCTGAGCCTCAGTTTGACCATCTGTAAAATGAAAAGTATGCTGGATGCCTCATATAGCCTCAAAAGTGCAATGAAGCTAAGCTAAGAAATCCCCAGGACTTGTTTCAAAGTTAAATGGGAGGCACACAGAGAGGCAGAGAAAGAAATGTTGGCTATCAGTGGCCAGACAGCAGGAAGAGGACAATGGCAGCATGAGAACAAATGAGGTTAGGAGACCCAGAAAGGCAACCAACAGGCACAGAAGCACAGACATGTGGCTTTCTGGCTCACTTCCTGCCTGCTCTCTTTGATTCTGTCTTCCTTTTGCTGTTATTCTCTTTCTAGCTTCTTAATTTATAAGTCTATAATGCAACTAATAAAATCATGGACCAACACTTAATCAGAAGGAACTGGCTTACAAGATGACCTCATCTAATTCTTTCCCTTTCAGAACCTGAAATCACTGGCCAAAGAAGTTAAGAGACATGGAGTGCAAAGTCACTGAGGTGTTTAGCAGCACTGCAAAGAGTAAAAGTCAAGTCAGAAGAGCTCTTCCCACCAAGCCTGCTGGCCCTGGGTACAAGAATGTAAACTTCCAGGGGGTGGAGAAGGTATCTTAAACTTTTTCTTGCCATTGATGCTGTGCAAATCACAAGGCCACTGATTAAAAGTCATAGATGTGTCCCGTGATGCTCCTGTGCATCTCCCATGGACCAGGCTCTTTGCTAATCACAAGGAGCACAGGAACAAACATGACTTTCTTTCGAAAGTCTCAGATTCTTGTGGATTGGCAGTAGAGATGCAGAGACCAGAGACAGATTATCAAAAAAGAGACAAAAGAAGAAGATAATAATTTTATGAGTAAAAAGTACTAAGTAGTAAAACTAGGAAGTGAGAGGTGAGTCAAACAAACGAAAAAGTATTGAAGATTCCCCCTGACAGAAAGGGTCAGAGGCTGGACTTGAATGCATTCAGAGGACTCCAGAGTCCCTGGCTTTGCAAACACCCTGTAATGAGTGACTAGGGCAGCAGTTTGCATAACAAACACAAAAGGAATGATTGACTGAATGCACATGGGCAGCATCAGAAGGGTTCTCATGTGTTTTTAATTTAGAAGGGAGTTCAGAGACAGATATCAGTGAAACCAGCTCTGATTTTAGTTCATCCTAATGAATTTCTAGCTCGTCATAATGGATATATAGTTCAATTAAATTTTTCAATTCATTCTACATGTTTATCTATTTGGAGAAAATAGACTTAAATATTTGTTTTACTTTCCTAAATATTACATATGACTGTGGTACATATTCAAACAATATTCATCCTTGGTTAATGGGAGTATAACAAACCACAAAACCAGTAAAAGTATAAGAGTAATTGCTCATAAAATGTCACTCAGATATAACAAGTTACTTAAGTGAAATAAATCAGATGCACTTTTTAAAATACTGCATTGTTTCTCTGGTGTGAGAAACTGAGTGGAAATAAGGATTAAAATGTATAACAGACGTTGGGAAATGGGAAGAAAATGTTTAAATGGGAAGGAGAATAAGGGAGGGGAAGGGGTAAAGGAAGGAAAGGACAAGAAAAAAAGTGAAAAATAGAAGGAAAAAATAAAAACAAAGCTTTATAGGAATATATAGTATACAAGAAGGGAGAGGGGTCGAGGTGGGTGAATGGGAAAAAAAGAAAAGGCAAGATATATCATGTACAGGTACAAATTCCCTAAGATGAGTGTTATCATTATGTATACGTAAAATGTACCAATAAATGTTTTGCTTCAAAAAAAAAGATTTAACAAGTTAAAGCATTTTTCAAAATATAAGAATTATACGTGCCTAGTCTTACAAATGCAGTCTCACAAAAGACTGAATAAGCATTTCAGGGGACATACAAAACCCATCCCAATGTTCTAAGTGTATAGTTTTTACTAGCTTTTAGAGACTCTTCACATCTTACCTGGGCTCTTTTTTACAACTTCTCACTTTTCTAAAAGCCCTTGCTCTTCATCTTCCTAGCCCCAAGAGTACCTTTTCTCCTAATTATACCCAATATCAGAGGATGCCATGCATCTCAAACTTAAAGCTGTGCCATCTTCTGTTTATTTAGTGTCCTCTACAGAGCCCATTCCTGTACTGCCCAAGCGAAACCGAAGATTCATGAAGCTGTATTACAGAGAATTCAGCACCAGGACAGATATGCACTTAGCCTGAACTCATGGGTTTAGAGTTGTCTGCATAGCAGGGCTGGTTACTGGTCTACCCCACTCCTTGATCCATGGGAAGGGGGATCAGGTTCCAAAGTGCATCAGGAAATACTACAACAAAATACAGGTGTCTTGGATGATCACACACACACGTCCCTGACCACGCTCTGGACCACTGTCTTCACATCTACCCAGTGCAAATGACTCAACAAAGATGTCCTGCAGTGACAAACAGCCCAAACTCAGGGAGTGACTTCAGATCAGATAAGCCAGAGTGGTGCCAATGTGACAGTACCTCTGTCCTTTAAGTTTATAGGTGAGGTGGAGGGAGGGGGGTAACCAGAAAGTGAGCACCTACCATGTATCAGATACCTGGAGAGCCACTTTACCTTTATTATTTCATCTTTGAACCCATCTCCAAGGTAGGTATTATCAGGAGCACCTATTTATGTAGGGGGAAACTGATGATGCAAAGCAGACTGAGGGAAGGAAACTGCTTGCAGGCTGGAATTTTACACGGGAGAAGCAGGCTAGAAATTAGAAATAAAAGTCCTATGCAGCTGCTGGGAAGTCATCCCCACCGTCCACACCCAGGCCTAAGGTACGGATCCGTGAGGAGCTGTAGGAGCATGGGCTATCATCAAGATTAGATGCAGCTGAGTGTGGTGGTATACCGGTGATCCCAGCTATTCAGGAGGCTGAGTTAGGATCACAGGTTCAAGTCCAGCTTGGGAAACTTAGTAATACTCTTTCTCAAAAATAAAAAATAAGAAAAGATTAACAGTGATATATGTGTACCCATGTTCATAGCAGCACAGTTTGTAATAGCTAAAACTTGGAAACAGCCCAAATGCCCATCAACTGGAGACTGGATCAAGAAAATGTGTTTTTTATAAAATGGAGTACTACTCAGCCATAAAAAATGAGAAATTAGAGACATTTATAGCTAAGTGGATGCACATTGAGGGAATACTCTTAAGTGAAATAAATAGGACACAGATGTGTAAATACCAAATAGTTTCTCTGGTGTGAGAAACTGAAAGTGTAAATAAGGACTAAAATGTATAATAGGTAATGTGAAATAGGAAGAAAAGGGGCAAAGGGGAAGGAAGTGGGAGGGCTAGGGGAAAGGATAGAAGGGAGTGGGATTAATATGAGAAAATGGAAAAATAGGAACAAAATCTTTGTAAATAGGGAGGAATGGAGGCATTGAAGGGAGGGTTGGGCAAGGGTGAAAAATAAGAACCAAGAGAGACTATGTAAAGGTGCAAATTTCCAATGATGAATGTCATTATATTGTATACCTAAAATGTACCAATGATTAGAATGAATAATCGATAATGCAAAATAGGAAGAAAAGGTCCAAAGGGGTAGGGGTAGTGGGAGGGGCAGGGGAAAGGAAAGAAGGGAAAGGAAAAATGATGAGAAATGGAAAAAATGGAAATAAAGTCTTTGTAAATAGGGAAGGGTAGAGGGGGTGAAGGGAGGGCTAGGAATGGGGAAAAAATAAGAACCAAGATGCATTATGTAAAGGTACAATTCCCAATGAGAAATGTAATTGTGTTGTATACCTACAATGTACCAATAAAAGAATTTAATACAAAAAAATAAAAATAAAAATAAAAAAAAATAAAAAGAATTCTGAGTTTGGTTCTGAAAAAAAAAAAAAGAAAAGATTAAAAAAGAACACCCCCCTAAAAAAAAGAACCCAAGATGGGGTGTAGCTCAGCAGCACAGCACCTACCTGGCAAGCGTGAGGCCCTGAGTTTGATTCCTTGTACCAAAAAGGAAAAAAAAAAAACAAAAAACAAAGAAAGTCATCAAAAAGAACCCAAAATGCAGCTCTGGTGGAAGGCTCTGGATTCAACCCCTGGTACCAAAACAAAATCAACAAAAATATTTATACCTTGGGCTGGAAGTGTAGCTCTATGGTAGAGTATTTGTCTAGTTTAGGTTAAGCCCCAGGTTTGATCCTCAGCACCAAAAAAAAGTTAAAAATTAAAATATATATATGTATATATTTATGTATATTAAGTACACATATACATTTATTTTAAAGATTTGTGTGTATTCTCCTGTACTTGACCACTTAGCCTGAATTCACAGGTTTAGAGTTGTTTGCATAGCAGCAACTGCTTTTCATCAATCCCTTGAAGATACTCCTGAGATGATTAAGACTGTGAACCATTTCCAAACCTGTCCCCTAAAGGGGCCTATACTAGTAACCCACTGGGAAGGTGCTTCAGGACTCTCAATCCTCCATGGGTATGAAAGACAAAGTCAAGAAAATGCACAGATAATTTAAAAATATCTAAATTTTGAATCCTTTACTTCAGTAGTGTTTGTGAAACACAAAAGAGAATTCTTGCCTCTCGTACTTATTGTCTCCTGGAGAAAGCAAAGGGAAATTTCATGGTCCACTATCTCCCCAAAACAGAGAAGAGGAGCAAGAAGGCTGGTTATCCTTTATCCATGGCCAGGGCTCCCCAGTCAACAAAGCACTGGCCAGTCTTTGCTTATTCTGTAAAGTGAAGAAACTAGACCCTCTGTTTAGAGTAAATTGCTTTTGCTTTCCTGAGACAACTCCACTCCCTAAGGAAGGTCTTATACTAGAGAGGATGTCCTTCACAATGTGCTCTGGCTTATTACCAAGATACACCAACATAACAGTCACTGCCCTCCTCATCTTAGAGGCACTTGTCATGTTCTAAAACTTTTACACTGGTTCATAATGTTTTCCACTGAATGCCTAATAGATGTTCAATAAAAATGCTGGTGAACAAAAGAAAGGACGAACACTAAGTAAACTGGACTAAATCCTTCAAGGTCAGAGACCAGCCAAAGATCAATGGCCAGCACGTAGCAGCCAAGCAACAAGTGTTGGTGGAATTTGGACTTTATTCCCCTTGGCAGCCTGAATGCTTAAATGTGTCCCTCCAAGTGGGAAGGAGAAGGCGGCAGCCAAAATCCATACAAAGCTTTTCACAGGAGCTGGTGCTTTATAAGAGCAAAGACCTCCTCCTGAAACAGCTGGTTATAATGTTTGCCCTCTATGTTGTATTTCCTGTGGATTTTAATTGCCTACATTGGTGGCAGGTATATATTAGCCTCAGTATAATGTCAGCTATACACATGCATTGAACAACGTGGAAAGAGGGCTGAATTAAAGCAACAGGCCACAACCTCTGTTTTGAGTCCGGCTTTTATCATTAGTTTTATGGATGTGAGTATGTTTCAGAGTTTCAGTTCCTTAAGGACCAGGTGGGCACACTACTTACACCTGCCCCACAGGACGCAGGAACAAAAGATGTAATGGATTGTCATGGTATAGGCTTGGCATTGGAAGGCCCGTGTGTGCCAGGCACTGTGGTGAGTGCTAGGGAAATGTCAAGAATAATTACACTCTACCCCTACCTTCCTTGAGCCCACAGCCCGGTAAACCTCTATGAAAAGGATAAAGTGCTACCCAAATTAAGAGATTATGATAAACTGAAACTGTACATATTGCTTTCATCTGGGTCTGTGGGTGCCATTCTTTGCCAGTTTGATGGAGGTGCCCAACAGCAGGTGCCCATGTCCCCTCTTTCCTCTCTGCTTTCCCCCATGGAGTCAATTCAAGACTTCACACTCAAGCTGGTTTGATAAATCTTCCCTCACCGCCTGCTTTCAAGCCCTGTCATTACACTGGGTAATAAAGAGCCGTGTCTACTGGCAGCCCTTTGGCTCTTGGCTTCCACAAACAGTAAGAGAACAACTGCCTTGGCATCTGCCAGCTGCAGAAACAGACACGGCTTAATCCAATCATCTCCAAGGTCTTGGATGTGTCAGGCCAACAAATGTGTCTGCATTCCAACATGCCCACACCAAATTACATCCAGTCTGGATGAGAAGGGGTTAGCTTCCCACTGTCAGCCACCAGCTCCTCCCCATCCCATACCTTTTCCCAAAGCAGACCTGAAAACTTTACCTCCTACCACTACTGATTTCTGAATTTTAGAAAACAAATTCATTCCTCTTCAGTGATGTACACAAATAACTCATATTTAAATAAATAGGGTCCAGTGTTGCATTGTTAATTTTGTTCAGTCTCTTTATCCCTACTGGGATGTAAAATTTACTAGGACTCAAGCTATTTTCACATGGTTTCTGGTGTCAAGAGTAGCTAGCTGGGCATGGTGGGGCACACCTGTAATCCCAGCACCCAGGAGGCTGAGGCAGGAGGGTCACTATGAATTCTAGGCTAGCCTGAACTTCAGAGTGAGACCCTGACTCAAAAACAGGAAGAACAGTAGCTGGCATATAAGTATGTGTTCAATAAATACTTCTTGGAATAACTATGGAGGAAAAAGATGGAGAGAAGGATGCATCTTCTCCAACATCCTTCTTCCCTGCAGGATCCTATTACCCTGACCTGGAAGCAGAAGATGAGAAAAAGTACTGTTACTAAGGCAACCACAGCACCAAAAAAATAAAAAAGTTAAAAAAAAAAAAAAAAAACCTTCAAAGCTGCCACGGGTCTCTATGGGGAAAAATACTTAACCAATATTTGCAGACTGTGCCAGGGCTATGGGTCACATATCAGACAAAGTATTACTCACAATGTGTCCTTGTTCCCCATAGCCTCCTTTGTGGCCAGGTCAGTCACTCTCCATCTGACTTGGTCAAATTTGGCTCCCTTCAGTAAAGATCACCTTAAAAGAACAGCAGTCTCTGGGAGACTTAGACAGAACAAAGAAAAAAAAAAAGAAGCCAGACAAGCTAATATGCAATAATCCAGATTTACATAAATGGCATATGTGCATAATTATTCAGCTTCAAGAGGACTTCTTGCTTTGCAAAATGATTTAGATTAGAATTCCATGAAAATCAAATTTCCTTATATGCATTCATCATTTGATTATTCATTCATTTCCTAAATACATGTTTGCTGAGCTCTAACTATGTTCCACACAAAGAGCTTGGCAGGAATACAACAAAATAAACTCAGCCTTCACAATTTAGGGTCTGGTAAAGCAGGAAGCATGAGCACATAATTCCTTTTCAGGACAGGATGATCCAGAAACACACATGGAATAAGTCCCTGAGGTAGGAAATACTCTCTGGAGGAAAGGCAGACTATGCCACCGGAGAAGGCCTTAGGGTGGTGAAGTGCCTCAGATAAGAGAGATGAGTAGAGTGTGAGGGAACAATGTCTGTGAAGACCTGGAAATAAGCAAGCATCCTATTCCAGAAACTGAAAGGTTGAGTTGTCTGGAGGCATGGAGTAAAAAGAGCAGGAGCACAAGAAGCAAAGATGGTAAACGGAAGTGGGGGTGCAGCCAACTCTGACTACAGAGCGCAGGATTAAAGGGGATGAGTCGTAAGTACGGAGACAGGAGGCTTTCGTACTGCACGGGAGAGATGGCGACAGGGTGCAGGCGCGAGAAGGCAGGCTTGAAGAACACTCTCTTCTAAAGGGGGGATGCCCAGCCTCAGTTCAGGGTGGGAGGAACTCTGACTGGAAAGATGACAGGCTCAGTTATGGACAGGCAAGCCCAAGCTTCTCAGTGGAAATGTGTATGAGCCAGTTGGGGTATAAGCCCAAGGCCCAGGAGAGAGATGAGGTACGAGATATAAACAAGACATTCTGGGCTATGCTTTGAATGTTTGTTCCCTCCAAACTCGTGTGAAAATTTGATGCGTTACGGCTGTTATGGCAGTGTTAGGACCCTTGGGAGGAGTCGGGGCCATGAGGGGTCCACCCTTATGGGTAAAATTAATTCCATTACAAAAGAGCATTTTAGGCTCTTATTGCCTCTTTGTCTTTCACCTTTCTGCCCTGTGGGGATACAATATTCCTTCCCTCCAGGAGACAAGGCAGGAAAGGCCCTATCAGATACTAGCACCCCAACATCAGACTTTCCAGCCTCCAAAACTGCAAGAAAATAAATTTCTGTCCATTATAAATTACCCACTCTTAAAGATTTTGCTGTATCAGTAGATGAGGCAGTCATCATAAAAGGGAATAATCGAAGCCAAGAGCATAGATAAAATTGACCAAAGAAGTACAAGGAGAGGAAGAAGGAATGAAAGGGGAGGGGAGGAAAACAGAAGGAGAAATAAGAAGCAGCCCAGAGTCAGGCTGAGCATGGTGGCACATGCCTGTAAATCCTAGGACACTGGGAGGCTGAAGCAGGAGGATCATAATTTAAAGCCCATCCTGGGCAACTTAGTGACTTAGCAAAAAATAGGTAAATAGAAAGGGTTGGGGATGTAACTCAGTGAGAAGGCCCTCAGTTTGATCCCCAGTACCAAAAATATTAAAGAAAAAGAGCTGGAGTTCTGGGGTCAGAACTATAAAAAGGCTCCCTGAAGGGACAGACAGATGAGCGCAGCCCCCAAATTATAAAATCTAGGTTTGTGCACACTGTTTCCACAACCCCAATGAGGTGAGAAAAGTGACATCTCACACAAACAATCAAAGAAGCAATGAACCACTGTTCCAGCTCACAATGGCCAGAACAGCAGACTTGGAGGTCTCACAGAACACCGAAAACGCCTTCACTTTTGTTAACTAATAAAAAGCATCAGCATAATTTTTCAGCCCCATGTACTTAATTGTGTCTGACAAGATGAAACAGAAATGTACCCTCTTCCCTTTAAAGTCTCATCTAGGCCCAAGAAGACTGAGTAACCTCCCCAGGACCAGAATGAGAAGAGTAGCAGAACTGGAGTCTCCACCCCAGGCTCTATGACCAGTGCTGGGGCGGTCGCCCTAGGAAAAACCATCACCCCATCCCTAAAGACAGACAAGGGATCACTGATTGAAGATATGCCCCCATTCTGGGCCAAGAAAGGCTCAGAGCAGACAGCACAGTTGGGTTGCCGGAGATCTGCATTCTAGATCCATCTTTGCCACTGTCTTGGTGACCCTGGACTTCTCAGTTTCCTCAAGGCTGAAATGACCTCCCAGATCCACCTACCACAGAGCCTGGATTCTCTGAGAGAGATACAGAACCAGGTGCCCACAGCTGCAGCTGCCTGTGAGTGAGGTTAGGTGATTCGTAGTAAAATCAAGGGCTTACAGCCCTTTTCCCCTCCTTACTGTTGTTTTCATGCTTTAATCTGAATGCTCCATTCTTAAAGTATCTTTTATGTGCTGATATCACATGCTCAGTCGGGAACTCCTCAGAGGAAGGACCACAGCTGTATCCACGTTCACACCTGCATCCCACACACGGAGCACAGGGCCAAATCCAATCCAGGAAGCATCCCATAAATGTGTGCTGGGCTGGTGGGGATGAGCTCCCCTGAGTTGTCTTCACTTTCAGCCTGACCTCCCTGACTGTGAGACAAAAGACACAATGGGCAGTAGAGGTATTTTGAGAAGCGGTCCAAGACGGAGAAAGCATTTCTGAGCGAAAGGAGCTTCTGGTGTATCTCCACTGTCCCCATGAACTCTATCAGGGCTGGGCCGGCCATGGTCTGTTCTACCCACCTCCAACACCCATTCTAACACACATGGTTGACACTGGCTGAAAAGTCTTCCAAAGGTGTGGGAGGCTCCATAGACCTCTCCCGCTATTCAGGAAGGGCCAAGGCTTCCCTCAAAATCTGGAAGCAACAGCCAGAGTGAGTAATCATGAACCTCTGAAAATATCAAGGATGATGACCAGCTAGCTATTCTTTCATTTCCACTTAAGAAGAAGTGAGAGAAAAGGAATTTAAATTGTAGCAGAGGGTAATTTCAGTTAGCTCTTAGGTAAAACTTTCCCAAAGATATGCCTTGTTCCCCAAAAGGGAGCACACACCTATTTATTATCCCAACACCAGGCAGGACGATCAGTGGGGCAGGACAATCAATGGGAATTCAAGGCCAGCCTGAACTACATATAGCAAGACCCTGTCTCAAAACACACACACAAAAAACTATGCCTTGAAAGCAGAAAGCAGTAACCAAGAGAGGTTGTACAATCTTCTTCCCTGGAGTATTTTTTCTTCCAGTCCTGGGGATTGAACGCAGGACCTGCACATACTAGGCCAGTGCTCTACCACTCAGCGACATCTTCTGCCCTTTTTATTTTTAATTTTGAGACAAAGACTCAATAAGTTGTCCAGACTGGCCTCAAACTTGTATTCTCCTGCCTCAACATCCCAAGTAGCTGGGATTACAAATGTATGCCACCAGGCCCGCCTTTTATTTCTAGTGAGATTTTTCATGAGTCAGGAAGATATGGTTCATATCACAGTCTCAGGCGGAAAAAAATCCACATTACTACCCAAGCTAAGGGCAAAGTGTTTTCTGGAGAAGCTCCACCCTGTTCGGAGTGACCTTTATTGCTGCTGTTGCCTCCAGGTGACAATCAGCAAAAAGGTCAGAAAGAACTTTAGAGTACAATGACCCAGCCAGAAGACAACGCTGCCCAGCCAAGGCCAGCTAATCCTTGGGGACGTCCTGGTGGGAACTGACCCACTCAGGGACAGGAGACCACACCAGCCTCAGTGGCACAGGCCTGGGCATCCTGGAGGCATCTCCAGAAACAGGACCTTCATTTTTTTTTAATTTTTATTTTTTTTTGGTACCGGGGATCGAACTTGGGTCCTTGCGCTTGTGCAGCAGGCAGCGAAACCACTGAGCTAAATCCCCAGCCCAGGACCTTTATTTTTGTCCTTGTTTCACAAACTGCCCACACTATATTAGATTCAGCCTTTGTTTCTAATCCCCGTCATGGAGCTTTGAAAACTCTTAGAATCACCTAAGTGAAAGAGGTGTCTTTTGTTTTTGCTTTTGTTTGGTTTGTTTTGAGACAGTCTTGCTTTGTAGCCCAGGCTGGTCTCGAACTCATGGCGATCCTCCTGCTTCAGCTTCCTGAGTGCTGGGATGACAGGTGCCATCACACCAGTTTGAGGGGTCTGTGTTATTCATAATGAATCTTCTAGATAACACTAGAGTTTATGTTAATGCAGTGACTTGGGGTGGGGTCCCTAGATACCTCAGGGAGAGAGCAGGCACCAGAAAAATCAAACATTAAAGATTAGAGGAGCCCTGAGTGGTGGCCCACATCTGAAATCCCAGCACTCAGGAGGCTGAAACAAGAGGATCATTGCATATTTGAAGTCAGTCTGGGCTACTCAGAGAGACACTGTCTCAAAATAAATAAATAAATAAAATAAAACCCATTAGTGAAACCCTGATATGTGCTACAATTAGGCTGAGAGAACATGCAAGTAAAGGTTATAGGATTACAAAAGTTAGAATGCCTAAACCAACTTTATTTATTTTTTGGTTAATTGAGACAGGGTCTCGCTATGTAGCTCATGCTGGCCTTGAACTCACTATGTAGCCCAGGTTGGGCTCGAACTCACAGCAGTCCTCCTGCGTCAGCCTCCAGAGTGCTGATCACAGCTGTGTGCCACCACGAGCAGCTGACTACTAGGACTTCGGACTAGAGAGTTTACCACCTAGGGAACAAAAGGGAGAGCTCATCCAGGGCTGAGTCTGGAGCTGCGTGAAGAGCTCTGGGTTCCATCCTCATGTGCCCAGTGCTCTCGGAACCACTCTCAGCTGACCAACCACAGCCTGCTGGACTCACAGGTGGAAACTCCAAGGAGAACAAATCCCGCTGTTTGGAAAGATCCCATTCTGACTGAAGATAAAAACAAATTAGCTCACCGGGTTGAACTGCATGCTGTTTTCCTAGTATGGATGGGAGAATGGAATGGTAGTAAAGTCCCCTACACTTGGGCTTTTACTCACTCATGGGCAGCAGCCAGTGGCCTGGCCTATGGTCAGGTGGAAAAGCAACGGAAACCTGGCCAAATAAAAGGATGCCCCATAGGGCATGGCTCTGGGAAATCACTATGGAAATTCTAGGGTGCGCTAGAGTAGGGCATGTGGAAGCCCATCTGAAAAATCTTCCATGTGCAGAGGGGATTGGAATCCTCAAGCAGGTGGCCTGTGCACTCTCTTAGGGTGGCCACTGGGGTCCACGGAAGGAGAAGACAAGGTGGGCTGAACCTTGCATAGCCCTCTCGCACCACCTTAAGCACATGGCAGAAGAACTGTGCTGTCTGCCAATGAGAGACAGAGAATGCAGATGGCTCTGTAGCAGAAAACCCAGGAGGGAAGCCCTGCACACACCTGGCCAGTCAGCTTGATGCCGGTAGTGGAGAGGGCTACAAATTGGTTTTGACAGGAAGAGACACTGACTGACTCTGGACTGCATGCCTGATGGAAGACACAGATACCCAGAGTGCTATAAAGGACCAAAACACAAGATACTACACCACTCTGGATGTCTAGCTGTCATTACCATAGAGCAGGAAACACAGCTTACAGCCATGAATACCCAACAGTGAGAAGAGATACCCTCCTCCAAGTAACAGTTTGGTAGAGAAATGGGTTGTGAGCATGTACTCACAGCAACATAATGGGAACTACATTCACCCTAGACAGCATCTTGTTTTCTAGTAGAGAAGGGGGGATGGAGGAGAAAGCTGGTATGTCACTGTTTTAGTCTATTTTCTACTGATATACTAAAATATCTGATGCTGGGTAATTTATAAAGAACAGAAGTTTATTTAGCTCATGGTGCTGGAGTCTGGGACATCCAAGACCATGGCACCAGGACGTACTTAGCATCTGGTGAGGGCCCCATGCCACATCATAGAAAGGGCAGAGGGCACCACATAAAGAGATAGAGCAAGTGTGCCAGCCTGCGTCTCCCCCTCTTCTTATTAAGCCACTAATGCCACCGTAGAGTCTCCAACCTCATGAGTTTATCTATTACCTCCCAACATCCCAACACCACAAATACCATTAACACATTAATTTAGGCATTAAGTCTTCAACATATAAACTTTTTGGGAAAATAGGCAAACCAGAGCAGGTGACTAAACTTCTTTTATGGGGGCCTCATCCATGCTAAGCACATACTGTACCACTGAGCTACATTCCCAGTCCTACATTTTTAGTGTTTCTTTTCCTTTCTTCTTTATATCACCTCGACTTTCTTTTTTCTACCCAGTGCAATGGCCACATACCAGGGCTACAAATGCAAATGCTGAAAGCATGGCTAACTCTTAAGCAAGAAGCTGCAACTGTGTTTATACATCAGAATTCCTAAAAGCTGCATAGGGCTGATTGTGCTGTTACCTCATCGGGCACAATTGGGGTTAAGAACAAATGTGGCCTTACTAACTAGGCATCAAGACAGCCCATTAGTCAGTCATCCTAACCTGTATGAAGGAGCACGGACTGAAGGTAAGACACTTGCTAGACGAGAATTGCTGCTGGAAATCTGTACCAGCAGTGGCAGGACTTCCTGTTCCTTCCAACAGTGGAAAAGCCTGGATATAAACAGAGAAGGAGGGAGAATAGCTGAGAGTAAAAGAATAAATAAGTTATAGATGGATGAAGGAAATCCAATATTACAGAAGAAGAGACTGTCTCTTTGCTCAGTTTTAATCTACTACAATTACAATTAAAAGGTGAAGCCTCATACTGCCGAGAACACGCCTGCATTCGGAACCTGACAAGATCAAATGGAAAACTGCAAGCCTGAGTGGCCTGACACTGGGAGATATTCCCATATGATATAACAATGGACTAGACTAATTATTAATGATGGATGGGACTCTAGCCATGTGCAGTATCTTTTGAATTGTCTCAATGCTTTTGTTATGAGGGATCTGGACAATCTGTGGTGTATATGAAATATATTTAGCCTTTGTCCCCAGCTCCTGTCACCGAGCTCCTAAAACCCTTGGAATCACCAAGGGGTATCTTTTATTCATAAGGAGCTCTTTTGATTACTTGAGTTTATACTAGTGAGGTGACCCGGGGCCCCAAGGTAGCCTCAGGATGGAGCCACTCACCACAAAGACCAAGTGGTCAGAGGACTGGGGGTTCAGAACTTTCAGCACAATCCATCAGCCTCCAGAATAAGTGATTGATATGTATATGTATGAGCTGGCATTCAGGGCTGGAGAGCAGACTCTATAAAAATTCTTTATCAACAAAATTTGCCCAGCCTCTGGGCTGCCGAGCTCAGGGAAAAGCCAGGACCATGGTATACCCAGAAAGACCATGGAAGATCCTTGCCCACCCCAAACTTCTGCACACTGCTCTCTGGCAGTTCACCTGTATCTTTGACAATAAGGCAGTAAACACAAGTGTATCCTTGAGATCTCTAGTAAATTAGTCAAACTCAAAGAGGGGTCCAAAATTCAGGATTGCAGTCATTTGGTCCGAAGCATAGGCAGCCTCGGACTCCAAATTGGTACCTAACGTGGGGGCCAGCACACAGGACGTTATCTCCAGGCAGACAGACTCAAATGAATTATAGGATACCTGCTTGTCCACTGAAAAGTGGCTTGGTGTAGAGGAAAACAAACTCACACATCTGACAACAGAAGTGTCCTGTTAAGTGTGTGAGTAATAAGAGAAAACAATTTGTTCTTTCCTTTAGACTTCTCTATTCTCAACCTCTGGACCACTGCTTTCCCTTATTTTCTATGGGTATAAAGTACAGAAGAGCAGAGGAAAGAGAAAAATTCTTCAAATAGAAAACTTTTCTAGTGAGAAAAAACACGAGGTGGCTATACACCAAAAATACCAGATGGGATGGTGCATGCCTGTAATCCCAGCAATAAAGTCCATCCTGGGCAAATTAGCAAGACCCTATCCCAAAATAGAAAGTAAAAAAGGGCTGGAGATGTAGCTCAGTGCTAAGGCCCTGGGTTCAATCCTTAGTCCCCCCAAAATAAACTAAAGGCTGATAATTGCTGGATTAGCTTGTTAAAATATAAACTATTTTCCTCACAATTCTACAATTAATTAAAATCATTTAAGGCAAGAAGCTGTGCTGGGTATGGGGGTGCACAACTGAAACCCTCCACTCAGGAGGCTGAGCCAGAAGGATTGCCATGAGTTCAAGGTCTGCCTGGGCTACACAGCAAGACCCTGTCTCAAAAACAAAAAAAGTACGAATAAGGCAATACGTTGGTCGGGCATGGTGATGCACACCTGTAATCCCAGCACTTGGGAGGATTGCCAGTCCAGCCTGGGCTACAAAGTGAGTTCAAGGCCAGCATGAACTATATAGCAAGACCCTGTCTCAAAAAAAAAAAAAAAAAGGAGAGAGAGAGAGACAGAGACAGAGAGACAAGTTGTGCTCGCTTTGGCAGCACATATACTAAAAAAAGTCAACAAGCTGGAAGACCTTTGGCAAGTTTCAAAGACACAAAGACAACAACCATCCATTATTTTTCTGTATTTTCCCACTGGCTGTGGCAAGTATTACAAGGGTTATTATTTTAGTCAATTTTGTCTTACTATAACTAAATACCTGAGGCAGGCTAACTTTCCTTTTCTTTTTCTTTTTTTGCAGTACTAGGGATTGAAACAAGGCTATGCAGTGAGCTACATCCCCAGCTCTTTTTTTCTTGATTTTTGAGACAGGGTCTCACTAAATTGTCCGTGCTGGCCTTGAACTTGTGATCCTCCTGCCTCAGCCTCCTAGAGGCTAATTCCCAGCTAGGCTAACTTCATTTAGCTCATAATTCTATGAGGTTCAATGGCTCATATCTGGTGATGGCCTTCTTGCTGTCAGAATCTAGAGGTGGTAGAGGACATCACATGACAAGAGACAGGAAACAGGTGTGTGTGTCTATCTGGTGTCTCCCTCTTTTTTTTTTTTTTTTTTTTGAGACAAGGTCTCACTATGTAGTTCAGGCTGGTCCTAAACTCACTATGTTCCCCAGGCTGGCCTCAAACTGGTGGTGATCCTCCTGTCTCAACTTCCTGGGTCTGGGATCACAGGTGTGTGCCACCACGCGTAGCTCCCCTTCTTCTTATAAAGAAAATTTAGTCCTGGGGGCTCCACCCTAATAACATTATCTAATCCTGATTGCCTCCCAAAGCCCCCACTGTTAAACATCACAGTTGGATTGAGTTTCCACCCTCCTGATATCTCACAGTGAGTCGACTCCAGCCTGCTTTCCAAGGGCTAATCTGTGTTCAGACCACAGTAATCACCATCCCCAAACTGAGTCCCCAGGAAAATTCTTTTCCTGCAGTTGCAAAAGAGAAGGGAAAAACCCAGCAGGTCGTTACTTGTTTTTCTACTTCCCTCCCTCTGCCCGCTCATTTTCTGGCTAAACTTGCCGACCAGAGTAGCAAGTGCAAATCTCTGTGGTCAGACTGTAGAGGCTGAGACCCCAAGCTGGAAACAGATGTCATCGCAGTGACATCCTGACCGAAGGAGGAGGTGCTCCAGGTGTGACAGTCAATTCACAACAGGCTGAGACCCATGGTCAGAGCCCCAAGTTCCAGGCGGTGGCCCAGCTCGACCTCAGTGATGCACCCGATCAGTCATCATTTCTTTCTCTCACCTACAAATCAGGACCAGCATCTGGGCCCAGATGGAAATGTGTAAGAGCTGAAGAAAGGGAAGCTTCACGTCATCTGTCCAAAAAATCCACGGAGCCTCCAAGGCAACCCCGAGGTTTCCTGTACCCCTCCCCTTCCCCTACTCACCTAACATGCAGACGCATTTTCTTACCAATTACTTTGAACTATGTGACCTGAATTTTTTTAAAAAAATCCAGAAACACAGTTAGCATGGAGAAGAGAGAATCTGAAATCCAAACCACCTCTCGGCAGGGGCACAGGGACGGGGGCCACTCTCTGAGCTCTTTTCAACAACGTGAAGCCTCTCCAGCCTGCCTCCTTTCCCACTTCAAAGGTCACATTCATTTGCTGCTCTCCACCCCTGAGGAAAGTTTTCCCTGCTCCTCTGAGAGGAGGACGCTTCCTCCAGCACCAAGTCATGGGGGGAGAGCTCCTAGGGCCCTAAAACAATTAAAACAATGTCCTTCCTACCAGGTACTATAACCCTTAGTAAGTCACATATAGATGGAGAAAAGAATCCTAAGAACACCAAGTCCCCAGGAAAAGCCCTAAGCCTTCCTAAAGCTCTTATACTCACAGCAGGCTGGCAACCACATCCCGGCCCTCCAGGCCAGTCTGGGCTCTACATAGAACACCTGCTCTAGGGCCAACAACTCACCTCCTGGGGTCAGGAAGAAAATCTGTCCTGGCAGCTTAGCCATTCAGACGCCTTCATGAAAACCAAGCACACTAAAAGCCATTGTCAGTGACCAGCATAGCAACTGGAGGATATCCCGTAACTAGAAGCAACTAAAGAAGAAGGGCAGAGTTGTCACCTGTCCATCAGCCCTGTACTCACCCAGTCTCTGGCTGACATGTGACTGGCACACCCAAGTACATAACCACGTGGAAATCAAAACCCTAGTTTACACAGAGGAACCTGACCAGTGTGAATCAGACCTCAGGGCTCCATCCCCACATCTGTTTCCATGAATTATTTTCATCTGGCAACCAAAGGCAGGCTACTTCTCAGGGGGGCAGTCTGTGTACACCAGCCCCATGAGCCAAACACTGCTATGCTTCCTCCAGCCCCATGCAGGTCTCCCAGTGGCCTTCTCATCCTTCTAAATTAGTCCCTACCTTCCCTCAGAGCTAGTTCCTTCACACCTTCACCTTCTCAAGCATGCCAGGACCCACTGCTTCTGGGCCCTAGGGAAATGGTCTGGTAGAACTGTAAAGAACCAGGCTTTGGAATCAGAAGAACATGGTTCAAATCCCATCCTTGCTTCTATTTGCCCAGGAGCAAGTTAATCTCCGAATTTCAAGTTCCTCAGCTAAAAAACCCACCTCGGGTTTGCTGTGAGCATTAAATGAGATCATGTATTTAAGGCGCTTAGCAGAAAACTTGGTACAAACATTCAGCTCCCACCCTTAAGGAGTTATGGATCTAATAGAAGTCTTTGCTAGTTAACACTATCCAGCACTGACTACATTTTTGTTATTGTTTTCTGGTTTCTTTACTGTTATTCTGGGTTTTTGTTTTTTTCTGCCTTGGCCTAAGTAGCTGGAATTACAGGCATGTGCCACCATGCTTAGCATAGCACTGGCTATTTAGTCTGCTGAGCAATCACAGGACTCTCTTGCATTTGTCTGTTGCTTTGTGTTAAGGATGTGAGCCTTCTCTCTACCATACTCTCTGTGCTTCTTGCACATGGCAGGCCACACATGGAGTGGCAAGCTCTACAAATAATGACTTCTGATAGAGCATCTGGATAGAAAAAATTTTTCTGCTTCCCTGGAAATTGCACTGAATCCTAAAGCAAGTCTTCCTCTAAGAGTCAGAGGAAGAGGATGAAGAACCAAGATAAATATACCTGGATTAGTCATCTTTCTGTTGCTGTAACAAAATACCTGGCATATACAACTTAGAAAAGGTTTATTTTGGCTCATGGTTTCAGAGGTTTCAGTTCATAGTTAACTGGCTCCAAGGCAGAAAAGGCATAATGGAGGAAAGTAGATCATCTCATGACAGCCAGGAAGCAGAGAGCAGGGGAAGAGCCAGAGAGGAAAAGGTACCAAGGGCAAGAATATACCCTCCAAGTCACACTCCTGGTGACCCACCTCTTCCAATCAGGCCCTACCTCATCACAGCTCATTCAGCTATAAACTCATCAATGGATTAATCCATTGATGAGGTTGGCACCCCCATGAACAAATCGCCCATCAAAAGGCCCATCTCTGAACAGCTAAGTCTTTTGGGGGATATTTTTTAACCAAACCATAACCACACCAAGGTCTATTCATTACTTACAAACTGTGCACCAGCTAGGCCGGCAACAAAGAGACAACCCAGCCTATCAGTTTGCACAGAATCAATGAGAGGCACTATTGGTGGCAATACGTGGAGCCAAACAGAAATTCTGAGGCTCCAGGTTGGAAATATTCTTTATCTGCCAGCCTGCTAGACTGTGAGCCAACAAGACAAGGTAGGTATGTCACACAAAAAAGGGGAAGGAATGGCCAAGAGAAAGATGGTCCAAAGAGTAATCATGGCCAATGTGCTCAAGAGGAAAAAGCAGAGAGATCCTTTTGTGTCTCATAAAAAGACAGTGTGCAGTTGACCACTGCTTAATTCATCTGCCCTCTGTCATCAATCCTTCCCCTGTGATATCAGAGAGTGTGACAAGACCCAATCCTGGAAGCTGTGGCTCCACTTGACTTTTGATTGGAGGCCAGAATTCAACAGGTCACACAGTGGCTCGGTTTCTCGGTTCTGAATAATTATTTTAACTAGTCAGGGCTGAGAATTTAGGGAGACATTCTAAATTTTCTTTTTGTCTTTTGTTTTTTCTTTTTACATATTGTGGTTGTTATTGTTTATTTGTCATGGGTACTAATTCTAAGAGCTTGCTCTATCAAATTCATACCACATTGTCTCCTGTGTTCAGAAGGCAACATGGCAAGTTTAAGAAAAAAAATTGTGTCATCTTACGTTAAAAAGTGACTGACAGAACAGTGCAAAGCTTCAGGCCACCCCCCACCAGCTTCCACCCAGTTACCAAGACAAGCAAGATTAGCTGCCTCAATACCATTCTGAGCATATCTTTCCCAGGCTCCAGAATCTACAAGAGCTCCCTATTGAGTTCATTCCTCTTTGTATGTAAAGAGCTCTGTATATAGAATCTCAGCACATTTTTGATGACTACTGATTAATTGAAATTCAAACTCTCTGGCACCCATTACAGTCTGTCAGCCTGACAACTCACAAGTCGCTTTTTCCCATATTCCTCATTAAAACCACACTTGGTAATCCCTCCCCATCTCTAGCCAACATATTTGCTATGCTTTGAATGTATCCCCCAAATGCATATGCATTAGAAAACTCAATCCCCAAATTTACTTGGTGCTATTTAGAGGTAGGATTTTTGGGAGGTAATCAGTATAAGATGAGGTCATGAGGGTAGAAGTCCTCCTGTTGACATTACTATCTTTAGAAGAGGAAGAAAAATCCAAGTTAGCAGCTTGCTCTGTCTTGTCTGTGAGGCCTCGGCCCTGTTATGGATGGATCAAAAAGACCTCACTAGATGCTGAGCATATGACAGTACCGTGGTCTTGCACTTCCGTCCTACTCAACCACCAAGCCAAATACATCTCTATAAATCATCTAATCTCCAGTATTTTAATATAGCAATAGATATACACTATGACAGCTATCCATTCTTCAAGTCAACACACCCAAACTGCTTTCACCAAGAAATGTTTGGTTCCCCCTCAAAATTCATCTCTCCCTAGCAAGTAGATTAGTGGTCATCTAGGGCTGGCAAGATGAACCTGGGCACTTGATGGTGCTAGCTAAAGGGTATGGAATTTTATTATAGGTGACAAAAATATAAAATTGACTATGTAATGGTGACACATATCTATGAATATGCCAAAAACTATGGAATCAAACAGGGTTTTTTGCTTTTGTTTTTTCCTATCATGAGAATTGGACTCAGGGTCTCTTGCATGCTAGGTAAGCACTCTACCACTGAGCTAGACTCACAGCCCTGAATTAAACACTTTAGTGATGTGTATTGTATGCAAATTAGGTCAAAAAAGGTGTTGCTCTCCACTCATCTCCTGAGGAAATTTTCCCAGACCCATGAATGAGAAGAATTACACGTTAAACAGTAGATAAAATGAAATTATCCGGTCATTCACTCACTCTCTAGTAATTTATTCTTCAACAAACATCTATACATCTATGATCACCACAAAAGACCAGGTATAATGCCAGGCAGTGACAGCACAGAGCTGGACAAGATTGGACTTGGAGTATTCAAGTGTTTTGTTTTGTTTTGTTTTTAAACTTTGTGTAGTTAAAATCCATAAGCTATGGCTCTCTGGGCCCCTTATCTCCTAGGTCTTCAGAATGAATTCCATGGCAAAGCTGAAAGGTGTTTTTCCCCATTATGGAGAGGTAGAGTTCAGGCAGGGGTGGGTAAGGAAAGATGCCATGTTACACTAATCCTCCTTAATCCAAGCCACAGTGGAGTCATCTTCTAAGCATCATTTCCAAGTCACGTAATGTCTGAGGAGGCAGGTGCTGCTCAGGGACACGTGAGTACATCACCTCACACTCTGAAGCATGTATCCCCTCATGTGAGAGCCTCACAGAATAATGACAAGGCACCCCTGAACAGCAAGAGGAAGTTTAAGAAACATTTTCACGTGTGACCTCCCATTAACTTGTGGATCTCCCCTTCCACAGATGAAGGACGTAGAGTGAGGTATCTAAACTCTACAGCAAGTCAATGACATAAGTTAAGTGTAATTCTAAGTCTTCTAACTTTGGGGCTGCCATCCTCTGCCCTTTAATGCCTTGCAATTTTTTTCTCAGGCAATCTTGGTGAGTACCCACAAGCATCTGTTCATTTGATTGTTCTTTTCTTTCCAAGAAGCCTCCTATCTCCAAGGCCTAAAAATGATGAGGTTTTGCTTTAGACACAATCTAGATAAATGCCAACAGAGGCAGTACAACAGTGGGTAAGTGTAGAAATTTGAATCACACAGACTTAAGTCTGCATCTAGAATCTGCCTTTTCTTTTCTTTTTTTTCTTTTTTTAATTTCCAGTGCTGGGGATCAAACCCAGGAGCTTGTGTATGCTGAGCCAGCACCCTACCACCTATACCAAGCTATACTCCAGCCCCAGAATCTGCCTTTTCTATAACACAGACCTTTGTATCTGCACATTCATCCAAACATGGGTGGAAAATGTTCAGACAAAAAAATGTTTCTACACTGAACACGTACCAAGTTTTTTTCTTGTGACTACTGTATTCCCTAAATAATACACTACAACTATTTAGATAGCATTTATGTTGTATTAGGTATTATAAATAATCTAGAGATGGTTTACCATATACAGAGGGATATGTATAGGTTATATGCAAATATTACATCAGTCTATATGAGGAACTTAGTATACACAAGAAGCCTCGAAACCAACCCACAGTGGATACTAAGGAATGACTATACATAAATAATCTTTTAATGCAACAACCCACCTTAAAAACAAAACAAACTGCTTTAAATTACACCTGGGAGGTGAAAAGTTCTTCCTGATAACCACTGCCACAAAAATGAAGATTCTACCACCCCCTTAAATAATTCTCAAAACCAGGAGCCTTAAATCTAATCAGATTCACCCCCACCCCAGCCCTAGCCAGAAATTTGAGACTCTTCATATTTTTTGCTTAGTTTACATAGCAGAGTCTCGAGGTCAAAACAAGGATTCTTTCATGGTTTCTCACATTTGAGGGGAAAGCTGACAAGCTCCGTGCGTGTGTGTGTGTGTGTGTATGTGTGTGTGTGCGCCTCATATTGAATCCAGGGCCTGGAACTTGCTAGGCAAGGACACTTCCACTGATCTCCATCCCCCACCACTTTTGAAGTTTATCTTAAAGGTCCCACGAAGGTAACCAGACTGGCCTTTAACTTCCTCCAGCCTCAAACTCCAGAACAGATGGGATTATAGGTGTGCACCACCACACCTTCTGACAAACTATTTTAATTTAAAATCAGCTCCCTTTCCTTCCAGCTTGCCCTCTCCTTCTACTCTGTAGAGAAAGCAGCAGGTTGAAGAGCCAGAAATGAAAGAACCGATTACCCCAAGGCTCACAGAAGGCCCAGAACCAAACCCTACATCTCCACTGGACAGGAGAACCATGCCCCATCATTGCAAACATTGCAAACAAAATCCTGGGAGGCTCAGAACACTCATCTCCTGCCTCAGGAAACCCTGTCCTCAGTGTCCCCCCAAGGACACATGGTTCACCTGTCCCTCTGGCCTTCACCCATATTGCTGCCCTGAGCCCATCTTATGCACCCAACCTTGTCCCATTCCCGCTTTCCTCTACCTATCCGCATTTGACTTTCTCCACTTCTTGAGAGCTCTCTCTTTTCTTCCACCATCAGTACTGTGTGGCATAGAATACGTCATTCAATGGCTACATCTGCTCAACAGGAGTGAAACTTACATCTTGATTTCTTTCCTTTTGCTTTCTTTTCTTAGCTGGCATGCACCACCTCTCCAGGCCTACATCTTAATTTCTTATACTAGTGTCCTCCCATCCTCCTTCTCAATTTCCACATCTCCTCCCTCACTCTATCCACTCCTTCCCACACCCTTCTCAACATCACTACCATTAGCTGGTACCAGACCAAGTCTACATGAACACTCAATAAATTCTTGTTGAACTGAAATGAATGAAACTGAACAGACAGGGTGAAGGATTCCCTGGGAAAGTGGTCCGTAGCTCGGTTACCAGACACAAGACCACAAATCTCCGTTAAGAGTCACAGCCCTGGTCTAAAGGTGAACGGATGAATGGGAAGGGTATGTGGTATCAATGAGCCAGTGAACACCCTACCGCCACACACACTGGCACTCACTCCCAACTCCGGGGGGCAGCACCCCCACGAAGCTACTGGACTGCTCTGTGGGCTTTTACAGCAATGCTCCACTATAGCAAGTGCTCCCACCGCCACCCAGAAGGCACATTTACCTAGCAAAACAGTAGCTGGCACAATCCACAGTGGTATGGAAATGTGTTTCTGATGTGGTAGGAAATGAGACTCTCTCAATGTGAACACTCCATTTCTATGCTGGGGGCCAGGTGAAGGCAACTTGGTGGAGCCAAACAATAAAAACTGAAATGGAATTCAGAAACCCAAGTGGAGGACCGGCTTCTCTATCTCCATCTGCACAAGAATCAGGAGTTCCTACCTCGGAGTTTGTGAGGGGATGAAATCTGGAGCTACATGGTAATGTGCTTAGCGCAGTGGCCCACACATAGTAAGGGCTCAGTAAACACTAGCTGCTGTTGTTTTTATTATTCCTTTTGCTGTGAGAATTAAAGGAGAGAGAATGTATCGTGAAGCCCCAGGCCAGCGTCACACAGAATACGAAGCCCTTAGCCCTGGGCTGGGGTAGTGAGTGACGAGGTGGAAGCTAACATCCACTAGCCCTGGCGGCGGGCACTGAGGCAGGCACCTGCTTACGTCCAGAAGTTTCCACCACCAGGAGGCCTCGGGGGCCTTGGAAGGCTCTGGGGAGGGGCGAGAGGCCCGGGGAAGAAGGCAGGACTGGCCCGGACGTACCTGCTTTCACTGCACTCCTTCCGCTCCCTCACCCTCAGCCACTTGCGGAGGAGGAAGCGCTTGCGGCGCGGGGAAGCGCTGGGCGTGGAGCAGTTGGACCACGGGGTGTCCTCGTCGCTGGAGGGCGTAATCTCGATGGACGGCAGCTGCAGGAACTCTTTGCTAGGGGCCAGGACGCCGGGCAAGTCCTGGGGCAGGCCGGCCTCCAGGCTCTGCTCTTGCACGTTCTTCATCCGGCGCATCTTGAGGCGCCGGCGGCGGAGCGTGGGGGTGGACGAACTGGACCACACCGGGCTGCCCTCGGGCGCGCCCCGCGGCTCGGGAACCTGCAGAGCGGGCAGCTGCAAGTTCTCCATCATGTTGGCCGCCGGCATCGGGCTCAGAGCCGCCGTGCTCGCTCCGCCAGCGGCGTCGTTCGCGCGTCACGCTCGCTGCTCCCGCCCCGGCCCCGCGGCACACCTCCGTCCCCTCTCACGTTAGGAAGCTCGAGGCCAGAAGAGCGAGGTCTTTCCCGGGCGCCTCCGGGAGGGCACGCGAGGGCACGCGGCGCGCCGCCGCCCGGAGTCTAACTTTTCGGAGCGCGCGTCCTCCGGCCGATCGCCGCCCGCCAGCCCCGCCGCCTCCTGGGGCTCCCCGCGCGCCTTGTTTGTCTTCCGCCGCGCTCTCTGCCGCGCTCTCTCGCTCGCTGGAGTCTCTGCCTTAGCGGGACTCGGCAGCCCGGGGCCCCAGGGGGCGGCTCGGCAAACTCTCAGCGGTTTGCGTTCGGCAGACCAGGTTGGGGAGCTGGCTTGGCGCTGCAGGGAAGTAAGAGAGCAAGAGGAGGAAGCGGTGGTAGGAGGGAGAAAGAAAGAGAGAGACGAAGCGCGACGCTGGATAAAAACAAAAAAGGGGGAGGGGAGGAGGGGGCTGGGGAAGGGGCGGTTTGCTGTGCTGGAAGGGCTTGCACGGGCAGCGACAGCCCTGTAACTGTACACGGAATGCCTTGGGGAGGAACTCTGCCTCCGAGTTAGGGCTGCGCCAATCAGCCTAATGAAACAGGAGCACAAGCTAAACTTTCTCAGAGCAGCGATTGGCCAGGCAGCTCTCTTTAGCGAGCTGCCTGCTTTTTTCCGGGAGGAGGAGAATCAATGAATTCAGTTCTCATTCTCTTGGGCCACCCAAGATACCAAGTCTAGAAAAAACGAGAGGGCTTTTCAGCGCAATCTCTTCTCCTAAGAAAGGTGATTTCTTTGTGTTATTTGGGATGCAGATGCAGGCACCCGAAGTCTGGACACAGTCTGTAGGAGAAAGCAAGGTTTCCAAAGGCTGCTTCCAAAATGACAAGCTGAGAAGAGAGCACAGTTCAGTGACATGAGCAGAAGACACTAGACATGACATACCAAGGAAAGACAAACGACAGCATCAAGAGACACAGGACACACAGCGCTAGGAACAGAGATGGAACCCTGTGCATTGTGAGCAACCCTGCCAATACCACAGCCTCAGCCAAGTAAAGACTGAAATGAAAGGAAAGTGAACACACCAAAGCCATGCATCAAGGACAGCCCCAAGAAGGCAAATGCAACCCCTTTACATTCTTGGGGCCACTTCAATTCTCCCTCAGCCTGACAGAGGTATGGACGAGGTCGCAAAGTCTAGTGAACCCAAGTCACAGAACCTGGGAAGTGTTGGTCAGTCCGGGAAGTGTCTCAAGACGTGCTGAATCACTTCTTCCTAGACCTAGCTATCACCCTAAAGGATGGGTCCCCACAAGGAAGTGCCCACTGTTGAGCTGTGTCCAAGCCACCCAGCTGCAAGAGCAGAGGCTGCAACACCCTTTCCCTTGCTCCCAGCAGGGCATTTGCCTCTTCTGTACAAACAGACCGTGAGGCACACCAAAGACCACACCACAGCGTCCACCATCTGACCCACCCTCTTCTGCCCTTTCCCTGAGTCCAGTTTCTTCCACTTGGAAAGCTGACACCCAGCTTCTGTGCCAGGAGAAGGGTCATATTTCACAAATGTACTAAAGCTGAGGAAGAAAAGCACTAAAGTCCACAAGAATTCATTGCAAAAAATATATCCCTGCAGGTAGCACAACATCATGAGTAACAGCTGACCACAGGTCCATCATCCCCTGCAATGACACATGCAGAGAACTCCAGACATCTTGGTATTATATGACCTCTGAGAGGCTGTGAACTAAGGAAGTATGTCTTGCTCAAGGAGAGAAACTGTGGCTGAAAAGCCAAGGCCAAGTCCACCCTTACATGACCCCTTGGAATACTGGTCCCTAATTCCTACTCTTCACATCCGGCACTGACTCCAGGATGATCTGGTATCACTCTATTTTAACTCCCGGATGTGGCACAGAAAGGAGAAACTCCTTTCTATCAGGTGTCAGGCCTGGCAGGGAGCAGAACTCTTCTGGCTCCTAAGATGCCAAGGAGCCTGACTGGAACTCCAAACTTTAGGATCCGGAGCTGAGTCAATGCTCTACACAGTTTGTTCACAGACTTGCAGTTTTCCAAGGAGGTGCATGTTACGTGTGCTCTGACAACATCTTAGTTCAAGGAAGCTGCCTGTCAGAGAGGCTATTGAAGTAGGAGGCCAGAGTCTTCAATGTGTAAGAGAAAAAAGGAGGGGGTCACACAAGAGCAGATAGAGAACTCTATGGATTTTTTGAAAAAGGGAAGGTGAACCAAGGATGCATACCTCTTTACCTTTGTTGCGGACATTCTAAAGTTAAGCATACACTTCTCCAGAGGAAAAGAGCCCCTCTCCCCACGTCAGCCAGTTGTCCCACCCCCAATAGATTCTAGACCTAAAATCCTATGAGATTTAATTTAAGCCTTGGACACAGCAGTGGTAGCGGATGACATTTCACCTGACCAAATATGAAATGGTCTCACTCAGTCTAGAAGCAGATCCCCAGAACACTGCTCCTCCCTAACGCTGTCCAGTCCTTGTTTCACTTCCACCTGCAGCCCCTTCTTACCTTCAGCCCAAACCCTTCTGTTCATTAACACCCTAATCAAAACAGGTCCCCAGCCCCTGCAGCCATTTCTGTTTATTGTGGCGCTGTCATAATGATGAGGTGCCACTTTGGAATATAGGGCATCCTGCAACTGTGAGTCATCATTTTATTAGCTCCTTGAGGGAATGCCCAGTATCTCCAGCATCCTGTGCTTTTTACTGTTATGTGAACTTTATCCCTCTTCACAGGGCTTTCATGCATCATTCTGTGTCTTTCTAGCAACCCCAGGAATGAGTTAGGTCAGACGTTATTGCTCTCATTTTACAGTGATGAAAGTAAGACAGAGAAATGCAGTCATTTATCCAAGGTCACCAAGAAATGACAATGACTCGTCAATGACAAGGCCAGAATTGAACTGAGGCCTTCAGAAACCAGTGGCAAGGCCACCAAAGTCACATTAAATGCATCAGCTCAAGAGAACAGGTCCTGCCTAGTGCTAGAATTTTATTAGCCTTGGCTTCAGTAGGGTAGATCATGAAATCACATATAGCTGTTCAATTCCAACATGTTTTATAGGCAGGGAAATGGAAGCATCAAGTTTGGAAAAACCACTTCCTAAAGCACCTAGTGACAAGATGTCAGGACAAAGCATTTCCTTGATCCTCTTCCAGACCTTCAGTCCACACATTCACTCCCCAAGTCTCCCCCATCCCCATCCTTGGCTCTCCAGGACTCCACAGTTCCCTGTGAAACTGAGACCTCACCTTGGGGGTCCTCTCCCAACAGGTGGTAGCCTCAGCCCAGCCCCCACCCCATCCCATTGCCAGGCCTCTGACTTTAAATGAAAGGAGCTCACATTACCAAGCAACTGTTGTTTATTCTTGGCTGCACAGGCTCCCTTTTCCTACCGACACAAGACACCCAACATCTGTTTTTTACTTCTGGAGACCCAAAAATGACCTCGTTGTTATTATTCATTTGAAACTTCCAGCAGAAAATGTACATGAAAAATAGCAGCTTTAAGGTTAGATTTCTCCTGGGTGGACATGCAAGTGAGTGTAAGGTGTGAAGGGCAGCACCCACTGGCCCCCACTCCACCTGCCCCAGGAGGCCTTGGAAGGCACCTGGTGAGAACACAGGCGGGTGCCCTTCACCACTAGGGCTGCAAGACAGTCTCTCTCCCACCCAGCATTCAGAACTGCCAAGCTCAGTGATGAGCCCAGATTCGAAGGAGAGAAGTAGGCACTGGGTACTGGTGAAATGGACCCTGTGGCTCAGCGGGAAGTTGGAAATTAGACAGAAATGGGATGATGCTGTGAGAGCAAAGCCAGATGTTTCTCACTAGCTGTCTTTCTGTTGTCCAACACAGGGAAATGAGTGTGTGTAGAGCGCAGTGTGGGGAGTTCAGGTTCAGTGGTAAACATTTACAGTGAAGCCCGTTAAGGACAGGAATGCTGGCCAAGCTTGGCTAGAGAATGCCTTTCTCTGTGGACCTCTAGAGGTGACAAGAGCCTGCTTAGAGGCAGAAGAAGGAAAGATTATCTCTTAAAGGCCAGATCTCATCTGCATCTCTAAGGTCCAGATTCTTTCTTTACAACAAAAGCAACTCACTTGTGCCTAAAACAGAGTCAGTCTGAAGTGCTCATCACCAGCCTCAGGCATTCGATCACTGGGTGCTAAACACCTCCCTGAGACCTACCAATGGCTTTTGTGTTGTGTACCATAAACTGGAAATATAAGGATCAATTAATCACTAAGATAGTGATGAGGCTGGGAAACAGGGATGGAGGGTAGGAGGACATGAGAAGGGATTGGAGAAAATGACTTAAACGCACCCCTAGGGTTATCTCCTATTTCTTTCCTAATACTCCCCTCATTTCCCCAGAAAGGAGCTATATACTCAAGAAGCACTGCTGGGTGTGGTAGTACATGCCTGTAATCCCAGCTACTCTGGAGGCTGAGGCAGGAGAATCAAAAGTTTTTAGGCCAATCTGGGCAACTTAATGAGACTCTGTCTCAAAATAAAATAAAATAAAATGGGGCCCAGGATTTAGCTCAGTGGTTCCACTGCCTGCCTTGCAAACACAAGGTCCCAAGTTCAATCCCCAATACAAAAAAACCCCAAAACAAACAAACAAAAATAAAATGGCCTAGGAGGTAGCTCAGTGGAATACCACCCTTGGGTTTAATCCCCAGTAGTATAAGGAAAAGAAAAAAAAAGATAAGAAGAATCAGGAAAAGGAAATTGCACTGAATTCGTGTGGTTAGGGGTTGGGGTAGGAGGCCAACACTGCCTTGAAAAAATCCAAATAAAGCCACAGTTGACCAGCTACCACATCCAGTTTCTCCTTTTTGAAGAAAAAGAAGAAAATACTTTGAGACCTTGATGGAAACTCAGTTCCTAAGAACAGAGTCTGGGGAGTGCTCTCACCTTTAGGGAATGCACAGAGCTAGCAGAGGCTTGCTTCCACCTGCCTTCCCAGGGGCCAGGGTGAACAATGACGCCACCTCCTCGGCTCACCTTGGGAGAGGGACATCACCAGATAAACTCTCCTGGTTTCTTAGCTCTTTAAAAGGCTTAAGAGTCAGAGAATGTTTTGCACAACATTTGGCTGCCCTTGTTCCTGACACCAGAATACTAAAACACAGATATATATCAGTTCTTGTCCTCTAGGCCTTCCTTGCAAGGTTAACCTTGTGCAAACCAGGGGTTGAAAAGACTTCCTGAGGTCACCCCCATCCACCCTTGGCTGCTCATCCCATTCTCTAGCTGTTCAGCCTTATTCCTTAGAAGCATCACAGAATATAGAGGCCTATGGACCAGTGATTAAGTGCATAGGCCAAAGTCACATTAGCGGAGCTTCAGATCTCTTGCCACTACTTCCTATTACATTGCATGTCTCCATTTCCTCATCTGTAAAATCCAGATCTTGAATAGTTTCCCTCCTGGAGTGGTTGTGAACGTTAAAATCATGCATGTCACTTAGAACAAGGTAAGTGCTCCAGAAATATTAGCTTTTGTTACATTGAAATACATCTTCATTATTGTACCCTTGTTAGGAAACAAGACTATTCATGTTAATGTTTTTAAATTTAATTTTACCAGTAGCTGTTAAACTGTATAAGGCTCCTAACTCAGTGAGCACCAAAGACATAGCAAGATAAAAAGACTTTGCCAGGGATTTAGCTCAGTGGTTCAGCCGCCTGCCTCTCAAGTGCAAGGTCCCAAGTTCGATCCTGGGTACCTAAATAAATAAAATAAATTTAAAAAAAAATTTTAAAAAAGACTTCGTTTGTGCCTCTGAGCATACAGTCTAGCAAGGCAGGGTTAATTAAGTGTGAAATATAAGTGCAAGTGAGATGTAAGTGGAAAGATTGATAAATTTTAACCAGAGGGAAAGAAGTTGTCTATGCAGGAGCCCTCGAGGAACTAGCACTGAAGTTATGACTTAACCTGTCAATTTTAATAGAAGAGAACAGGGCTGTAATAGTTGTAGTTAAGGCACGAAGGAGTGAAAACTCAGAGTTTCTGAAAATAAGGTAACATAAGTCTGAGCATATGAAAGGACATAATAGGAGACGAAGAGGGGAGATATAAGGGATAGACTGTGATGAATGTTGAAGTTAATCCTTTAGATAAAGGAATGCTACTTGAGTTGGTTTCTGTTTTCTTGGGGGGAGGGTGAGGGAGTAGGTGATATTATGGACCTGTATTTGAGGAACATCAATTCTGGTGACAGAGTGAAAAACGTACTGGAAAAGCAAAGGTGAGAAGCACATAAATTGACTAGGAGACTGTCATTCAATCAGTCAATATTTTTAGAATATTGACCCTTAAGAATGCAAATACTTGCCGGGGATTTAGCTCAGTGGTTCCGCCACCTGCCTCCCAAGCAGAAGGTCCCAAGTTCAATCCCCGGTACCAAAAAAAACCACACAAAAAAACAAATACTTGAGGTAAGAGATGGGGAAAGTCTGAAATGTGGAATGAGAGGAGATGGGCAAGGAAAATGAGATTCATGAGAAGATTTGTTTAGAGAGGCAAAATGGAAGAACATCAAGAATAAAGGATGATTTGAAAGTCAGGAAGAGAAAGGAACCAACACATACTGCCTGGCTACCACATGCCAAGCACTAACCTAAATGCATCACTCCCCAAATTCTA
Organism: Heterocephalus glaber; assembly: GCF_053883595.1. Lineage (NCBI taxonomy): Eukaryota > Metazoa > Chordata > Mammalia > Rodentia > Bathyergidae > Heterocephalus > Heterocephalus glaber. The sequence goes on along the minus strand of NW_028258295.1, from coordinate 2,900,872 downwards.
TTTGATTCTCCTAACAACCCAGAGAAATTGGTATCAAAAACCCCACTTTAGAATAATGAGAGATTTACAAGGTGACTTGCCCAAGTTCACATAGCTAGCAAGTGGAAGATGAACATAAATTTAAACTAGGCTGTCTCTACTTAAAACTCATGCTTTTTCAATCATAGTACATTTCAAAAATATTAATTATTCCAAAGGCTATAATAAAGTCAGGCAGGAGGAAGACTGAGATAATTCCATTATATTTTGTAATTAGATAATTGATAACCCCTGAGACAACAATTTCAGTTAAGTGGCAAGAAAAGATTGCTATAGGTTAAAGAATAAATAGGGACTGAATAAATGGAAGCTGTGAGATTAGACTGTTCCTTCCATAAATTAGACAGTGAAAGAGACATCTATTTGTTCTCAAGTAGTTGTGGAGGATTTACTGCATGTGAAACACTCATCTAGGGTTTGGAGTTAGATTGTGAAAGGGGGAGGTGAGGGGGAGGAGTAAAGAGGAGGAGGAGGACAGGGAAAAGGAGAGGATGGAGAGAAGAGAAGAGGAGAGAAAAGAGAAAAGGAGGAGAGGGGAAGAAAGGAAAACAGAAGAGACAGAGAAGAGAGAAGGGAAAGAGGGGAGGGGAGAGGAGAGGGGAGGAAAAGAATCCAGTCAAGGGAAAATTTGGGGGAGGAGAATTAAGAATTTGTGGGGTTTTTCCTTTTAATTTGTGTGTGTGTTGTTGTTAGTAGATGTTTGCTTCAGAGGAACAGAATGTCACTATGTGATTATGCCATTTAAAATGGATTTCTGCCTATACCTGCTAAGCAAATTAAAGCTTGGTAGTTCACCTGGTAATCTAGCAAATCAATCAAAAAGTGTTTAATGTTTCCAGGGACTAAGCACACCATAATCCTGGGTACTATAAAGAGTTTCTGGAAAGTTTATGAAAAAACTATTCATTTCTTCCTTAAAATAATTCCGAATCCCTGCCATCCATGACTCTGGCCTCAGCTGCTTTAGATCTGGGCGAGGAGAGAAAGGAGCAGAAAATCAGTCCAAGAACTATGATTTGGTAGGAAAATCTGCTTCAATGGAAAGGGGTACCAAAAGCAAAATGATTACAGGTGAGAAACATCTTGATTCTGAGAATTTCACAGGAGACAGTGCCTACTCAAGGTTAAATGGTGAACAGAGGAATTTTCCAGAGAGGCCAGGGGGTATGTTTTTAGCAGATAAGCCACATGTCCAATGGTACTGAGGCATACAAGGAACATGGTGTGTTCTTGGATTCACTAAAAGTACAGTTTGTCTGGAGCATAATGCATGCTCAGATGTGTAAAGATTGAGAGGAGACTATCTCTTCCATAAACCTTCCTTCACTCATTCATTCAACATATATTTATTGAGCACACTATCTTCTAGGTACTAAAAAACAAGGGAACACATCAGTAAATTTGGGCTTTGGAGAAGTTTATATTTTAGTGATCACAGAATCTAGGAATGGTGGAACAGAAATTCAAAAATCAAATTCAACCATCACTTTTTTTGGCTTTTGAGTCAGACTGTCCGTATGTAGCGCAGGCTAGCTTTGAACTTGTGATCTTCCTGCCTCAGCTTTCTAAGTACCGTGATTACCACTATGTGCAACCATACCCAGAGAATTTTTTTCTTTTTCTTTTTTTTCTTCTTCAGGGCTGGGCATTGAACTGAAGGCCTTGCACATATTAGGCAAATTCTCTGCCACTGAACTGAATCCCCATCACTTTCTCTCCCATATTCATTGTCTTTTGCAAAATAGAAAACTGCAGCATAGGGAAGTTGTATCATTTTACTGAAATCATTTATTGAAAAGGGTTCATGGCTGATAAAGAACTTTACATGAAAAACAAAGACTAGCAGAGCTGGAAGGCTAATTTACTTAAAGAGAAGGGCTCCCCTGCTCTAGGCAATGATTCCTTTTAAGTGTTAAACCAACCAACCTAGGTTTTTCTAACAGAAACTCAGCCCATTAAGGTAATCTCTCCTCAGAAAACAGGAACACCTCTTGCAGACAAGTGACCTGTGATCCAGAGAATGGGTGGTGTTCAGCAGTATGCTCCAGCAGCTTCTAAGATTGAGCAGGACTGTGATAACTTGTTATCCTGAAATAAAATGCTGAAATCATAAAAGTAAAACGAGAAACAGGCACTTGGCTTGCTCTGATGGGATTTAACAGTACATTGGCCATGCACCAGGGATTTTTGCCTTTATGTAATATGTTAAGCAAAAGAATTGAATTGCTCTGCTATGACAATGGAAAGAGCGAAAGAAGTCTGGTCTCGACAGAGGATTTTCATTGGTAGTCCCCGTAATCCAGCTCTGGACAACCATTCCCACTGCACCCTGGGTCATTTATCTTTCTGCAGGCAGTGTATCTGGAGGGAGTAATTGTAAGTAACTCATTCCTATGCAATTCTGCATTTGGCATTAACTCTTGCCTCTCAGATGGTCCTATTTTTCAGGAATCTCCTTTTGCATCATCTCTGGTTGCACCCTGCCCCAGAGCTGTCCCATGCTTGTACCTGCCACCCCTCTCCTTGGAGCTAAAACCAATGAGCTCACACTTCATCTCAAGTCAGTGACTGTATGGTATTTTGCATACTCTGAAATTGAGATTGGGGAATTGGTTATGGTAGGTGATTTATAAAGTCTCTGTTGTAGCTCTCAGAATCTGTGAACTGGAAAGGATTGCTTTCAGCATTCCTGGTGTGTAAAAATACAAATTTAAACCAGATGTCATAGTGCACATCTATAGCTACCATCTATTTTGATGGCTGAGGCAGGAGGATCACTTGAGCCCAGCAGTTTCAGACCAGCCTGGGCAACATAGCAGGAGACCCTGTCTCTAAAAATGAAGGAAAAGAAGGAAAGTATTATAGTTTGGGTCTATATGTCCCCTCCATACCTCATGTAGTCACAGTGGGGCTTTTCAGAGGTGGCTGGATCTAGAGTGTGTGATGCTGGGATTAAGTGTGTGATACTGAGATCAAGGGTGTGTGATTACTAAATTAGTCCACTGATGGGTTTGGCATAGTTCTGCAAGAGGATAATGGGAAGGCCCTACCTGGGTGTGAGTGCTGCCCACCCTAAGGGCAGGTAGGCTGGATGGACTACAAGGGCAGAAAGAGGGCTGCAGTGGTCTCTTGTCACTCTGCCTTGGAGCAAGCCAATTATGAACTGAAACCTCTACAAACTGTGAGCTACAATAAACCTTTCCTCCTTTAACTTTGGATATTGGGTATTTTGTCTCAGCAACAAGAAAAGTGAGACAGGAAGGAAAGAAGGAAGGGAGGGAGGGAGGGAGGGAGGGAGGGAGGAAGGGAAGGAGGGAGGAACAGAGGACTAGTGGTACAGGACTTATAGTCCCAGCAGTTGGAAGGCTGAAGCTTGAAGATCGCAAACTCAAGTCCGACCTGGACTACATAAACACCAACAAAAACCTCAAACAAAGAATAAAAATACACATTTTAAAAAGACCAAACCAAACCACCCCCCCCAAAAAAAAGAAAATACAGATTTTATAAAGATTTTGAAAGATCTTAAAAGGGAATAATCTTTATATAAAACAAATGATTCATTTTACAAAAAGGACTTATTAAAGTTTGCTTCTTTGTATGTATGACATTTTTATTGAATTAATAAGCTTGAATAAGGCACATTTGATGAGGAAGCCATTTGCTGAATAGCTTCGAGTGTCCAGATATACACGAATCGCTAGATTCAGTGATCTGTGTCTCTGTGTTTCCAGGAAAAGGAAGAGTTCTACTTCCTGTACTCTCCCCCACACCTCGTATGTAAACAGGTACCTTCTGAAGACATTCATTTGGCCTGACTGTTAGACACTTTTATGAACAACAAACTTCCCCTGGGTGATAGAATTAGAGCCTGGAAGGAACATGTAGGCATTTAGTCTGATGCTCATCCTTCCTGCCCTATCTCACCCATATTCATAATGGGAAACTGAGGCACTAGCAAGATAAACCTTAGAGCAAGGTCACAAAAATGGAGCCAAAAATGGTTTATGTCACTCAAACATCTTTCAGTCATATTCTACCTTGCTGACTTCTGGAATTATTTTGGAGGTAGTGTTTTGACCTCAAGGAATAATTTGAAACAAACTGTATTGAGGAGCCCTAGCACTCACCCTGCTTTTGTACACACACACACTCTGTGATTCTGACTCCCCCACAAGCCCCAGAGCAAGAAGTTAATCACACGCAGATACCTTGCTATAACTAATCCCAGCATGTGAACATGTAGATTTGCACAAAAAGTAGAATAGTTATTTGCTTTGGGAAAGGCCTTTTGTGTTTTAGATAAATAAAGTTTCTTAGTGTAGAAGATACCCTCATGGGTTTTAAATATTATTTGATTTATACACAACCTTTGTCAGAATGCCACTACTTAATAAAAGTCTGTCTAGAGAAGTGTGGTTGTGCCTATTAATCCCAATACTCCAGAGGCTGAGGCAAGAAAATTACAGTGAGTTGGAGGACAGACAAGGCTACATAGTGAGACCCGGTCTCAAAAAAAGTCTCTCTGTAAATAATCAACTTACATCCTTCTATCTTGTTAATTTAAAGTAAATATATAACAAGTAGGAGGACCTGAAACAAATGAAAGATCTGCTTCAATCAGGCATAGTATAGAAATGTTTCAATATCTTAAAAAATTTCAGATTCAAAGAACAAAAAAGAAATTTAAAAATATTTTCAGATTCACCTAAAATTTCTTGACCAGGTACTATATATACCCTTATAATAAGTCTTTGAGTTAAATGTCATTTTTTAATTATAATAGAAAAAACTGACTCTCAGAGAAGAAATTTAGATGTCAAGATGTGATTCAAACCCAGGTATTTTGAATCCAAAAGCTGTTTTTTCATTGTTAATCTATTTCTACTTTCTATAAAATGTATATTTTCAGTTGCTATTAGAACTGGCATTCTTCCTGGCTTTTTTTTTTTTCTTTCTGGAGATAGTCCTAGGTCCTAATTCCTGGGTACCCAGGACCTCACACTGAGCTATATTCTTAGTCCTTTTTATTTCTTATTTTGAGACTGTTGCTAAATTGCCTAGGCTAGCCTAGAACTTGGCTCAGACTCCGGAGTAGATTATGGATGTGTGCCACCACACTCAGCTTTCCCTGTCATTTTTTTTTTTGAAGATTCTTGTTTGATTTGCAATTTGACAAATAATTAATATATGGGGTTACAATTCTACAAGCTGATATATTTTGCTTCGTGTTTAATTCAATTAATTTCTTTTAGTTCCCTAACTTAACGTAACACAAAAAGAAAAAGTTAATGCCAATTCTTTGGAAGTTCATACTGAATTCTAAATATTTTTAAAAGAAACACTACTGTGTTCCAAACATTTAGCAGAACTCCCTTACCAGAAGAACTAGCAAGAAATGCTGTTTAAGGCACTTTCAGATCACACCGGCAGCTTCCCATTTGTCATTAATGATAGAGATGTAGCCCAATTCCTAATTTTTATCCAAGGGTCTCTAATACATCTTACCTGTTAAGAAGTCTACCTGTGGACCAGATTCGAGTCAGCAGCACTCTGGTGCTTCAAGGCTCCTGCTCTTGAGCTTGTAACCCAGGCTCCAAGCAGGGACCCCAAATACACCACAGGGAAGTCTGCTGACCTCCCACAAGTGGTTCAGTCCATGCCTCCACTACATTAGTCTGCTGCAAACAAGGCTTGCAGTCCTCTCCTGAACTGCTGAACTAGTCGCTGAGGAAATGCTAAAAGACCTTTGAAAGTAGATTCTCTGTGGTCTTAAGGTTCTAACTTGGCTTCTACAGAAAGCTCATTTCTTTCTGGAATGTAGTCAGGCAATGGTTTAAATCTTGCTACTCAGACCAAAGTCTCCTTCTTGGAGGCTCGTGCACATGATCACTGTGTGCAAGTGCACCGTCTGTGCAGAACCTTGAACTCTGGACCTTGGAACCAGGACATTGGTTTCATCCTTACCATAACAAGATCCCCCAGCTTGACTCAGGCACCAGGCAGTATTCACTGGTCCTGTGTCCTTCAAGCAGAGGTACCCTAAGATGCTCAAAATCAAGACTCTGGCTCCTTCTGTCTGTCTGTCTGTCTGTCTCTGTCTCTCTCTCCCTCTCTCTCTCATTGTAAGTGCCTCAGCTTGCCACCTCTACCAGATGGGGTTTCACCACACTCTCTTTCAAAGGTATCCAGAGAGGCCTGCATTCTGGTGTTAACCAGCCCCCAGACAGTACCCACTGGCTTCTATAGTTCCCTGCCAAGGGGATGTTTGTCAGTGCTGACCATAAGGGCAGATTGTTAAGCCGTTATTTAACTCACCCAAGTGTCTGTTCATTTCATTTGCACTTCTCAGTAGAAAAATGCCTTTGAGGAAACCACCTTCCACTCCCTTCAGGGACCAGATAGTCTTAATCTAAAAATGAACAATGAGTTCCCATCCACAGAGGTGATGACATGCACAGTGACCCTCCTGGGGACATTCTCACTATCAGGTAGAGACCAGATGACCTCTGGTCACTTCCAGGTTCCAAGGTTGCAGAGCAAGTCGACTCTTGCTCTTTCTCTCCCAGGTGTCTTTTGTGATGTCTTCTATTTCTTGTCTCCTTTGAGAATGTCCTTAATATCTATTTACATCAATCCTTACAGTGCAAAATAAACAAAGTCAGTTTACCTATATCTCTTTTCAACACACCATTCCCACCTTGTATCTTTTCTTTTTTTGACAGAACATAGGATGGGACCCAGGTCCTCACATATTCTAAGGGGTGCTCTACCACTCAGCTACACTCCCAGCCTTGTTTCATAATTACTGATGTGCATTTTCCACCTCCCTTCAGATTGTACCTTTCAAAGGAATTCAGAGAGGCCTGCATTCTGCTGTTAATCAGCCCCCCAGACAGTAGCCATTGGCTTCTATAGGTCCCTGCCAAGGGGACGTTCATCAGAGCTGACCATAAGGTCAGATTGTTAAGCCATTATTTAACTCCCCTACATGTCTGAGGCAGGATAGCAAGTTCGAGGCCAGCCTGTGGTATACAGTAAGACTCTATTTTATTTATATATTTATTTGTTTGTTTGTTTATTTGGTACCAGGGATCAAACTCAGGACCTTGTGTTTGCAAGGCAGGCGGCAGAACCATTGAGCTAAATCCCCAGCCCCAAAGACTAGTTTAAAATTTAAAAATAAATAAAATAAAAAGGGCTGAGGATGTAACTCAGTGATAGAGCTCCTCTGGGTCCAATCCCCAGCACCATAGGAAAAAAATTAACTTTATGTCTAGAATAACTTTAGATTCACAGAAATTATCGTGAACTTTTTTTCTTCATTTTATCATGTACTTTAAAAAGCCAAACTATCTCCCCCCTTCTCACAGGCCCCTCTCACATCCTGCCTGGGGACCACAGCACACTGTAAAAATAACTGGTTTTCCATTTCATTGGCTCTAAGTACTGTAAATGAGTAAAGGTTTGGCCCAGATTTCAGGAACTATCTGCTCATTTCTGGAAGAAAATGTCACAAAGAACACAAGTAAACAGGTTCTACACTGAGGGTGGGAAGATAATTTTATTTAAATGATACTAATACCCAAATACAATCATAGTAATGAGTTAACATTTGCTGCACATCTGCTGTGAACCAGGAGTCATTTCAAACCATCTCATGTGTGTATGTTTTTGTTTTGTTTTGAGTTTGTGGTGCAGGGGATCAAGCCCAGAACCTCATGTGAATTTTGTTTTTTATTTTGAGACAGGCTGTCACTAAGTTGTTCAAGCTGGCTTTGAACTTGTGATCCTCCTGCCTCAATCTCCCTATAGCTGCAATTGCAGTTGTGCTACACTGCTCCTGGTTTCCAAATCATCCTCAGCAGCCCAGCTGAAGTGAGACTGGCTGGGGCTTGGGAGAGTCAGCTAAAGACTCACAACGAAGCAGCAGCAGCAGGGACAGGTTTGTTCTAGACTATCTGACTCCAGAATTTAGATTTCAGTGTGATCCAGTCGGCTTCCTCCAGTGTGGAGTGATCTCAGTCTTTAATGTCAACATCTCGGTCCTAGGTTGTTGCCTAGCTTGATAACTTCTCTACTCCCTTACTATGGAAGTGGTTTTGCCATTCAGTTATCACCATCACACCAAATAGAAGTTAAAAGATGACATTTTGGTTTTGTATTCAAGCTGGTGATCTTTCTATGCACCTATACTGCACAGTTATCACATTGTTTGTACAAAATACCATGTGGATTATTTTTTTCAACCCTGTGAAATCTTAATATCCATCACATGAGCTATTTGAGGTGTGTGTGAATATAGCATAGATATATATCCCAGACATCTGAACTCCCAAGGCTAGCTGACATAATTGTATATTCTGGACATTTACAGGGTGCTTTCCAATTATAATAAGCTTATAATATTCATTTATTTCCTCACTTACAGGGGGCTGTGTGACTAGTAATCAAAAGTCTCTAGAATTAGAATGTCTAGGTTCAAATCCTTTATTCACTACTCATTAGCAAGTTAATTGATCTCTCAGTGCCTCTGTGAAAACATGTGAGAAATCACATTGATAATAAAAGTGCCAGTCTCAAAGGTTTGTTGTGAGAGGTGAACAAGATAACACACAAGAAAACACTGAGCCCAGTCCTTACATTGAGTAAATGCTAAGAAAAGTCCATGGTTGCATCATTTTTATGTGTGTATGAGTAATGCGCACTTATTACTAGGGCAACAAGATATGCCTACTTACAAGGACATGTCATACAAGCACCACAGGGCACTATAGAAATCCACAGTAGCCTCACAATGCCGCACAAGCTACACACATGAAATTTAATTATCATTTCAGTAGCTCCTCACTCAGAAAAAAAAGATGGATAAAAACTGAGGTCAAGTTAGTAGCTTAAAGTACAGATTTATTTATTTTAAGGCTCATGGAGGAGGGAGGAGGTGGCAAATGATAACAACCGGTACAGTTATGATCATTAGTGTTATCTTTACTATTATTGCTAGCATGAATAGAATTCTTGGGCTTGTCAGCATCTCGGATTTCTGTACTTGGCACTTCTAAAGGAACTAGAGAATACTTCATTGCTCCCATACAATGAGGGTGATTCTGCCATTCAATTATTAGCTCTATCACACTCGATAGAAGTTAAAAGATGGCATTTTGGTCTTCTATTCAAGTGGGTGATCTTATTTTTCTATCCCTTTCATTACAGGAGAAGCAACTGGCAAAGCTAATGCAATGTACTGTAACTAATGGCTTGGAAATGCCCAAAGCACAACAAACCTAATCTACTTTGAAGCCTAACTGTATCCAGCATGCTAGGTTTTATATTAAGTTATATATTATGGTAAAATCAGCTCTAGGGGAAAATCCTCTTTGAATCAGAGATAAACCATTTTTATTTATTTCTAAGACTTACAAGACCCCAATGCAATAGAACAAACAAATAAACCTCAATATTAAGATACTATTTTAACCCTTGGCTGAGCTACAGTAATAACACACATGTGGGCTTTTGCACAAAGGGTAAGTATGTATGTATATTAGAGCTCATGGTACATATGGGCCACAGAGTAACAGGGACTATTTTAGTAGGAAACACTAAAAGCAGGTCTGAAAATGATTGTTTTGCCAATGAAACATAATGGCAAAAATTAGTCAATTAAATGGTGACTAACAGGAAAGCCACTAATCTTTTCCCCTTCCCCCCACATAGGCAATTTCACTTATTTGATCTTTTAAAACATCTAGTTCAAAAGGTTTTATATGTCCCATTTTCTTAATCTGTCTGTTGATACGTTGGAGTTTTGTGATTCAAATGGGGAATTATGCTCCTTCTCACCACCACATGTACATTAGTAAACTCTTCCTTGTAGGTAGGATTCTGCTGAGTCTTTCTCTCTCTCTCTCTCTCTCTCTCTCTCTCTCTCGCTACGTAGTTCAGGCTGGACTTGATCTCAAGAGGATCCTCCTGCCTCAACCGCCTGATGCTGGGATTATAGACATTCGCCACCATGCTGGCCTGCTGAGTATTTCTTAATCTTTCCCAGCATTTGGATCAAATCTATTCCTCTTTGTTAGCTTGCAAAGCACCGTGTGTGTGTGTGTGTGTGTGTGTGTGTGTGTGTGTGTGTGTGTGTTTGAGACAGGGTCTCACTGTGTAGTTCAAGCTGGCCTTGAACTCACTGTATGGCCCAGGCAGACCTTGAATTCATTGTGATCTTCCTGCCTCAGTCTTCCAAATGCTGGGATTATACTGCTGGTGCACCACCATGTCTGGCCAGCACCTTGTGTTTGATCTTTCACAGCCGCATTTCAGTGATGTGGGAGAGACTGCAGTAGACTGCCACCCTTCCTGCTCAGTGTGGTACATTTCTTCTGTGGCCTCACCAACCTCCTTCACTTTCAGCCTGTAAATCATAGGAATGCTCTCATGTGTGCCAAACTTTGACTTTCTCTTCTTACCGGCATGCCTGATGGTGAGCTGGAATAGGAGAGAGCTCTCAACATTCTTATTTTACAGTTTTAGGGATTGAACCCAGAGCCTTCCACACGTGGGGTAAGCAACCTACCACTGAGCTATAACCCAGCCCATCAAAATATACTTAACATCAAAAAATCGTGGAAAGAAGAAATCAGTGGTTTAAGAAAAGAGTGTCTAAAAACCTGATGGCATTTATTTAGTCAAAAAGAATGCTGGTGGAAGACCAGCCATCTAAATACTAGGTCCCACCTGGATCAAAGAACTTCACTTGACCAGGACTAACTTGGCCCTGTAGACATTGTTAATACACAGCTTCCTCTCAAGACCAAGCCAGCCCTGACTGAGGAGAAGCAAAGACTTACATGAGACCAGAACAAGCCTTGGGAACTTCCAATAAGCGGAACCCTAAGGATGGGCCTCCTTTGAATTACAGCCAAATCTGTTCACTAAAACCAGAGCAGACTGTTCTGAATGAGTTCTGAATGAACTACCTTTGGAAAGGTGTGCATGTCTGGGTGAGGGAATCTTTTGAAAGAGTCTCCATTTTGCAGAGTGCACAAATGCTAGGGTTCTGGGGTGAGGCAGTTTTAGCCTTGTTCTCTTACTCGCTGAGTGACTCAAAGGGATTTATTCATCATCTCAACTTTTACTTGCTCATTAATTACCCTTACAAGTTTACTGAGTGGTAAACGCACATACAGAGTAATAATGATAATACGATCATGTTGTATTTCGAAAAGCACTGGCATTTTCTCCTAAGCCTTCCTAAGGTCATCACTGTATAGATACTAGCTCCTTGCTTTTGCTAGACAACCTTGGATTTGAGCAATGCTGATTTGAGCAGTATCTTCTCAGAGCAATTGCTGTTGCCTGGACTTAGCTCTATCCGAACACTAGTTACCCACGTTGCTGTGCACAAAAGCTACAGAAGATACAAATGAAAAGTGTGAGTCAGAGGTCAGATGATTGCTCCATGTGGCTCTTCTTCTTGGAAGTGGGGTGAGGCTGAGCCCGAGGCCACTGGCTGGCCCCTGAAGATTTATTCCCATAGGACCCAGCCATTCTTCAGGTGAAGACCCTTGGATTGAACAATTCAAAGGACCTTCACTCCTGCTGGGTGCTCTGCAGCTCTCCAGAGGGGAAATGAACAGAGGGGGACCCCCTTTGCCATTCTCATCCCAATGCAGGTGCTTAATAGGACTTTAAATCCATGCCTTGATTTCAAAAGGAAAACCAGGATAGGCTAATGGTCCCCAATTCCTCCCTCTCCTCCGTGATTCCATTTCCCCATGGCTGTTGATTAGTTCTCAGAGACACATTACCCCTTCGCTACTGTTCATCACTGAGGAGATGCAGGAAGATCAAAAAAAGCAGGCCTTTCTCTCATTTGCACAGACTCATTTGCAATGTTTTGCTGCATTTCTCAGACAGAAGAAGTGGTGGAAGGGGAGCAGCAGGGAGAGAAAGTTTTCCTGTCGCTGTTTGGAGAAGGAGAAACTATTTTCCGACATGGTGGGAGCCCAGGACAAGGAGCACTTAGGTCAGCCGGCGACACTGTGGAGGCTCCATGACACAGAGGTAATGCTGAAGCAAGGCATGGCTTCAGTTCTATAATAGCAGTTCAGCTGTGATAAAGAGGCTGCATGCTGGTCCTTAGGGCTTCTTAGCTTAAAAAATGAAGTTAGACAAGGTTATGGGGGTAATAAGTACATTCGAGGAGTTAGACATTATATAATAGCACAAATGCAGTTGGAGCTATAAAGCTAGCAGTACCTTTTGACCTTGCAATCCTGCTTGTAAGAGTTTTGTGGTTTGGAGGAACAGGGGCTTTGGAGTCAGAACACAAATCCTGACTCTACATTCATGGCTATGACTTAGTGGAATGCTTACTCTTCTAGGCTCAGTTTCTCTCTGTACAAAAATAATATGCATTTTATGGAATGAGAAAACTAGCTGATGAATTACAGGTACATGCCAAGAACAAAGCCTTGCACATAACGGACACTCAATAAATTGTCTTTATTTTACTTTGTTTTGCAGTACTAGGTATTTAACCCAGGGGCTTCGCACTGAGCTACACTTCTAGTGCTATTTATTTATTTAGATTTTGTTTTGGTTTGTTTTGGTACCTGGGATGGAAGTCGGGACTTTGCTTTTGCCAGGCAGGTGGCAGAACCAATGAGCTAAATCCCCAACCCTTGTTTAGATTTTTTGAGACAAGGTCTAACTATGTAGTTCAGGCTGGCCTTGAACTCACTATGCAGCCCAGGCTGCCCTTGAACTTGTGGTGATCTTCCTGCCTCAGCCTCCTGAATGCTGGGACTACAGGCATGAGCCACCAGGCCTGGCTGCCCTTTCTATTTTTTGTTTTGATACAAGGTCTTGGTAAATCACTATGTTGCTCAGACAGCTCAAACTTGTGTTCCTCCTGCCTCAACCTTCCAGAATTCTGGGATTATAAAATGTGCCACCATGCCTGGCTTTCTTTAGTTTTTAACAATTATTTTTGTGTGTTATGGAGAAATAATATTTATTTAATAATGAAAAGTTGGAAACAAATCAAAACATAAAACAACAAAATGGCAAAAGAAATCATAATATTTCCATTCATATATCCACTATTAATTTCAATAATTTATGGTAACATTTGTATACATCTGCAGGGAAAAATTACATATGCATTACATTATGTATCTCTGTGTTTATATATAACATATATATAAACATGTATACATGCTTTTTTATTAAGCAATTTTCTGTATTAAATTAAGCAGTACATTATAGATTTCATTTGTTTATAATAATTAATTGTTCTTAAAATAATAAAGCCAGGCATGGTGGTGCATGCCTGTAATCCCTACACTCAGGAGGCTGAGGCAGGAGGATTGCTGTCAATTTTAGGCTACATAATGAGTTCAAGCTCATAGTGAGTTCAAGGTCGGCCTGAACTACATAGCAAGACCCTGTTTCAAAACAAAACAAAACAAAACAAAGCAAAATAATGAAATATTTAACCTTAAAATGTCAAAATTAAATTTATTCCTCAATTAAAAATGAAAAAATTAGGAATGTGCAAGTGGTCCTTGAGTATTTCTGAATCACTGGGGGACTCTAACTTAAGCCAGTAACTGCTCCATAGCTGCCACAACAAACCCAAATTGTACAGATCACTTCCAGGGGTCACATTATGATTTCTGGAGATCTATTTCTGGGATTGTTTAAACAAAGCTATTATCTTTTTAATGTATTTAATCATTAGCTATCTGTTACAGATAGTCTGAAGGTGTTGGACCTTCAATGAGCACAAAGAGGTGCACAAGACATTTTAGGTGTTCTGTTCACTTTCTCAACAAACCATAGGTAGGCATGAAGATGGCGATGGGTCTTACAGGTAAAAAGTTCAACCTTGCCTGAAAGCCACTGAGCAGATTAGGTGGCAAAGCAGAGATCTGGACTCATGTCTTCTAAGGTCATGTTCTCTGCTCTCTTCACTCTATCACAACCTCTCCCTACATAAAGTGGTCTGAAAGTCTTCTTTGCCAATGTCCTCTTTCTAGATCTTTCTTCCCCTTCCTTAAAGCCCAAGTAACCATGAGTTGTTCAACTGTCAGGAAGAGGGGTGTTTGGCCACACTGCTTTCAGGGGCTCTGAGCTGTAGCGCTCACTACCCAGGGGACCATGACTAGCAGCAGGCTGGTCCCAGGCCTGGTGTAGGCACTGATCTGTGATTCTGGCCTTGGCTTTCTGGCAGTACTAGACCTTCAGATGGAGCATCAAAGGGACATCTGGGCACAGCTGATTTTGCTCCAAAGTATATGTTTCTGCTGTGTCTCCTGGGTGGCCAGGGAAAAGACATTCTTCCCCTTTCCCCAGAGCTGTGTTCCTCCTGTCTACCCTGCCCAGGTGCTATTACATCCCTTTCTTGCTCCTTTTCATTGTATTGTCGTCTCGTCTCGGTAAGAGTCTCCTTCCACTTTTTCTTTTCCCACTTCTGCTTCCCTACACTCCATTCCCCTGTCCCCAACCCTTCTTCCCCTGAGTCTGGATGGTTTGTTCCCTGACCTCACAACCATAATCCTCCTATCTCCAACCCATGTCTGTTAACTCCTAGGTCTCCCTGACCTGATTAGATTGAGACTGTGTCTGACACAGGTTGAAGAAGGAAAGGCTACGGGATAGAGATGGAGAACCTTCCTCTAAACCTGATCTTGTGGGTATATAATCCCACCTCCCCCACAATTTGGACTAAGCAGAACTCACCGAGGGAAAGTCATAGACCTCTTATTGCTCACTGGAGGAATAGGAGAATGCTTGCTGCATTTGAGGAAAGAACATGTTCTAAAGCTTCTTGATTTTGGCTGTTTGCTATGATTTTACTGTTGTTAGTTTTTTTTTTTTTTTTTTTTTTTGAACAACATTTTTAGGCACCTAAGTTAGCAAACTTGAAAGCAGAAACAAGGTCTGTCCTTCCTCCAGGCACAGAATCATGGGAAGTCACGTTAGGCAAAGGCCCCAGAGTTTCGAGTTGACCTGTCCTCTCCACCAGCCCATAATTAGCCTGTGTTAGTTACCATGGGGTCCAGACTGCAGACAAGGTTTAAAAACCAGAGACAAATAACCAATTAATGATAGTGATATCATTCTAAGAAACTCCTGTCAGGGTGTCAGGGCAGGCAAGACAGAACCACAGTGTCCCAGCTGAGACATGCAAGTACTAAAGAGCGAGAACAGGGCATTTCAGGAAGAAATGAGACAATTGACACTCAGCTACCAAAAACCCCCATCTCTCTCTCTCTCCCCCCATTGAAATACTATTACATATATTAACAACATTATCTAATATGCATATATAAATTTATTTTATTGTATATAATATGTAGGAACTGAAATACTGCTACATATATTAACATCACTCCAGTAAGGAATCAGGTAGGTGTCATGTTACTTTATAGAAGAAAGAACAAGACCAGAGAAAATATGTGATCTGCATGAGTCCCACAGTAAAAGGCAAAGGCAGGATTTCCAGCCAGGTGTGTCCCTCTAAATCACTATAATTATCAAAAGAGCTTGTCCAGCAGTTATGTGCCAAGACAATGACTGTTGGGAACCCAAGTCTTCTTAATTCCTGTTCAAATCTTTTTATTACCTAAAAATGCCTAGGTAGCCCAACTATGTAATCAAATCTCTTTTCTGCTGGCTCTTGGTAGAGATTATTCTAATCAGTGCTGCTCAGTCCTTGTCCTATTATGTGTAGTCTTCTGAAGCAATAAATACTGCACTTTTCTGGAGGGTAGGAATGTTCTACTTTTAGCAGCCATGAGCTTTGTCTTCAGAAGTCTAGCTTAGGACCCCTGTCAGCGCAGAGGAGGTGAGGCGCTCTCAGTACACAAGAGGAGGAGGCTTCCAGGCCGCTGTACCACCACCACCTCCCCAGCACAGAGGAGGTGAACTGTGTGGGCACCAGCAGCACCTCCCCTGCCCCATCGAAATGAGAAGACATGTAAACAAGTCTGAAAACCAGACTTCCAGATCGCCTACAGCAACCCCAAAGGGAATCAAGATGGAAAACTCTGATACTCAACCACCTGGACTGCTTGAACTGGAAACAAAAGAGGATCTGGAAAAAATGAAATCAGAAATAATTTCTCACAAAACAGCAGAGATTGTGCTCATAGTGCAAGACATGATTAATAAACCTAGAAAGGAGTTCAATCGCCGGTACCAAAACAAACAAACAAAAAAATCTAGAAAGGAGCTCAGGAACATGATGGAATCCCAACATAGGAAACAAATGGAATCCATTAAACAGATGCAAACAGATTTCCAGGAGATTAAAACTCCATTGAAAGTCTATGCAGCAGAATGAGTCAATGTGAGGACAGAATTTCAGATATAGAAGATAAGATTGCAATTAGTGACCAGGAAAAGAAAAATTGCTTTACAATTGTAAGGGACCACAAGAAATCAATCCAGCAGCTGCTAGATGATGCAAAGAAGAATAACATTGCCTGCTGCACAAACACAAGGACCCGAGTTCGATCCCCAGTACCAAAAAAACCCAAAACTGTTCACAGAAGTGATGGCAGAAAATTTCCCAAGCAAGGGAAAAGAACTCAACATACAGATAAGTGAGGCATATAGGACTCCAACTAGCCTTGATCAAACAAAATCTACACATAGGCATATAATTGTTAAGATTCCAGAAACCCAACAGAAGAACAAAGTTCTACAAGCAGTGAGAGAAAAGAAACAAATCCCATACAAAGGAAAGCCCATCAAAATCACAGCAGACTTCTCAATGCAAACCCTCAAGGCAAGAAGAGCTTGGAGTGATGTATTTCAAGCCCTAAAAGAAAACAGCCTCCAACCCAGATTGATGTACCCTGCAAAATTATCTTTCAAAATTGATAGAGAAGTAAATACTTTCATGACAAAGAGTACCTTAGGAACTTCATGAATACCAAACCAGCACTCCAAAAAGTTTTAGAGAATATCCTAGGAAAAGACAATGAGGATCACAACCCCAAGAAGCCCAGCTGAATGAATCCATAGGGCATGACAAGAAATTAAATGCAAAGGAGGAGAAGCCAACAAAAGAAAAAGTCATGACAATGATAAGTCAATATGTATGAGTTATAACCATCAATGCTAATGGTCTCAATTCACCAATCAAAAGAAATAGACTGGCAGAATGGGTCAAGAAGCAAGATCCAACAATATGCTGCATACAAGAAACACATTTAATTCAAAAAGAAACTCATAGTCTGAAAGTTAAAGGGTGGAAAACAATACTCCATGTGACAGGAACCTGAAAAAAAAAAAGCAGGAGTAACTATCCTCTTTGCAGATCAAGTGGATTTCAAACAAGAATCTGAAACACTCTGGTCCCAAGAATTTCAGATAAGGGATACTCAACTTGTACGTACAAATCTATTGTGAACATGTGTTTTCATTCCTCTCAAGTAAAAACTTAACAGGACTGTTGGTACTTAACAGTAATACAAGAAATTTCTATATTGTTTTCCAAAATGGTTTTATCATTTTATATTCACATTAGCAGTATTAGAAAGTTCTAACTGGATCACACCTAAGCTGACATTTGTTCATTTAAAACTGTTAACTTCATCTCCCTAATGAGTGTATAGTTCAATCTTGTTATTGTACTGATTAGTATTTTTCTGATTCTAGTATTGCACACCTTTCCTTATGCTGTACTGGCTATTTATCATCTTCTTGTGTCTAATTTTTAATTGGGTTGTCTATTAATGAGCTCGAAGAATTCTTTATATATTCTGCTCTTAGATTATATGCATTGTAAATATGGTCTGTTTAAGGACTACTTTTCATTTTAATGATGTCATTTAAAGTTCTAAATTTTGATGGAATCTCATTTATCAATTTTTTTTCGTTTATACATGATGTTTTTTGTATCCTAGGTAGTTCTTGCCTACCCTGAATTCATAAATATTTTCCCTTATACTTTCTTCTTAAAGTTTTATACTTTTAGGCTTTCTTATTTAGGTTCATAGATCCCTTCAAGTTATTTTCATGTACGGAAAAAAAGGATTGAGGTTAATTTTTTATATTCGGATACAAGGTGTTCTAGTGCCGTTTGCTGAAGACACTATCTCTTCCTTGGCTCTTGAATTGAGTTTATATTCTATAAAATGCTAATGTTAAATAATCTTTCAAAACTCAGTGGACCATATATGTGTGGTTCTATTTCTAGATTTTCTGTTTTATTCCAATGATCTATATGTCTTTCCTTATACCAACACTGCCTTGATTACTGTAGCTTTAGAGGAAGTCTTAAAATTAGGTACTAAATGTCTTCCAATACTGTTTTCTTTTCTAGATCCTTTGTACTCCTACATGACTTTTGAATTTCAATATCCAATTCTTCATTTATAGCAAGTATACATAGAGCTAAATTTTTAGATGTGCTTTGTGTTTTCTTTCTTTTTTTTTTTTTGGTAATGGGGATTGAACTCGGGACCTTGTGCTTGCGAGGCAGGCAGTGGAACCACTGAGCTAAATCCCCGGCCCTACTTTGTGTTTTCTAATCCTGCTAAATTCAAATACAAGTTCTAGGGGCTCCTAGAGATTTCTTAGTATTTTCTCTGTAGATGATCATTTCATCTAAATATAAAGAGTTTACTTCTAGGGCCGAGGATTTAGCTCAGCGGTTTTGCCACCTGCTGCGCAAGCACAAGGACCCAAGTTCGATCCCCGGCACCAAAAAAAGAGATTTTACTTCTACCTTGCCAATGATAACCTAATTGTGTCATTTTATTGCCAGACTATTTTGGTTTGGGTCTATGTTTCAGGGATAGGGCCGGGGATTTAGCTCAGTGGTTCTGCTGGCTGCTTCCAAGTTTAACGGATAGATGAAGAGTAAGCATATCCACCCTTGTTCCCCACCTTAAGGAGAAAGCATTGTATCTTCTCCATTCATATAAGGCGTTCTCGCTGGAAGTATGGAGTACATATCTGATCTGTTGAGAAGATTCTGTTCTACTTCTAGTCTCCTGATAGCTTTTACCATGAACAGCTGTAGAATTTAGTCCAATACTTTTTCTCCAACTACTGACAGGATCATATGGCTTTTTCCTTTCCTTTGTTAAAATGATGACTAAAATGTTAAGAGGGGAATGGAATTAATATGAGAAAACGAAGAAATGGAAACAAAGTCTTAGTAAATAGGGAAGGATGGAGGGGTTGAAAGGAGGGTAGGGGAAGGGGGAAAAATAAGAGCCAAGAGAGTATGTAAAGGTGAATATCTCCAATGATGAATGTCATTATATTGTACACCTAAAATGTACCAATAAAAGGATATACAAAAAAAAAAAAAAAAAGAACTAGGACTAGAGGTCCCATTTGACCCAGCTATTCTCCTGCTGGGTATCTTCCCCAAAAGAATTAAAAGAATCACACCACAGCGATATATGCGCATCCATGTTTATAGGAGCACAATTTGTAATAGCTAAAGCTTGGAAACGGGCCAAGTGCCCATCAGCTGGAAACTGCATAAAGAAGATGTGGGGTTTTTTACAAAATGGAGTACTACTCAGCCATAAAGAATGAGAAACTAGAGACATTTGTAGCTAAATGGATGCATATTAGGGCCATCCTCTTAAGTGAAATAAATAGGACACACATGTGTAAATACCGAATAGTTTCTCTAGTGTGAGAAACTGAAAGTGTAAATAAGGATTAAAATGATTAAAATGAATAATTGATAATTTGAAATAGGAAAAGGTCCAAAGGTGTAGGGGTGGTGGGAGGGGAAGCAGAAAAGGAAGAAGGGAAAGGAAAAATTATGAGAAAAGAAAAAAATGGAAACAAAGTCTATGTAAATAGGGAAGGGTGGAGGGGGTGAAGGACACACAGGTGTAATGGGGAAAAAAAAGAACCAAGATACATCATGTATAGGTACAAGCACCAAATAATAAATGTAAATGTATTACATACCTAAAATGTACCAATAAAAGAATTAAATAAAAAAATAAAAAGGGTTAGGGATGTAACTCAGTGGTGCAGCATCCCTAGTTACTATTCCCAGAACTGCCAAATATATATATTTTTTAATTCTTTTTTTGTACTAAGTTTTTGAAATCTGATATATATTTTACACTTATAAGTTGCCCAAGCTGGATTCAAACTTGAACTTGCAACTCTTCTGCTTCAGCCTCCCCAAATTCTAGGATTACAGGTGTGCACTGTTGCACCCGGGCAAAAAAAAAAAAAAAAAGATAACTTTTGGGGTGGATCTTCCAATGCTGAACCAACACTGCCATCCCTATAATAAAACCACTTTCTACATACTGCCAGATCTCACTTCTAATAGTTTGTTTTGTTAAACAAATTTCTATCTATGTTCATACTTTTTTCTTCTATTATCTTTATCCAGTTTTGGGATTAGCACAATGTTGATTTCCTAAAATGAGGGGAGAAGTGTTCGTTCTTTTTTCTGCTTTAAATGTTGATATAATTTATCAGTTAAAATGTATACTAGCCTATTGGTGTCATATAGATAGGTTTTCAAGCTAGGAATATACTTTCTTTAATAGGTGCTATTCAAATTTTATATTTCCTCCAGAGTTAGTTTCATTAATTTGTCTTCCAAGGTACTTCTTAGAAGTTGTCAAATGTATTTCAAAAAAGATTTTTGTAATATATTTTCTATATCCTTTTAAATTCTGTAAAATCTGTGGTAACGTCTCCTAGATCTTGATATTGTAATTTTAAAAATGTATAATCGATATTGCATAATAGGAAGAAAAGGTCTAAAGGAGCAGGGGAAGTGGGAGGGGTAGGGGAAAGGAAAGAAGGGAAAAGAAAAAATATGAGAAAAGGAAAAAAATGGAAACAAAGTCTTTGCAAATAGGGAAGGGTGGGCAGGGGAAGGGGAAAAAAATAAGAACCAAGATACTCATGTAGTGGTACAAGATCCCAATGATGAATGTAACTGTATTTTATACCTAAAATGTACCAGTAAACTTAATGGGGAAGGAAAAAAGAAGTCTAGCTTAGGAAAGTACAGATCTGAATCTTCACAGGCTGGGGCAGTATTAGTGTCAAGAGGCAAAGCCATCTGGCATGAACTCAAGTTTGACAATTTAGAGGTCATCCAAATTATCCTACCAGAGTCCCTTTGTATCTTGGAGAATTCCATTTATTTCTAGTTGCTCACTACTGCTAGTGCCTCAGTGCACAGGTCATCTTGCCAAGACTTTCAGTCTGCACTAGACAGTCCCCTGGCTCAAGCACTGTAGGAGAGGAAGTCCCCAAATGTGTTCTCATTCAGTTCTGCTATCCCTTAGAAAGCAGTGAGCTGTCACGTGCCATCCATATATACATTCAACTCATCCAAGCTATTGTGAAAAATAAGGAAGACTCTAATCCCTTGGTTGGACAATTATTCATTTCTTGGACCCAATACTTTTTCTTTCTTTCTTTCTTTCTTTCTTTCTTTCTTTCTTTCTTTCTTTCTTTCTTTCTTTCTTTCTTTCTTTCTTTCTCTTTCTTTCTTGAGACAAAGTCTTGCTGTGTAGTTCAGGCTGCCCTTGAACTCATTATCTAGCCCACACTGGCCTCAAACTTGAGGCAATTCTCCTATCTCAGCCCCCTGAGTGCTGGGATCACAGGCATGCTCCACCACACCTGGCTTATTTTGCTATTATATAGTGAGAAACTGTATATTTAGAATTAGCCAGCTGGACTCAGTTTAAATGATCACAATTTTGTTGGCAACATTCAAAGCATCTTAATCAGGAGCCAGTGGACATACCATCTTCTCTCCATCAGGCCTGATCAGGGCATTGGCTTTGGGCCACATCAGTGATCAGTGCCACAGAGGTTCCTCACAGCCTGCTGGATCTGGTACTTGTTGGTCTTGACAGGCACAATGAACACAGCTGTGCTGTCATCTTTTATCTTCTTCATGACAGACTCATGGTCAAGGGTTCCATGATGGCTTGGTAGTCAAGCTTGCTTCCCCAACAGCCACTCTTCTCAAGGTGTTTGGGCTGCCTCCAGAGTTACCACGTAACTGCTGGACAAGCTCTTTTGATAATTATAGTGATTTAGAGGGACACAGCAGAGCCACAGTGTCTCAGGCCACTAGGAAGTAGGTGACACAGAGATCTTTGTTGTGTGGCTGTGGACACCTTTTAGCATTCACTTTGTAGTTTTCAAAGCCATGGCTTTTGTTTTGGTTTGGGGAGGTGCAGGGACTTCCTTCTTTTGGCACCATTTGGTAAAAAGGTCCATGCTACTTTTAACCTAGCCTAGACCTTGTCTCTACACCCAATAAGAGCGGCAAGGGGAGTTCTCAGCTGTGCAAAAAGTTAGTTGCAAGGACATAACAAAAGGGAAGTAAAATCCCAACTGGTTTTCAGTATCTGCATAATATCCCATGTTACAGCTCCCTTCCATTTCATTTAATTTTTTATTAGCATAACTGAGAAAAATGGGTCCAGAAAGGCTGACCCATTCCGGTTTGCCCAGGATTCATCATCAAGCTATAGAGGCAGCCCAATACTAGTAATCCAAAGTTTAAATACAACACCAAATGCATTAAGAGGCCACTTTCCTAAATCCCATTCATAGACATCTGCATTCTCTGATCATAATGTCTAGAATTTTCACCTTATGATAAGAAAAAAGTCTCATCACCTGAGATTCAGGACCATGCACAGCCACCTCAGGGGACAACAGGCCACTTGTCTGTAGGCTATGAACAACCTGGACAATGAGCCCCTGGAGAGGAGAGGCTTTGTCTTGTTGAAGATTGTGGTCATACAGCCTAGTTCAGAGCTTGGTACATAAATGACCCTTGATACCTATGAAATCAATGAATACAGCTGCACATTTAATTTTATCAGATGAGAAAGATAAGCTCCCATCAATTTGATTACTGGCCTGGCAATTGGAACTGAATGGTTGTAAAAGATCATTAAACTACCTCTATTGAAAACTGCCAAGCTTTCAGGCAGAACAAGGTGCAATCACCTGGTGATATGGAAAACAGGTCCTTAATGCCCCCTGGTGGCCAGGATGATTTTTGTTTGTTTGTCTTTGGTACCGGGGATCAAACTTGGGACCTTGCACTTGCAAGGCAGGCGGCAGAGCCACTGAGCTAAATTCCCAGCCCTTGCCAAGATGATTTTTGATGCCAAGGTGCCTAGAGCTCTCCTAAGGGTTTCCATTTAAGCATCCTGAGAGCCAAGAGAGTTTTCAGGCTTCATTGACCGACCCCCTCCTCCAAACCACAGTCCTTGGTATGTGGGCCACAGAGATGCAGTTCCACTCTGGAAGGCCTCAGGAGAGTCATCTCATCTCTTTCCTGAGAGCAGATGGATATGTCAAGTAGTAAAAATTGAATGCTATAAAGTGAATTGCCATATAGTGAATTGTTTGAGCTTTCAAGAGCTCCTTGAAAAGAAAGACCGGTGAAAGAAAATAATAATTCCAGTCTGGAATGTTCAGATTTCCAATTATTTGAGGATTTCAGGTCAGGTCACCCTTCTTGAGTGCAAAAGACCCTCTGAAGGTCTTTCAATCCTTATATTGGTAGCATTCCATGAATATATCCCCACTTCATGGAAAGGAACACCAGGAATCCAAAATTATTGAAAAATGAACAGTCTATTCTCAAACCTTCAGAAGATTTGTTGCTTTTATTTTTGTTTTAAAGGCATGGTAAAAGAAAAAAAATCACCTGAAGTGCTGCAGGGAGGGCCAAGGGAAATATCATGAGCAGAGGGATGTTTATATTTTATCCCACAGCTGACTCTCAGCAGCTGGGACAGGAAGTGGCACACTGATACATGTTTGCTGAGGGAATGAAGGAGCTGCACCTAAGGATAAACAGGCATTTTTTTTTTGTTTTGCTTTTTGTTTTGGTACTGGAAATCGAACTCGGAACTTTGTGCTTTCAAGGGAGGCAGCCAAACCACTGAGCTAAATCCCCAGCCCAAACAGTCACTTTTTGATAGAAATTATTGCATATTAGTACCATCTGCATTACTGCATAGTGGTCAATCTTTATTTGGAAAGGAATATTATCTCTCCCATTGAAAATCCTTTATTAAAAAGGTTGAATTTTTATTTATTTTAAAATTATAGGCTATTCTGGGTGTTGTGGCAGACACCTGTAATCCCAGAACTGGAGAGGCTGGAGCAGGAGGATCACTGTGAGTTGGAGGCCAGTCTCAGCTACATAGTGAGTTCAAGGGCAGCTTGAACTGCATATTGACACCCTGTCTCAAAAAAAAAAAAAACCCAAAAAACAAAACCCCCCAAAAGATTATAGGCTATGAAAGCTAAAGGAAACCTTATAAGCCATCATTCTGATTTGTTATTTGGTTTCATCCATCTACTTTACAGACGAGAAAAATGAGGCTCAGTGAGGTTAAACAACATTCCATAAATTGCACAGCTATTTAATGGCAGAGCCTACAGTGAATCCAACTTTTCACACCTCAGACTCCTTAAAAGAGCAGTGATGATCAGTTTTTGCTGTCATCCATAGTAGGAAATACGTACAGTGTGACCCTGTACACACAATACTGATAAGAGTTGAAGAAAATACTTTCCCCATGTAATACCCTGGCCTGTTGTGTATTCTATTCTACTTCATTTTTAAATAATATTCTAGACAATTTACTAAATTGATTTTATAACCAGAAATTTTAAAAAAACCTCCACTGTAGCATTTGGGGGGGGGGACAGGGTCTCTCTATGTAGTTCTGACTGGCCTCAAACTCGCAGTGATCCTCCTGCCTCAGCCTCCCAAGTGCTGGGATTACAGGCGGGTGCCACCATAGCACCTTGCCTACAATGCACTTAGTGTTTGTACAAGGCTTAAGTCCTCCAGAGTCTTCTGCCATGAAGAGAACTAGGGTGATCAGCTTCTTGTACTTCTCTGGCCAAAGATCTTAGTGTCTGGAGTTGGTGCAGCAGTATCTCCCACTGTCAAGTTTCACCTAACTCTCCAAGAGCCCAGTCCAAGCTGCCCTCTTTCCTGCCAGGGTAACCACAACAGTGGATTTCAGGGAGCCCAGAGTCACTAGCAGCAGCCTTGTCCTCGGCCTTGATGGGCTGGCTAACCCACAAGTTGGGCAGGATGTCTGTCAGTATCTCCCCTTGGCCTCTCTGCTGCCGTCACTCTCCCCCTGCCCCTGCCCCATGAGGGGGGAACGAGGGGGCTGGAAGAAGAGCAGAGAAGGCTCGGGCACACAACCGGGTGAGTTTGCCAAGGTCATCAGCTACATAAACAGTGTGAACAGCGGGACTGCGAGCAAAGGGACTGCTGGGTAGTTTTTAGAAGGTGGCAGGCAGGCTCTCTCTCTTTCTCTGTTGCAATATATTCTCTCTTCTCCTACTCCCGTTTGCTCCACCATCCCTTTCCCTGATCCCTTCTATTTATCAAATTCTCTCCCTCACTACCATTCTCGTGCTGATAGCACGGTGGAGAGATGGTTTCTTGGCTATTCCCCTTCTAACTGACAGGTTGGAACTTTCTATTCTGACTTCCCGTTTTCCTGCTGCGAAATCAGCAAGACGGGATTTGGCAAGAGGCTGCTCTGTGGCAGCCAAAGCTGAAAACCTCCTCACAGCAACCTGGGCCCATTCCCACGGCTCCCTGGCACCAGGCAGTTTCCAGGGTTGGTAGCTCAGCCCCTTGCAGAAACAGCGCAGAGTCTGCAGGCTGCCCCCCCTCCTTACGAGTGAGTTTCAGCTTGGGGCAAGGCTCATAAGGGTGACCCTGAGTCAAGAGAGAAGTTCAGTGATGCTTTGAATAGTTATTGATTGCCCATTTCATATTTTCTCCCAAACTCTTCTTTTTGTAGTGCTGGGTATCAAGCCCAGGGCCTCATACATGCTGAGATGCTGAGTACCTTGTACTACTGAGGTACATTCCCAGTCCTCATGAACTGTTTTTGAGACTAGGGGGTCCATATTCTGGGTTCTGCTCCTGAAAAGAGATGATGAGAATGCAGCAAGGAGGCAGGAGAATGTCATTCTGACTCTAGCTTGCAGCTAATGTACTGTGATCTTGAGCCAGTTATTTAACCTGTCTGGGTTTCAGTTACCTCACTTTTAAAATTCGAAGCTAGATTTGATTTGAATTTTTTGAGACAGGGTCTCATCGTCATGTATTTCATTCTGGCCTTGAACTCACTAGGTAGCCCAAGCTGGTCTCGAACTTGAGGTGATCCTCCTGCGCCTCAGCCTCCTTAGTGCTGGGATTACAGGCATGTGCCACCACACCAGGCGAGACTAGATTTTAAAAATAACAATGAACTGACTGTCTTCCATGGTTACTCTCAATTGTTCTAGGAAGTAATTTATTGTCTTGAAAACTGTCAAACTAAAGCATTTATCCTTGCATCCTGTATCCATTATAGCACTGGGTAATCAAATACTTGTTGAGGGAAAGCACATCCTTTAAAAGGTATTCCAACAAATGAATGAAAACAAAACAACGGAGTTTTACAATATTGCAACATTCAATGAATCAGGGAATCTAGACATTGAGCACCAAGGGCTACTCATACCACAAAAGGAGCGACAACCAGACATTTTGTGCTTCCTGATGAAAGAACGTTAACACCTCCCATAATCTTGCCAAAAAGATCAAACCTAGTTGTCTCTAACTTCTGGATCCAGCAACCAGTCTGCGTGAAATGAAGAGTACAGAGACCACATTGAAATGCACTCTGAGTTTTCAATCAGCAAACTGCACTGAGAAACTGTAGGGCAAAAGCCCACTCTGGAACCTAAAGTTTAACAAAAAGAAAAGAGAAGCCAGATGAACCTATATAGTAAAAGAGGCTTCTAAGACATGTCTATATTTTTTAATGGGAAGGACTATAAAGAATGCCAGAGGGTCACAGGTGGCTGAGAAGACTAAGGAAATGACTGCATTGAGGGAAGGGAATAATTCCTTAAGGAGAGGAAGGAGGCTGTGGCTGGATTGCGGCACACAGGCATCCGAGATGCCTGTATTTCTTGTGTGTCATTTCCTGTATCTATATTTTATTTTACAATAGGATGACTTCTAAAAATGACAGACTAGAAAAAACACTTTTAATTCTTAAAAAAAACTAGGATATTGGCATTCTGAAATTCTAAATCGGGAAAGCTCTTGGGGTCACTATTGTGAGAGCAGCCATGAGAAAATCAGCAAGTAGGAGAGCAGAAAAGCTCAGATTGTTCTGAGGAGGAGCCAGGGAGATCTGGCCTCGAGTTCTGACTCTGTTTCCTGCTTTCTGTGACACCAGGAAGTTCAACTAACCACTCTTATCTCATATTCTTCATCTATGTAGTGGGTGTGAGCACAGGTCCTACCAGGGCCTTGTGATGACTCCTCAGAGTTCTTAGCATAGACACTGGTGCATAGTTACTATTTAGTACAGGATAGTTAATCGTAACAGCTATTATTATTACCTTTATTATTGTTATCTATCTGGTTGTTAGGAAACCTCTAACCAGAGATAAACTATAGGGCAGATTTCTTCTTCAGAAGTTGAGTGTGAGAACACAGCCCCTTTGGGGGCTTTAGTGCCTGGGGTAGTTGCAGAAGGTGTCATTTAGTCAGCCTTCGAGTGATATCTCTCCCCACTGTGACACCCAGTGGGCTGCTATTTTTTCAATTCATTCTTCCTCAGTAAACACTAAATCTGGCATCTACCCTAGGCTGTACTTTTTCCTTTTGTGGTATTGAAGATTTAACACAGAGCCTCGAGCAAGCTAGCTACCCTAGCACCCTACCACCAAGCTACACCCGCTAACATTTTAAATTTTATTTTGAGGCATGATCTTGCTAAGTTGCCCAAACTGGCCTTGATCCTCCTGCCCCAGCCTCCTGAGTAGCTGGGATTACAGGCATATGCCACCATCCACAGCCCCTTACCCTAAACTATTCTCATTGTAACCCTTCAGATTAGTGGCTAGCCTGTCCTTGGTGCTTCCAGTGCCAGATGGAGGACTTCTCAGGGCACCACTTGCTATTTCCATCCGACACAGGGGCCATGTAGTGAGAAGGAGGCCATCAGGACAAGCGACTCCCACAGGAGACAGCAGAGCACAAAGCTCATGCCACACCCCAGGAGACTAGAAGCATTAAGGCCAGGGATGGCAGGCACCTCCTGTCAGGAGGCCCAGGCTGCCTCCAGCAGAATGGCCAGATGATTTCTGCTTTTCCACCTCTTCAGAGAGAAAATAGGAGACTCTTGTGCCATTTGGGGCTATAGCTAGTCAATCACCGTTCAGTTATTGTTAAAGCAATTCCGTCATATCTGTGAGACAGTGAGAAAGTTGTTTAGCCTCACTGTACCTTCATTTTTTCATCTATAAAGTGAGAATAAGAATCTACTTTGTATGGTAGTTATTGGGATTCAGTAAGTTCAATAATAGCAGAGGGTGGGGGTCTGTTTTCAGACTTTCTGAGTCAAGTAACCATGGGAAATAGGTTTCACTTCTCTATGTCTCTGGCTTTTTGACTAGAAAATAAGAGTAATAATAATTCCCAGCTTTCTGCACAGCAAAAGGAACAATCAGTAAAACAAAAAAGCAACCTATTGCACGTGAGAAAATATATACTGAATGTTTATGTCTCCTCCATAATTCACGTGTTGAAATCCTAACAAGGATTGATATTAAGAATTAGAAAAGAAGAAGTAAGGCCTTTGTAAGGTGATTAGGTTATGAAGATGGAGCCCATAGGAATGAGACTAGTGTCCAAAGCACCCCAGAGAGCTCCCTCAGTTATATGAAAAGGTGCTCAGCATCACTAATCACTAATCATTAGGAAAATTCAAATCAAAACCACTGTGAGATATCATCTCACACCTTTTTGATGCTATTAGAAAAAAATAACATGTTGATGAAAATATGGAGAGAAAGGAACTTTTGGATACTATTAGTGGGGATGTTAACTGGTGCTGCTACTGTAGAAAACAGTGTGGAGGTACCATAGTTTGAATAAGTGTCCCCAAAGGGCCATATGTTAAAGGCTTGGTCCCCATCTGTGGTGGTAATGGGAGACTTTAGAAGGTGGGGACCCAGGAGAAGGAAGTCAGGTCACTGGGGAGTGTGCCTGAAAGGATATTGGGACCCAGGCCCCTTCTTCTCTCTGTTACCTGGCTGCCATGAGGTCACTGTTTCCCCGACCACATGCTCCTACCACAATGTACTGCCTCAAGATAGGCCCCAAAGCACCTGGCCACCTGGCTATGAACTGAATCCTCTAAAACTGTAAGCCAAAGTAAACCTTTCCTCTTATGAGTTGATCATCTCAGGTATTTTTTTACAGTAATAGAAAGCTGATAAACACAGGTTACTGAAAAAATTGAAGCTAAAACTACTAGTTTATCCAGCACTCTTACTTCTGAGTATTTATTCAAAGGAATTGAAATGAAGATCTTGAGGAGATGCCTGCATTTCCATGTTTATTGCAGTGTTATTCCCATAGCAAAGACATGGAAGCAACCTAAGTGTCCATTAGTGACTAAATGGATAAAGAAAATGTAGTTTATACACATACAATGGAATATTTCAGCTCTAAGAAAGAAGGAAATACAATACATGGATGAGCCTGGGGGGACATTATGCTAATTGAAATAAGCCAGGCACAGAAAGATGAATGCTGCATGATCTCACTAATATGAGGAATCTTAAAAAATTGAACTCATAATAACAGAGACCAGAATGGTCATAGTTGCCAGTGGTCATGATTGTCAGGGAGAGGAAATGAGAGGTGTCAGTCAAAGAGTATAAAGTTTTGGTTATACAAGGTAAATAAATCCCAGACATCCACAATATCATATATTACAGGGTCTATAGTTCGGGATACTGCATTGAATTCTTAAAATTTTGCTAAGCTCACACATACACACACAAAGTAGGGGAGAAGAAATTTTTGGAGATAATGAATAGGTTTACATCATGGGTGTGTTCCTGTCTCTAATCTCATCAATTTATATAGATTAAACATGGATGGTTTTTTTTGTTTGCCAATCTTATCTCAATGAAGTATCTTTTAAAAAGATATCCAGCCAGATGTGGTGGTGCACGCCTGTAATTCCAGCACTCAGGAGGCTGAAGCAGGAGTATTGCTTTAAGTTTGAAGCCACCTTGTGCTTCATAGTAAGCTCAAGTCCAGCCTGAACTACATAGTGAGACCCTGACTCAAAAAAAAAAAAAAGTCCAAATAAAAAATAAAGAAAACAAATGAATGGCTAATAAATACGTGAAAAGAAGCTTACTGATATTAATCATCAGGAAAATAGAAATTAGGACACAATGAGATACTTCAACATATTAAAATTGCTAAAATATAAAAGTTTGAAGTACTAAGTGCCAACAAGGATATGTTCATTGAATTCATGCAAGCACTTGAAAAACTGTCAGTTTCTAAAATATATATTTACCAAAAAAAAAAATATCAGGCTGGGGATTTAGCTCAGTGATGCTGCCACCTGCCTTACAAGAACAAGGTCCCAAGTTCCATCCCTGGTACTAAAAAAAAAAAACCACACACACACACAAAGCAAATAAAATATATATTTACTAGGCAACTAAGCAACTTCACTTTCAAGTATTTTCCCCAAAGGAATGATGTTATGTTCATGCAAAGATTTGCACTTGAATGTTCATAGCAGCTTGTCTTGTAATAGCCCAGATCTTGAAAAAAAAAATCCGAAGTCCATCTGCAGGTGAACAGATAAAATTATGGTCCATTCTAACAATGGACTACTCCCCCCAAATAAAAAGAAATGAGTTACTATTGCTTGCTGCAACCTGGATGGATCTCAACTCTATTACATATGCTGAGGATGAGAGGCCAGACATGAAAGTACACTCTATGTCTATATATAAAAAATACTAGGGTAGACAAAGTTAATCTGTTGTGACTGACATAAATCAAAGATTGCCTGGAATCTTTTCTTGATTTTTTGATTTTTTTAAATTGGATGAAGAGATCACAAGAGAACTTTATAGGGTATGGAAATATTCTATACATTGATTTTGGTGAGATTTATGTGCACATTTGTTAAAACTCATCAAGCTGTGTTTTTATATATAAGTTATACCTCAATGAAGTTGATTTGAAGAAAAAATTAATACCTATCTTGCTGGATTGGTGTGAAACAATTGGAGAAGGCACATAAAGATCTTGCCTTTCACAAAATATTCCACAAACATTACCTATCAGTATCTCCCTAATGCCAGATTATGAGCAGTTTCTGTTTTTTTCTTCTTTGCCTAAAGGAGAGAAAAATGCACAGAATCTTCTAACAGGATATGGAGATGCTCTCTGAAGCTAAATTCCTATCCCCAGGTACTGAGTACCCCTACAGACCATGAATAGTACCCTTGGGGGCAAGGACAAACAGGTCTTACTGGGTTTGCCACACCTGAGAGGGCAGCAGAGCAAGGACCAAAGGATACAGCACTTCTACATCTAAGAAATGGAGATGAATAAGAAAGTGAAACAGCCAGCAGACTTTCTCAAGGGAGAGGAGTCCAGAGTGATAAGGAGAAGAAGGAAGCTTCCTCCCCACCATAGTGAGGTACCCTCATCAATCCAGCCTCAGTTTTTCCAAACAATGGGCAAACCATTACTAATGAGAAATAGCAGCTAAAGCCAATTGAGGGACCAGAGTTTGTACAGTCCTTGTTTCTAGCTGCCTTTTCTCTCTGACACTTCCTTTCAATCTCTTAATAGTTCATCAGGACAGGAAAACATTTTGAACAGGAGGCCCTATTTGACAGATGGATTGTAGCCAGAAGAGATACAGAAACTTATCCATGATCATCCAGCAACTTGGATCTCTTTGTCCCCATCCAGGCCTCATAGTGAGCACGGGGCTCTCAACCCTGACCAACCACTAAAGTCACCCAAAGAGCTGTAACAAATATTCTTGGATTCATACACCAAGGCTGCAAAATAGCCCTGGTCACCAGAGACTAGTAATAAGGGCTGTAGTGAACCTGAATAAACAAACTCTTTGACATAACCTTTATCTTTCACAAGTGTCTACATAATCTCTCAGTAATAGCTCTAGAGTTTGCTACCTTAGTCCAGACATCCACTTGTGCTGTCATTCTGAGGTAGGATAAAAGAAATAGAAACTAGGTAGAAAGGAGACAAGGAAATTGAGATTTTGAGGTTGTACTTTTAACAAAAACTGTAGCTTCAAGTCAGGCCTTTTTCCCTTCTAGGAAACTCACTGGAGGAAATTCCTAAAGGACCTTTTACAATAAGCCTGAAAATGTGGGCACTGGACCTGTCCTTTTCACCTAGAAATTGTACTTCCTTCACCCCAAGGAAGCAGCAATTTTGGTGGGCAGCATACTTCAACTTCAAACACATATAGATGGCTTGCATTGTGACCTGACAGACAGTGAGAATACACATCTTGATCACCCATCTTGAAGACACCCCTGTGAATGCACCCCAGTCTGGCTTGTAATGAGTCTCACCTGCTCCATTCTTTGAGTGCATGCTAATAACCCCTCCTCATGTCTCTTTCACTGAAGGGTCCTGAAAATTCTTTTTTCCACACCAGGAGTCAGTGAACCTGCAGACTTATTTTAAAAGTGTGGGAGAGGTTCCTTATTTCATCCTTGGGACCTCACAGACCCAGCTTGGTGACAATTCCTTCACAGATTTATTGGTCTTTATCTAAACAATGTGAAAGTATTATGCTTTGGTCATTTCTTTGGACTTTACTTGCATGTGAGGATCCTCACATACCACCAAAATTAATCAAACTTTTGTTTTTCTATTTAATCAGGTCTTGTTAGTTGGCTTTATAGAACTAGCCAAAGAGCTCACATAAAAACTAAAAGGGGTGAGGAAATCTTTCTCTCCTACTCTTGTAAGAAAAGAAAGGTTGGCCATTTCCCTCCATGCATTTCCAAAATTTTATTATTTAATTTTGTGTTTCAACTGTTTTAAAAAAGCACTTTTGAGTGGTTTCTTTCTTATTGTGAAAATCAACTGTATCTTTACAGAGCTTTCCTTTCCCAGAATCTGTTTGATTTCATTAAAGTAGAGTTATTAAGGACCTACAACATTCAATGGTTTATACTGAACTGAGATTATGGCTAACTGAGCATAATGTGGTGCTATACTCAAGGGGTTATAAACTTGTATGGGGGTGCTATGGTCTGAATGTTTGTCCCCTCCAAATTCCTACTGAAATTTAATTGCAGTTGTTAATGGTACTAAGAGATGAGAGCTTTAAAAAGTGGTTAAACTATAGCAACTCCATTCCCGTGGGAGACATTGGTGCCATCTTTCAGCCTCTCCTTGGGCTCTTCCACCCCTCTGCCATGTGAGAAGAGTGTTCCTCCCCACTGGAGGACACACTGTTCAGAGGACCAACTTCTAAGAAGAAGTTGGGCCCTTCCAGACCCAAAACCTGACAGTGCCTTGATCTTGGAATTCCCAGCTCCTGGAACCAAGAAATACATTTCTATTGTTTATAAATTACTCGGTTTGTGGTGTTCTGTTGTAGTAATGCAGACAGGGAAGAGATAGATAAACAAGGAACTACAAAATAACTTTATGCCAGATGCATGGACATACTTAGATGATACTGAGCACATAGAAGGTGTGTGAGAACTACTGGAGTCTGAGGGTGTAGCTCCAAGGGAGAGGATATGCCTAGCACGTGCAACACCCTGCATTTGGTCCCCAGCATGAAAAAGAAGGAGGAGGAGGAGCAGGAGGAAGAGGAGCAGGAGGAAGAGGAGCAGGAGGAAGAGGAGGAGGAGGAGGAGGAGAGTAAAAGGAGGAGATGGAGAGGAGAAAGAGTAGGGGAAAGGGGGAAAGAAAGGAGAATTGGAGAAAAAAATGAGGAGAAGAAGAAAATGGGGGTGGTGTGGGGAGAAGCAGGGAGAAGTAAGGGAAGGGTAAAAGTTACTGTGGAGGTTTCAAGATAAAATCAGTGAGGTGGGAGGAGGTAGCAATTGCAACCTCAAAGAAATCCATAGGATGTAGAAGTTGAGAAAACAGTCCACCTGCAAAATGGAAAAAGCATATCCAAAAGCAAGAATATGCTAAATGCTGGGCGTGTTTGGGAAACACAAAATAGTATCTCTTGATGGAGCAGAAGGAATATTGATACTGATAATAAGACAGAAAAATTATGAGAGCGCTATTGCCAGTATTTTTTTAAAAAGCAACAGACAAAATAATGTTCTAATTCTTAATTGGTAAGCCAAAGGATAACTATAATTCCTGTTCTCCTCAAGATCACAATAATTTGTGTCTCTGGTTCATGCCTAATTGTTAGTAGTAATCCATTTAATTCTCAAAATTGCTCTGGTTTGGACAATAAATTATATGATTATCTTAGCAACAAGAAACTTTTAAATTCTTTAAAAAGAAATCGAAAGTGTAGAATGGATGATCTTATCAGAGTTGCATTCTACAAAACCCCTTGGGTGGCTGCATGACAAAAGGGAAGGAAACAAAGATAATTTGAGGGTTCTAAGTTTACTGTAGCAAAAGTGGAGAGAGCCGAATGTGGTAGGCAGCCAGCATAACAGCCCCAGTGGTCCTCGCCTCCTGGTATCAGCCCTTGTGTAGATGTTGGCCACAAAGAATGGGGCCAACCTGTGACCCATAGGGTGGTACAGAAATCACAGAATGTGACTTCTAAGATGAGCTCCTAAAGACACTCTCTGTATCTCTCTCTCTCTCATCACTTACTAGGGGATAATCCAGCTGTCATCTTAGAGGGACCCCAAACAGCCACATGGAAAGATGGACACAATGAGAAATGAGGACCTGTCATTGCCAGCCCCATAAGCAAGGCGTCTTGGAACTGGATCCTTTGGCCCCCATCAGTGCTTCAAAAGGCAGCAGTCTCAGTGGCCATCTAAGCACAAATCATGATAGACCCCAAGCTAGAACCTTCTGTCACTAGTTTTCCAAGTTTCTGACCCAGGAACCTATGGGTCTTAAAGCATGTTCATGCATGTTCTTATCTGCTAGGTTCTAGGTAATTTGCTTTATGGCAACACATAATAATCCATAGAATAAAAAGAAAGGGACAGAAGTAAATTACATAGCGAAACCTACAGTAAATGGCATTTGGATTCACATCCTAGCTTCTCCCCTATTAACTGTGTTACTGAGGAAATTACTTAATGTATAGAAGCATTTTCATCCATAAAATATACAGGTCTGACTAATGATCTTCCATGTCCCCTCTGGCATCCAAATTAAATAATTTCATTATTCTATGATCACTGCACTTATTAGTCACAGAACAGTGTTCAGAAATTATCCTATTATCTGGAGGGCTCTGTGCATTCTGCCCTCTTCTTATTCAACAATTTTATCAATGATTGAGTGGAAGATACAAAAGTCATTCTTGTCAAAATTGAAGAATGATGTGAAACCCAGAAGGAGAGTCATCATGGTAACTGAAGAAAAACATGCCTAAAAATCTTGAAATCTTAGAACAATGAGCCAAATATATCATTAGGAAATGTAACACTGACTCCTAGACAGCCTGAGGAGTTCTGAAACTTTGTCTATAGGAGCTTGAGAATATAATAGGAGTGATAACAAACAGTTAATAGAATAAACTATTGCCAAAGAATGAAACCTTGCCTCTCATTTCCTGAATTCATGAACTCATTCAGCAGTCCCCCAAGCAAGGTGCTAACCATTAGGATGATAGCAATGATCAGCAAATAGGGCTACATTTATAGAATGATGCGACCTAAAAATAAGGGAGGAAAGAATCCCATTTTCATCTTTGCTTTGTTGAATCATAGATAAATACTGACCACAGTGCCATAGCTTTATAGACAATCCAGATTTTGGTTTGAGGATAATTACCAGAATGGATGTGGGACTGAAAATAGTCAAAATCAAGTATCCTTTATTGAGTGGATTCTCTATGCCTTGTCTATGAACAGGATGTTCAGAGGAAAGAGAGGATGGCTTAGGCAGAATCTTTTTTTTTTTTTTTCCTTAGGCAGAATCTTGACAGACACCAGTACATAAAGGACAAGCAGAAGAGTAGGATGTGCAAAAGAGGCTGAGAGGGAGTCTCAAGAGCAATAGGAGAAAAACCTGGGAACTGGAACAAGAAAGCGTCACAAAGGTCAAAGACATTTCAGCTGGAGATTTGCTTCTCTTTTCAACCTCCTCTTTTTTATTTTTTGGTCCTCCTCTTCTTTTACTGACTTACTGACTCTTACCTAACTATGTGGGTCTTCTGGTTGCTCTTCAAATATATCACAGCCTTCTCGACACTGAGTCATTATCTTTGCTGCTCCCACTAAATGACATGCTCTTTGCCCAGATCCAAGATTGGCCCAGGGCCTGACTTCATTTGGATTCCACCTCAGATGTCACCTTCTTCAAGAAGACTTCATTGATCAGCCAAGCTACAAGCATAACCCTGCATCTTAGCCTGATTTGTTTCTTCTCTCTGCATTTACTACCCATACTCTGACTTTGTAACTTTACTTGCTCCTTTATTTATCATTCCCCAGCCCCATGAACACACACACACACACACACACACACACACACACACCACTGTGGCTTGATAAGAGCAGTGATTCTGCCTACCTTTTCCCCTGGTGTATCCACACTACATAATACAATGTCTGGTATGTAAGAGTCTAGTTAACTATTTGGTAAAAGATTTGATTAAGAAAATCAAGATGCTGCATGGGACTTGGTAATTTTAATAAAGGAAATTTCATTAAGTGATAGAAGGACAGATATAAAGGGTTAATGGATTAAAGCAGCCCTGAGAAGGCAGGAGGGAATGAGTGCCAAAGCACTGATGGTGAGAGAAGAGGAGGACCATTGCTGCACTTAGGTATGCGGTTAAAATGTTGAAGCATTCCTTATTTCAATAACTTCAATTTTATTTTTAAAATAGTGCTAAGGAATTTATAGACTGACCTGAAATGGGGAAAGTGGTGGAGCTGAATTGATAAAAAGTGCAATAAAGAGGATTTAAGTATTTTTGTTTTTTTTTTTCAATTTGCTGGGTCATGAACGCAGGGCCTTGTTTTCTTATCACTGAGCTACACTCTCAGCCCAAGATTTGAAAATGCCACTGTGAAAAAAAGAAAGATAGTGCTGGGTTGGGAAATAAGTTTTATGTGTAGCAAGAAGGGCTAAGTTCAGGTTAGGAACTATACTTTTAGAGTGCTACCAATCCAAGCCCTTGTGTTGCACTCGGCAGACTGGGGGAAGGGAAGGTGGGCAGCCGCTTGGACCTAGGGCTGGGTTGCAAGTAGTTTCAACAAAGGGGCAACAAGCATGAGAAGTAGGGTGTGCAGAGGAAAGTGGGTGAAGTAAAGGCTCATGGAATGGAGTAGGGAAGCCAGGGAAGCTCAGGGAAGCTGTAGATGGGATCATGCAGACCTGTCAGCAGGCCCATGTAGGACAGAGTGCAGTGGCATACCACTCTATCACTATCAACCTGGGGCTGGGACAGAGGCATTATTCCATATAGGAAGTGAGCAATGGGGTTGAGGCAGAAGAAAAAGTATCTCTCTTCAAAGAAATAGAGAATTTCCATGGAGAATTATATTTGAAATATATTCTGTATGAACTTTAGTCTGATCAATAGAAATTTTAAAGACATTTGACCTAATGTTAAAAAATGCCAAGAATCATAGCAGGAGTCAAAATTTATAAAAAAGATAACAACCTCTTTTCAAGAAGGTAGATACCCAATTCCAGAGATGTTCAAAGACAGATTGAGGGGAGGAGGGATGGGGAGAGCCTGGTGGTGCCTACAGGATTGGGGAATTCCTTGGAGGAGCCTAGAGGCAGGCAGGATGTGCAGAAGGGGACCAAATAGGACATAGTGTTCCTGCTTTACTCAACTAGAGAAAATCTACACATGCAATGTAATTGGACTCCTGCTTAATATTTTAACAGTGTTTTGTATAAAGAAATGAATATCAAAAACCATTGGACCAGATGATTTTTAAAATTCTTTGAAAACAAGGAGGCCCCTTTTAAAATGAATTGATTTGAAGATATGTGAGCTATTTTAAAAAATGAATTGTACATTTTGGAAGAGTTTTATACTGTATTTGCAAAAAAAGTTGCAGAGCTAATACATGGAGTTCCCATATACTCCATACTAGTTTACCCTAGTATTAACCTCATGCATTAGTAGGGTATATTTGTCCCAATTATTGAACTAATATTAACACTATGTATTAACTAATGTCCACACTTCATTCAGTCTTCTTTTGTTCTTACCTAAAGTCTTTTTTCCTTTCCAGGAACCCATTCCAGACACCAATTGCATGTTTTGTCATATCTCCTTAAGCCTTTTACTGACTATTTCCTCAACTTTTCTTAGTTTTGATTTTTTTTTTTTTTGGCATGGCAATCCAAATTTTTTGAACTACTGATGCTAAGTTATACAAAATTGCACCACTTTAATCAAGGCTTTTAGTTTACATTTGGCCACCTCAAAGTAGTTGTAACATTAGGTTGGTCAGTTTAAATACTGTGGCTCCCTGTTGGATAGACACACAATCTTTACCCTCAAATGTTAATGCATACAAAGCAATAAGGCATTGTTAAATAAAACAGCAATTGTTATTGCAAATTAGGCCTTGTGACCAATTACACATGATTAAAATTATTTCCCACATTTACATCCATAGTACTCATCCACCATTTGACATCTCAACCAAAACGTTACACATGTGAAACAATCATTAACAGGAAAAAATACTAAGCCTGTATATTTGGTATTGCAAATACACTTATGGGTGAGCAAGCAAGCGATTCCCAGTGAGAATCTACAGCTGTAGAAGCCTAAAAATGATTTATAAAATGGTTGAATCATTAAAAAATTGTTTGAAAATATGCACTTCTTGTTGTAGATCCCCACTGTACACACAACTATAAACATTGTTCTCTACGAAAACAAAAAAGGAAACATATAATAAAGAAATTTGAAAAGTCTGGACTTTTCCTTCCCAACAGATATTAAAGGCAATGTCTTTAATCTAAGACATTATACTGAAAGAACTATCATATTTTAAAGATGAGATCACTGTCTCTACAGGTGTTTGAAAAATTAAAAAATTATACAGCTGTGTTAATCAAAGCACTTATTTCATACAATACAATGATAATGACCTTGATTTTTTAAAAAAAAATTACAATAAGCTACAAGTATCAAAGAAGCAAAGTTATCTGGAGTAGTCTATACAGGAGCTCTTTGGACTTTCTCTTATTAAGCTAAAATAGTGGTGCTTTTAGGATTTACATTATTTTACTCTCCAATACAAAGTATGGGGTGTGTTAAAGTATACAGTACACCATTTTCATACATGTACAACATTGCTGGATGAAGAAATGTCTTTTAGCAGTAATACTGGATGTAGCCTCTGGTTTTGCCAGCTGCATACTCTAGGACTATTATATAAGTAAAAAATCTCTCTTGTGATACTGGAAAGTGATTAGAATGTGCAAACTGATATAGTAGTTTTCATCCACCTCTTAAAGGGTACCACCACAGGAAAGTTTGTTTAAGATGTTGGTAGGTTTAACAAAGTTGGAATGCTGGAACTGTTGAATTGGGCAACAGTTCTTCAGATCTGGTTCAGAGCTACAGTGCATTTAGTATATTAAAGCAGGTGACATGACGACTTTTTGTGGGCCTTCCCAGGCATTGGAGTTTTTCTATTAATTTGCCACACTAGGTCATAAAAGATCTCATTAACATTTATTTTTTATTTTGCAGAAGATTCTAAGAATGCATAGTTGTTCCACTGTCTTGCTATATTTTGACCTTGTTCCTTTCCTACAACTCTTTCATCTTCCTAGTCACGTTTATTACCAACCAGAATCATCGGAACATCATCAGTGTCTTTAACTCGAAGAATTTGTTCTCTCAGATCTTGTAAGTCATTAGATGTGGACTGTTCTGTGATGGAATAAACTAAAGCAAAGCCTTGTCCATTTTTCATGTACAAATCTCTTGTTGCTGTAAACTGTTCCATTCCTTCAGTATCCAACATTTCAAGCATACACTGCTGTGCATCTACTTCAACTTGCTTCCTATAAGAATCTTCTATCGTAGGATCATATTTTTCAACAAAAATTCCTTGAACAAACTGTACAGTGAGAGCAGACTTTCCAATGCCTCCTGGGCCAAGAACAACTAGCTTATACTCACACCATGACTCCAACTTGTCAAATTGAGTACTAGGTAAGCCCAGGTTGGTCTCCACTTCCTGGAGATCCTCTTACCTCAGCCTTCCCGAGCACTGGTATTACAAGGATCCATGACCATGCTTGGCTCTCCAGCTTTTCTATAGTGAACCTCTCCCGCTGCCACTCTCTTGGGCTTGTTTAAACGCCCAACTTTGGGTGAGGCTTGACAATGTTGCCTTGACGTCAGGCGATCAGCCTCAGTTTTGATTATTTTGACAGCTCTGAAGAAGAGTGGTCAGGGATCATGTAGAATGTCCCTCAGGTGGAATTTTTTCTGATCATTTCCTCATCATTAGACAAAGATTCCTCCTTTGGGGAGGAAGGTAAAGCATCACTCTCATGCATCATATCCGGAGTACATTCTATCAACACGGTTGATATCGACTGTGACCACCTGAATGTGTATTTAGTCCCTTTGGGCTGCTCTAACAAAATACACTAAAACAGCAGGTTTTTAAACAACAGAAACTTGTTTCTGGACAGTTTTAAAGTCTGAGAGGTCCAAGATCAGGGTAGCAGTCCTGGTAAGGATCCTTTTCTAGGCTGCAGCTGACTTCTCTGTGTCCTCACATGACAGAAGAAGCAAACAGTCTCCCTCTGGCCTCTTTCACAAAGACACTTTTCCCATTCATGACCTAATCATGCTCTAAAAGCTCCATCCATCAATATTATCACATAGGGGATTCGGTTTCTGTATTTGAGTTTCAGGAGGACATAAACATAGCATTGAAGTAGAGTGTGTCAAGTTTTTCACTATGAAATTACTAACCTTGAGTATTTTTCTAAACATCAACCATAATCTACTCTTGTGGGTCTGGCTATTTGAAAGAAAAATATTGCACATTCCTAGGTCAAATATGGAACTTTAAAAAAGGGACATGAGCTAACAGATGCTGGTTTTTATGCATGCTGAGGACCAGAAAAACAAAACACAGAGACCTCTGGGGATGCTAAAGCCTGAACAAAGAAGGAAAGAAATCTGCTATATCCCTTGCTTTGCACAGAGCAGAAGCTGGAGGTGGATGCTTTGTCCTCTACGAAGCCTTCAAATCCTCTCACCTGGCAAAAGAGCCCATGCTCCCTGGAATGACTATGTTTTATTTGCCACCAAAAGAATATTGCTTCATCAGTGACTTCAAGGAGGATTTTTTTCTCTCTCCTTTCCTGCTAAATACAGTCTGTCTGTGATGGTAAACATGGGGCCTCATGAACATGGTGTAGGCCTGTGTGTTAGCAAACACCCTGCCTTGCTGAAGTGCGTGGCAATCCGCTGCAGCCATGACTCCACAAGAGGACTGTGCCAATTAGTCCTTTTCTGAAAATCTTCTGGGGACACTTCATATCCAGAGCCATTACTCATGAAACCAGACGATACTTCTTAAAATACCAAGATGCCAGCATTTTGGTATCCAACAGCTTCACACACCCACTGTGGGAGGCTCGGAGACTACCTCAGGCCACCTCTATCTTTCTTATTCCTCTGCTTCTTGAAAGGAATGCACTCACAAAACACCTCTGCCAAAGAACCCAACAAGCACTTAACAAATGATTATAATTGTGCTCCAACAGGCCTTGAACAAACGTGAGGTGAACTTGTTGATGTTCACAAAGGGGATGAAGCATTCTTTCCCCCTCTCTCCACAAACTCAGCACAAAAGCTGTTGTCTTTTTTCTCTACTTATGGATGAACCCGCTCTGATTGAGGAATCTACCAAATACCTCAGAGCCAATGAAAAGGGGTTTATCTGCTGAGTGTGGTCAGGTCATCAAGTGCTCAGGAGAGACCTGGAAACTTTCTTGTTCTTCAGGCAGAAGTACAAGTCACATTCAAAGTAAATGCTAAGAATCTGGGGATGAAGGTGATTAAGTGCTTTGAAGAAACAAGGAGAAGGGCTCCTCTTGGGATAGAAATCCTCTGGATGGATTCCACCAAGGGGTTTTCTGTACAGAATATTGGAAACCACCTTTACAAATCATCCCCCAGATATTGAGAATTAGTGGAGAAAATATGGCAGAGGGAAGGTGACAAGGAAAGAAAAATATGTGTTTAAAACTAATTTAATCCTCCTAATAGCCATGTAAATTTGGTAGTAGAACTCCACTTAAAAGACAGGAAAACTTAGGTGTAAAGAGGTTTAATAGCCTAGAGTTGGGTCAATAACTAGAATTCCAACTCAAGTCTGCCTAACTTTAAAGCCTGTATAATTCTCTGATATTCAAAGATATCCACTTGATAGATGTGGACAAAGAAAGTGAGATAGTATTGTCCTAGATCCAGAAAGAAATAGAATGAATTGTACACACACACACACACACACACACACACACACACATATGGGGGGGAGTACCCAAAAGTTCCTCTGATCTCTACCATCAACGGAACTCATCCCATAACCCCAGTAAAGGGTTCTTTTGTTAAAAATGTAATCCAATTCCAATAAACAATGCCTCCATGTGCAACCCTGAAAACTAAACTTGAATCTATGTTATGGAATGAACAGGCCACGGTCCCTGCCCTCAAGAATGCTGCCAATGCTAAGCAGGGAAAGAGAGGTGTCAATACCATCCACAATCTAATGAGATGGGAGTACAGTAGACAGTGACTCCCTTGGGCCTGAGACTGGGGGAGGCCTCTAGGCAAGTGCAGTTGACCTGGACCCTGAAGCATAAAGATTTTCATGGGAAGCAAAGACAGGAACTGTATTCCAGGACCAAAGGATCAGAAGAACAGAGACATGCCCGGCCCATAGGAAGGGGCTTCCAGGCCGCCATCTGTCCCGCCGCTCCTGGCCTAAAGGTAGGGCCTTCTGAGCCTCTGTCCCATTGCTCCTAGTCCAGAGGAAGGGGCTTTTGGGCTACCATCTCTACTGCTGCTCCCTGCCCCTGTCCCACCTCTACCAGCTCAGAGGAGGTGAGCCACGTGGGTGCCAACAGCACCCCCCACCCTGCTCCCCCAGTCGAAATGAGAAAACATGTAAATAAGTCTCAAAACCAGACTTCCAGATCACCTACAGCAACCCCAAAGGGAAATGAGATGGAACACTCTGATACTCAACCACCTGGACCCACTGAACTGGCAACCAAAGGGGATCTGGGAAAAATGAAATCAGAAATAATTTCTCAGATAACAGGAGAAATTGTGCCCCTAGTGCAAGACATGATTAATAAATCTAGAGAGGAGCTCAGGAACATGATGGAATCCCAACAGAAGAAACAAATGGAATCCATAAAACAGATGCAAATAGATTTCCAGGACATGAAAAACTCCATTGAAAGTCTACACAGCAGAATGAGCCAATGTGAGGACAGAATTTCAGATATAGAAGATAAGATTGGAATTAGTGACCAGGAAAAGAAAAATTGCTCCAAATTATAAGGGAACATGAGAAATCAATCCAACAGCTGCTAGACAATGCAAAGAAGAATAACATAAGACTGATTGGGCTCAATGAAGAAACAGGAGAGAGTACAGATGACATAAAAGAAACTCTTCACAGAAATAATGGCAGAAAACTTCCCAAGGAGGGGAAAAGAACTGGACATACAAATAAGTGAGGCATATAGGAATCCAAATACCCCTGATCAAAAAAAAATCTACAAATCGGCATATAATTGTTAAAGATTCCAGAAACTCAACAGAAGAACAAAGTTCTCCAAGCAGTCAGAGAAAAGAAACAAATCACATACAAAGGAAAGCCCCTCAGAATGACAGCAGACTTCTCAACACAAACTATCAAGGC
This sequence comes from Heterocephalus glaber, assembly GCF_053883595.1. Taxonomy (NCBI): domain Eukaryota; kingdom Metazoa; phylum Chordata; class Mammalia; order Rodentia; family Bathyergidae; genus Heterocephalus; species Heterocephalus glaber. The sequence continues at coordinate 2,856,856 of NW_028258295.1, read as the reverse complement.
AAGAAGAGCTTGGAGCGACATATTCCAAGCCCTAAAAGAAAACAGCTTCCAACCCAGATTGATGTACCCTGAAAAACTATCTTTCAAAATTGATGGAGAAATAAGATACTTTCATGACAAAGAGCACCTTAGGAACTTTGTGAATACCAAACCAGCACACCAAAAAATTTTACACAATATCCTAGGAACAGACATTGAGGATCACAACCCCAGGAAGCAAAGCAGAATGAACCCATCTGGCATGACAAGAAATTAAATGTAAAGGGGGAGAACCCAACAAAAAGAAAAAGTCATGGCAATGACAAGTCAATACATTTCAGTTATAACCATCAACGTTAATGGTCTCAATTCACCAATCAAAAGAAATAGACTGGCACAATGGGTCAAGAAGCAAAATCCAACAATATGCTGCATACAAGAAACTCACTTAATTCAAAATGAAACTCATAGACTGAAAGTTAAAGGGTGGAAAACAATACTCCATGTGACGGGAACCCAATAAAAAGCAGGAGTTGCTATCCTCTTTGCAGATCAAGTAGATTTCAAACCAACACTGATGAAGAGAGATGAAGAAGGACACTACATCCTTGTAAAGGGAAGAATCCAAGAGGAAGAGATGACAATCATAAATATCTATGCACCAAACACTAGTGCACCCAACTATATAAAACAAATACTAACGGACATGAAAAGTCATATATGCACTAATACAATTGTAATGGGGGACCTCAACACCCCACTGTCACAAATAGATAGATCAACTAGACTAAAAATAAGTAATGAAATACTAGAACTCAATCGAACTCTTGAACAAATGAATTTAACAGATATTTACAGAGTCTTCCACCCCACAAAATCAAAATACACATTCTTCTCAGCTGCACATGGGTCATTCTCAAAACTAGACCACATACTCACACATAGAACATGTTTAAGTAAGTGCAAAGGAATTGAAGTTATCCCCTGTATATTATCAGACCATAGTGTGATGAAATTGGAGATCCATAGCAGAAGAAACTCAAAAAATTTCATAAACACTAGAAATTGAACAACACATTTCTGAATAACCAATGGGTCACAGAGGAAATTAAAGAAGAAATCAAACAGTTCCTTCAATTAAATGACAATGACAATACAACATATCAGAATCTATGGGACACAATGAAAGCAGTCTTACGAGGGAAATTCATAGCAGTGAATACCCATATTAGGAAAACAGAATGAGCCCAATTAAACAACCTGATGCTGAACCTCAAGCTTCTAGAAAAAGAAGAGCAGGACAACCCCAAAGCTCATACAAGGGAGGAAATTATAAAGATCAGAGGAGAAATCAATGCAATGGAGACTAAAAGAACGATACAAAAAATCAATGAAGCCAAGAGTTGGTTCTTCGAAAGAATCAATGAAATTGACAAACCCTTAGCCAACCTTATCAGAAAAAGGAAAGAAAGGGCCCAAATCTATGCAATTAAGAATGAAAAGGGTGTGCTCGGTTCGGCAGCACATATACTAAGAATGAAAAGGGTGAAATTACAACAGACCCAGCAGAAATCCAGAGGATCATCAATACCTACTTCCAGAACCTATACGCCAGTAAGATGGACAACACAGAAGAAATGGACAGATTCCTAGATACATATGAATTTCCAAAGTTGAACAAAGAAGACCTAAAAATTCTGAACAACCCAATATCAACCAATGAAATTGAAAATGCAATTAAAAGAACAGAGACATGAAAGGATGAGTGGAAGCCAAGAATGGGCTGAAGAAGCTGAAACGTATTTTAAAGAATTGAAACTGTGTTCAGTAGACAGCAGGAAAATATAAAATGTCTCCAAGGAGTAAGGATGTGGCACTGTCAGGCCACTCAAGAAGGCAGAGATTAGGAGGTAAAGGCAGTAATCAGATAGAGTTAATGAGAGCTTGAGCTACAGCAGTGACGAAGTGAAGAAAACCACAGAAATGAAACTGAGAATGTCATCATAGACTGGACTGGGGAAGGAAAGGTAAAGATGAAGCTAACTCACTTTTCTGTCCTGAATGACTGGAAGAATGGAGACAATATAAAACGAGCCAAGAATTACAACAAGTGGAGAAGCTCTTGAGGAATAAAGAAAGAGAAATAATGATTTCAGATCAGAGGAAGTGAGTCCTTAAGCCAGTCATGTGCCAAAGCCCAGAGAATCATTGGAAATATGAGCTGGAGCAGGGTTCTGCAAATTATAGCCTGTGGGTGGCAAATTTTTGTAAATAAAGTTTTACTGGAACACAGCCATACCTCTGAGTTTACCACTGGTCTATGGCTGTTTTCTCCCTACAATAACAGAGCAGAGTCACTCTAACAGAGCCCCTGTGGCTTGCAGGCCAAAAATACTGATTAACAGGCCCTTAAAGAAAAAGTCACTGAGCTCTGCTCTCCAAGGGGGTAAGCAGGGTGTGCAGTTGAGAAGAAGGGAGTTATTTTGAAGGAACATTTTAACCTATTCTCTTTTCAAGTAACATTTGCTGAACATTTACTCTAGGTCAAGCCCTGGGACATGAAGTTAGGTGGAGCAATAAAAGAATAAAGAGGACAGAGGAGGCCTCTGTTCTCTGAACCTCACTGTGGGAGCAGTGGAAGGAAACAATCAAATAAACACCCATTACCAGCAACAACTATATGAGCGCCAGAGAAAGGAAGTAGATGGAGGGGTTGAAGGGTATCTGGACAGGAGCCCTGAGTTAGGCCAACAGGAAGCCAGTGAGGTACACCAACACTGAAGCCAGGACAACGTGCATCTCAAGAAGAAAAACATGACTGAGAAGCTGAACGCTGCAAAGCATGATGAAATCGAGAAAGGAGCTGTTGAATTTGGCATTTGTGAGCTAATTAGGGACTTCTGAGACTCTTCCTTCCTTCCTTCTTTTCTTTCTTTCTTTCTTTCTTTCTTTCTTTCTTTCTTTCTTTCTTTCTTTCTTTTGTTTTTTGAGATAGGGTCTCACTATGCAGTTCAGGCTGGCCTTGAACTCACTATGTAGCCCAGGCTGACCTCAAACAGTGACCTTCCTGCCTCAGCCTCCTGAGTGCTGGGATCATAGGCATGTACCACCATGCCTGGCTCTGAGATAATTTTGGGCACAATGGCAGAAAACAAACCAGACTGGAAGGAGCTGAGAAATTAAGAGGTGGTAAGGAACTTGGTGTAATGGGTATATGCTGGTTTCCCCCTTTTTTATTAGTATATGTTTGTGATATGTAATAAATACATTAATCGAGGGAAACTGGTAGAAATATATATCTAATCTTGATCCTTTTTACTTCCAATTCCCCTCCCCCACTCTATCTCCTCCCATTCCCCAGATAGATGTGTGTGTGTGTGTGTGTGTGTGTGTGTGTGTGTGTGTATAAATGGGGAGGGGGAGAGATTTATCCGTATTTCTGAAGAGAATGATAGCCGAGACAACATATGGCAGATATGAGAGGAACTAAGGTTAAAAGAAAGATTTCTTTTTCAACATCAGGAAGAGATATATTTATGAATAAAGAGGAAAGAACCACTAGGGAGTTAGAAATTGAAGATTTAGGAAAGAACAAGTACTTCATGAAGCAAAGTGTAAGAAAAAATAGGTAGATATGACCCAGAGCACAGGTGGAGGATTTATGAGAAAAATAACCAGGATTTAAGACACATTTATTGATTAACATTATTTTAAAAAGGACACTATTTTAGAGATAAAAGTGATTAATATTTTAAATAAAATTTTTATAACTTGTTTTTATTTGATCTTTAACTAATATTATTTTGATAACTATATTTATAATTTTATTGGTTGGTTGTGGTTTTATTTTATGTTTATTTTATAAATTTTTATTGGGTCTTATAGTGTTGTTTTATTTTATATTTGTCTTTTCACATGGCTTTGTTATACAAACACCTTTAAAAAGTGGGGTAGCCAGACAACCCACTTTCTGGTCCCCCTTCTGTTCCTCTTAAAGAAAAGCTATCTTTCTCTCAATAAATTCTCCTACTCTTAACCTCTGTTGTTCCTAAAATTCATTTTTCAATTTTTTTTTTTTTTTTTTGGTACCAGGGATTGAACTTGGGACCTTGTGCTTGCAAGGCAGGCGGCGAAACCACTGAGCTAAGTCCTCCACCCTCATTGTTCAATTTTCAAAAACACAAACTCATGTTTCAGATATCTAATAGGTTTAAAAGTTACATCTATTCCCCCTATATCACAACCACACTCCTTAAAAGACTCCCTGAATTAAACTCTCCCTCATTACCCCACCTCAGTGTGTCATCTCTGTCCTCCAAGCCTGGACAACCCATGTGGTCACAGGCGTTCCTGGATGCTCCTTCATAATGCATTACACAGTCACTCACATCCATCCATTTCCCCATGTTTCCCTATTCCACATGGATGTACATTCACCAGCTTCAAGGTCTTCAGGACAAAAACACTGAAGAATTTTCACAGATATGAAAGAGTCCTAGGCTGAAACTTGGAGTCCAACACCAGTTTAAAATCTCATCCCCCCCCCCGCAAATTTAAGAACCAGTAATGTTTAATCGTGGACATGAGTATTCTCAATCTCTCTAAAATTGCCTAAGGAAACAAATCCTGGACTTGACTGACCTAGGTTCAGAAATGGAGAGAAATGCACTAGATCTGAAGTTACAATTAGATTTAAGTTCAAAGCTCTTTTCAGTTCTGGTCTAGAAAGGGAGGCTAGCCAATCACTGTGTTATGATCCACACTCTGTGATAGGAACCTAATTCAAAATATTAATTTGTTTTTCAGAAAGGGAGTCAAAGAAGCGAATGCCCTCAGAACTACTGCTTCCTGACCCCTCTTCTTCCTCTCTCTCCACCCGCCAAAAACCTTAGTTTTCCTGTTGATGTCATTTGCTTATTCTAGGAAGGTGAAACCATGTAAGTTTTATTTTTAATGTGTAGTTTCTTTCCCAGGCTCCAAGCTAGCAGTGCAAGCTGTTGGTCAGGGAAGGCTTCCTGTACCCTGGTACAACACCTCCCACTGTGGGAGCAGAACAGTCGGTGCCTGCCGTACTAATGCTTGCCCTAACTGCTTGTGTGAATTCAGCTCAGTTGCCACCTCATTCTTTCCTTCTATCTGGCCCAAATTGACTTCACTTGAAAGACAAAAGATTTACAAAAATTAGTAATTTGAGATTTTTTTTTTCAGGTATGATAGTTGCTTCTTATCCCAAAAGATAGCACAGTCCCAAGGGACGGTGGCAATGTTGACATATTGGGTACACAGGTGGTGCTCAGTGTTCCTTGGCATCTTTGCTGTGAACCCCGCAGCTTCCAGGAACTTCAACCCACAGATTAGAACCTCTGGACTCCAAACCCCTTTCAGTTCCAGCCTTTTGATCTCTCTATGTGAGTGCCTGAGGCCTGCCACCCAGCTAAAAGCCTGTCATACAAGACTCTCAATCTCTTCCCACCCTCAGGTTGGCCCAGAGCACTACAAAGAATGGTCTAAAATCTCAGGAATATGAGTCAGTATTTAGAGCTAGACCAAATCTTCTCAAAGATCAGGGGTCAAGTTTTCCCCACCCTGCATTTCAGTTCTATTCAAAGTTTAGATCTGAATATCTAAGGCAATCAGACTTTAGAGGAAACACTGTCAGATGCTCTCTAGGAAAGGGTTATCTTATATCAAGGAGTTCATATATCCTTTCCCAGATTTGCCTTAGACCTCTGGAAGGTCAGTGGTCACTGAGAACCTACCCAAACGGTTCCTACTTAAAATATATTCTATTTCCAGAATTTTCCTATTGAATGGGACTAGATTCCTAATCATGCTTCAACCCAGGTATGGTCAACTCAGCTCAAGTTATGATCATCTTCAAAACTCCAAGTCTCTTCAAGAATTTTTGAGGAAAGTTTGGCCTAATATTCCAACATGGAGGGGATGTAGATCAGTGGCACTGTGTCTGCCTGGCAAGTGCAAGTTCCTGAGTTTGATCCCTGGTACCAGAAAAAAAAATCCAACATGCAGAAGGGCATCTGAAGTAATTAAAGCATTAGTACCATCAAGTGGCAAAGCATGGCTATGAAATCTCCAAAAGGCCTTTCTGCCATGCCTACTAAGATGAAGACAATGGTGGTGATTTGAGATACAAGTCTTCTAACAAGTCTTGCCTCATGACACAATTGGGAAGATTTGGGTAGTCTTCGAGAATTGCTCTTTTTCTGTGAAACACACCAGATTTCAGGTTTTGTGCAGCTGCCAGACAACCTACCCACCAGTAGTAGCTTCCTCCTAAAGCTACAGCTGTCAGGGCCACTGTCACCACCATCTGCTCAATCCTAAAACACAAAGGTTCTGGGGCTTCCAAAACTAATTTGAGATCTGCCCAGGGAAGGGTTGAAGAAGGAGTAGGGAAGGTGTGAGTAAGGCACTCTCAGAGTCCCACAGAAATGAGCAAAGCTTGCTCATCTCACCTCTGCTCAGAAGTTCTTTATCTCTGTCCAAGAGTTTCCATGGAAACATCCTAAGTTCTATCTATAGGAAGAGGAAAAATTAAAAATAAGGAGCATCCCGAGGTATGTATGAATTTATTCCAAAGAAGGCAAGCAGGAGAGGAGGAAATGGGGGCTGTCATGGAAGAACCAGAGCTAATCATTTCTCTGATACTTTAAAAAGGCCTTGTGAAACCCAAGCTGACTTCACTTGAAGAATCAGGAGGAAGGTTAGGTGGGCAGGCAGGTGTGAGACACTAAAGTGCACTAGCAGTGTAAGCAACTGTGAAGAGAAAAGGGGATCTAGAGTCACCTCCTAAAGTGATCTCAGGCTAATGGACCCAGGGAGGAAGGACAAGACGAAGTCAGAGAACAGAGAAGGTGGTAGAGTTCAAATGGGGACAGGCAGCCTCCAGCTATGTACTTTGTCATCTTAGGCCAAGGGCAAAGAACCATATGGAAGTACACAAGATCCCAATAGTCAAGATAATCTTGATTAAAAAAAAGAGCAAAGCTGGAGGCATCATAATATCTGATTTCAAGCCATGCTACTGAGCCATAGTAACAAAAACCACATGGTACTGGCATAAAAGCAGACGTGTAGACCAATGGCGCAGAATAAAAGACCCATAAAAATCTATGCATCTTTAACCAACTGATTCTTAACAAAGGTGTCAAAATTATGGATTAAAGGAAGGACAGCCCCTTTAATAGATGATGTCAGAAAAAATAAATATCTGCATGGAGAAGATTGAAAGCCAACCCTTATTTCTCACCAAAACCTCTCTGTACAAAATCCCTATCTCTCTGTACAAAAATCAATTCAAAATGGATCAAAGACCATAATGTAAGATATGAAACTGTGAAACCACTACAAAATATATATAAGAGAAACATTTCAAGATATTGGTAAAGGCAATAATTTTCTAAATAAGGCCCTAAAAGCTCAAGAAACAAAAGCAAAAATTGACACATGGAATTACATCAAATCAAAAAAAAAAAAAAACAAACTCCACAGCAAAGGAAACAATCAACAGAGTTATGAGAATGGGAGAAAAGCTTTGCCAGCTACTCATCTGACAGAAGATTAATATTTAGAATATACAAATAACTAAAAAAATTTAATGACAAAAACCCAAATAATCCAATTTAAAATGGGTGAATGATCTGAATAGACACTTCAGAAAAAAAGAAATACAAATGGCCAATAAATATATAGAAGAAATGGTCAATATTATTACCCATAAAGGAACTGCAAATCAAACTACAATGAGAAACCAACTCATGCCAGTTAGAATGGTTACTAGAACAAGAATGCTGGTGAGGATGTGGAGAAAATGGAATCCTTATAAACTGTTGGTGAAAATGTAAATTAGTGCAGCCTCTGCAGAAAAGTAGTACAGCTAGCGTATGACAGTCCCTCAGGAAACTAATAAATAGAACTATTGTATGATCCAGGTACCCCACTTCTGGATACACATGTGAAGGAAATGAAGTCAGCATACAAAAAAGATACCTGTGTATTCAAGTTTATTGCAGCACTACTCACAGAAGCCAAGATATGGAATCAACCTAAGTGCCTGTAAACAGATGAATGGAAAAAGAAAATATTTTGTATTATCCACCCATAAACAGGAATGAAATCCTGTTATTTGCAGGGAAATAGACGGAGATGCATGTTAAACAAAATAAGCCAGGTACAGAAAAAGGATGTATCACATGTTTTACCTCATATATGGTAACTTAGGGGAAAAAAGACCTGCAGGTAGAAAAATGATAAGTAGCTACTGGGAAGGAAGAAGGCTGGAGTGGGGAGAAGAAGGTTGGATGGACATGTTGGATGAATACACAATGTATTCCAGTATGGAAATATCACAGTGAGTCCCATTAAACCTGTTTTCTCCAAATCTTGACTTCAAGTGAAGTTTGAGTGAGGACTGAATGTCTGGATTTTAAATGTCATAAAAATGGCTTTTTAAAAATAGACCAAGAGGATCAAAGACCTAACAGTAAGGGTAAAACTAATAAACAAAAAAACCCAGGCATAAATCTTTGTGACCTTGAGTCAGGCAATGACAAAGGACTGAAAAAAATTTAAATGGATAAAAGATCCAGATAAATATTTCCCCCAAAAGACATACAAATGGCCAATAACCACATAAAAAGATATTTAACATCATTAGCCATCAGAGAAATAAAAATCAAAACCACAATGTTATACCACTTCATGATCATAATAAAAAGACAGATGATAACAAGTGTAGGTTAGGATGTGGAGAAACTGGAATCCCTGTATACACTGTTGGTGGGAATATAAAATAGTGTAGTTACTTTGCAAAACAAGTATTTACTGAGAAATGAAAACACATATACACACAAAACCTTGTATTTATATCAATATTATTCATAATAGCTAAAAAGTAGAAACAACTCAAATATCCATCCACTGATGACTGGATAATAAAATATAGTCTACATACATAACAGAATATCATTCAGAAATGAAGCTCTGATTTATAAGGTCCAGTATAGAAGAGTCTTGAAAACATTATGCTGAGGGAACAAAGAAAAACACAAAAGACTCCCCCCAATATTTTGTGATTTTGTTTACCAAAAAATTTCCAGAATAAGCAAATCCATACAGACAGAATGTAGATTGGTGATTGCCTAGGGCTAGGGAGATTGAATAAAATACAAAGAAATTGTTAACATGTACAAGACTTCTTTTGGGGGTGATGAAATATTTTGATATGATTGTGTTGATGGTTACATAACTCTGTAAATAAACTAAAAAATCACTGGATTCTTCACTTTAAATGGGAGAATTGTATGGTCTGTGAATTAGAATTCAGTAAAGCTGCAATTAAGAAAAATAGACCATACAAAAGTGGTACATACTGATCCTGCCTTTGTAGAAGTTCCATTTTTTTAACCATGAAGTTTTTGCATTATTTTTATTTTTAAGAATACATTGCTTTAATACATTGTTTATCTTGATTACAAAGTTTGAGGTATCTCTCTAAATTTTGTGCCTGAGATGAGTGCTTCCCTTGCCTCCCTGTACTCCTGACCAGAAGTGGGTATAGTAACAAAGACATTGCTGTAGTTGGGATCTGGATTGTCCCCAAAGGCCTGTGCCTTAAAGGCTTAGTCTCCAGCATGGCACTATTAGGAGGCTGGCTTAGTTACTTTTCTTATTGCTAAGACAAAATACCTGGCATCCAAAGTTAAAGGAGGAAAGATTTATTTAGCTCACAGTTGGTAGAGGTTTAGCCCATAATCAGCTGTCTCCAAGGCAAGGTGGCATGACAGGCAGGCATCACAGAGGAGAAACAGTTTATGGTGGGCAGAAGGTAGCAAAGCAACCAAAGGATAAGACAAGCCTCTTTCTATCCCTTATATTGTATCCAGGCTACCAGGATTAGGGCAGTGCCAAACCAATCAATGGACTGATTTAGTAACCATCCACCCTTAATCCTAGCATTGCACCATGACTCAGCCACCTCTGAAAAAGCCCCACCTACTGTATGAGGCTTTGGTGGGACATCTAGACAGGTTATAACAGACGTGGCAGAAATTTGAAGAGGTGGGCCTAGTGGAAGATATCGTCATCAGGGCTATGACCTTAAGGAGGGTAGTGGCACCCAGCCCTTCTTCCTGCCTTTCGCATCTTGATCATGAAGTGAACAACTTTAATCTACCACAGGCTCCTGCCTTGATTTTTATGCTACCTCACCACAGGTCCAGAATTCATGGAGCCAAGTGACCATGGACTGAAACTTCTCAAATCATGAGCCAAAACAACCTTTTTCTGTTTAAAACTTGATTACCTCGGGTATTTGTGACGGTAGTGAAAATGTGACTAACACAGATGTAATTTAAAGAGCCTTCCCTGGTTTCAGAGGCAGCTTCTTAGTTTTTTCCTCCTCTCTCCTTGAGCTTGGATGCCAATCACATGCACCACCATAGCCTCTTCTGATGCATTACTACTACTTATTCATGCACAGTCACTTTTTCCCATTTGGCCCTGTGTGTGTGTGTGTGTGTGTGTGTGTGTGTGTGTGTGTGTGTGTGCGCGCGTGTGTGAGATTATGAAGAATAAGAAAGGTTAGGTAAAACTGCAAGTGAGCAACCATCCCAATTACCAAAAAAAGAGATGAAAAGAAAGTAGGCTCTACAAATTACAGACCAGTGAGCATGAAATTGGTCTCTAGAAGAATTCTAAAACTATTATTTCACAACATGGTATTATGAAACATTCAGAAAGCAAAGCAATCCAATAGTAGCTAGCTAAGTTTTACTAAACCAAAGAAATGCCAAATGAATCTCAGAGCCTTTTTATGATACAGTTATTAAACTAAAATAATAGATGAGGGAATTGTTAAACACAGTGTATCTCTGGATTTTAGCAATGCATCCAACAGTGAACAGGATAAAGGAATGTGAGGAACAATGATTGTATATTAGGACAAATGATAGTTATTTGATTTATGGTCCACAAATGTATCTCAAAATATGTCAACAAGGTAAAAGTAGCTGGAACAAAATCTAAATTGGTCTTGGATGCCACCCAAAGCCAACTGTTGAAGAGAGGCCTGCTCTGCTCTCCAGCTGACTCCCCAGGAGTAGTGAGTGTGTTCGGCCCTGAGAGGTCCATTTTTGGGGGGATGCCAACCAAACAAAGTGCTTCCAGAGGACTGTCAGGCTGGGGTCCAGACTCCAATGCAAAAAGGGCACAGGGTATTTAGTGTATACTATAGAGCATTAGGAGAAATATGATGGCTACTTTTAAACATTTGAAAAAATAAAAAATAAACATTTGAAAGATTCAAAAAAAAGGAAAAAGAAAACTGAATCAACTTTATATAACCCAGGACAGAGTTAAAGCCAGACAATAGAAGGACTTTCTAAAAATAAATGTCAGTTTACCACAATAGAAGTACCCCTCTGCACAGCCCAAGCTGTGGAGCTCAAATGCCCTGTCTGATTTGTGAGACAGGAAGTTCCCTTTCAAGGAAGGCATTCAAGTTGAAAATCTTCCTGGGAGGCTGCAAATGGGATTTAAATAATTAGATGAGATTGGACCACATGTCTTACTGGATTCTTTCCAAATCAAAGATACTATGAATCTCTTTCTTCTCTTCCCCTCCTTTCATCCTTGTATACACTGTGTGCTATAGTGGATGAGTCCTGGACATAATCTTATTCCATCCCTTTCACCTTCACTTCTTCTCTGGCCCCCTTCCTTCTCTTAGCCTTCTCCCATGTATTCCACACCGGGGTTGAGTTAATATTCATGTATTGTTTATTTATAAATATTAGTGCACACAACTTGAGGGCTAGTAGGGATATCAGAAAATACCTACCTGGCCCAATCCCTCCATTTGACAGATTAATAAATGGAGTGCCAGAGTGATGACATTTTCAGCAAGGAAATAGAAGGGCTGAGATTCAAAACAAGCTCTTCTGGATTCTGGGAGATGGACCATTTATAGGACTGAAAAGATTTTAGAATCAGATAAACCTGGATTCCTCTTACCAAACTGTAACCTGGCAAGTTAATTGGTGTCTCTAAACCTCAACATCATCAGAAGTGGACAGGAAAGACAGTTCCTTCAACTACCTTCCTGGCACAGAGGAAATGCATGATGAACAATAGCTCTGGTGTCTGTTAGCAGGTTCAGTGCTCTAACCGCTATGACATACAAGCCCTTGGCTTTTCCCTTTAGCAAAAGAAACCTATCTATGCTGGGGTGGGTGGGTGTGCAGGTAGAATAAATACCAAGCGGTTGCTGTGTGCTAAGCATTTTTCCATTCTTAATATAAATCACCGAGGATTCCCCTGCTGGGTATCTTCCCCAAAGAATTAAAAGAATCATACCACAGTGATATATGTGCACCCATGTTCATAGCAGCACAATTTGTAATAGCTAAAACTTGGAAGCAGCCCAACTGCCCATCAACTGGAGACTGGATAAAGAAAATGTGGGTTTTTTAATAAAATGGAGTACTACTCAGCCATCAAAATGTGAAATTAGAGACATTTATAGTTCAATGCATACACATTGAGGTGATACTCTTTAAGTGAAATAAATAGGACACACATATGTAAACACTGAATAGTTTCTCTAGTGTGAGAAACTGAAAGTGTAAATAAGAACTAAAAGGTGTAATAGATAATGTGAAATAGGAAGAAAAGGGGCAAAGAGGAGGGGGAAGTGGGAGGGGTAGGGGAAAGGAAAGAAGGGAACAGAATTAATATGAGAAAATGGAAAAATGGAAACAAAGTCTTTGTAAATAGGGAGGGATGAAGGAGTTGAAGGGAGGGCAGGGGAAGGGGGAAAAAATAGAAGAAAAAAATATATAAAACACCGAGGAGCCACACAGAAAGAGGCAGTACCGATGCCATTCACAGAGATGGTAACTTTCAGCAGAGAGTGTGAGGCCCCGGAAAACAGTTTCATGCAAGTTCTGTATTGTACCTTCCACAAGGCTTTCCTTTAGATATCTAACCTTTCTCCTCAAGTTCTTATTTCAGAGCCTTCCATATAAAGAATAACAAACAGTCACTGGAGCTTCTAAGTATATATTGTCTCCTAGCTCTTCTGGAAGGTACTTGAAAGCAGAGAGCAGGAAGCATGTCCAGTTCAGAGATTTGTCCCCGTGGGTGCTTACATAAAGCCAGAAGCAGATAAACAGAGCATAATATTGAGTCACCCTTCTCTTAATGGCTCATTTCCTTACCTCCTCATCTGTTACTTTTGATGCTCACCAGACCTGACTCCAGCTTCCTGCACAACATGGTCCCCTTCTCTTATTTGATGGCTTTCCTAGAGATTGCTCGCCTCTGTCCCTCCAAGGAACACTCCTTTTTTTCCCCTGTACCCAGCACACATCCTGCCCTCTTAGCTCTAATGCTTTATCTACATAGAACAGTTAATCATACCCAGAATGTCTCATCAAACTTGGGGTTGACCACTCAGTTCACATGAATGAGGCAAATTTTGTCATTCATTTGGCTGCCAATGTTTTCAGATTCTTATCTCTGGGTTTTTATAATAGCTTTCATTCCCATGCAAGGTGTACAGACCAGACAAAAGACCTGCTTCCCAAGATAAATCACCCTGAAGAAAATGCAGTAGTATTGTCTTATTGAACCTATTTATTAGAATGTCGGGGAACTTTGGTAGCTGAGCAGAAGAATGTTTGAAGGGAGGTGTAGCTTGTTTGTCAAGGTAGACACTTGTGTTCTTTTAGAATAGTTCTTGAGAATGATTCAGGAAGGTATGAATAGATGAGAGGAAAAAGACGATGATTAACGTAAGTGGAAATCTGTGTACCTTTTGTGGGCTTGAGACTCGTATAACTGAACTATAAAACTACTTCCACAAGTGTTACTTTAGTGCACTAGCAGTTACTGAGTCAAAATCCTGTGGCAATTTTAAAACATGACAACCACATGTCACAGAGAGCAGGAATCTCAATCCAGATTCAGCCTTTGTGGGAAGAAAGAATTCAATTTCCAAGGACTTGGGGCAAGTTCCCCTTCATCCCTTAGCCAAGAGAGTCTGTTCCTTGACCAGATGACAGGAAAAAGGGCAAGATCTGGGCAAATAGAAACTAACAGGAGAATTGTGCTCATGTTTGCAAAGATATTGTCCTTGAACTTAAGATGGTTTCTCTTAGGGCCAGATGAGATCAAAGTGATCTTTATTTAGTTCCTGTCTGTTATGATTCCTGTTTTTCTCAAATCTCCTGATTCCATGCTAAGGTAGTTCTTGTTTTCTGTATCAGGATCTCAGTGTGCAAAAACCTTCACTCCTCTCATCTCTGTTCAGAGAATATTGAAAATTTATGTTAACAAAGTGGAAGAGGTAGCACAACGTGTTCTTATGAAGACTATATCAATATTCATTTTACTCAACATGTTTTAAAAAGTCTAACTGTAAATAAGACTGCAAAATTGTATGCACCATCTAATTAGAAACATGCAAAAAAGCATCACTTTCTTTTGTTGTTGTTGTTATTTTTTTTGTTTGTTTCTGTTTTTGTTTTGAGACAGGGTCTCACAACGTAGTCCAGATTGGCCTTGAACTCCCTATGTAGCAGAGGGTGGCCTTGAACTTGTGGTGATTCTCCTGCCTCAGCCTCCTGTGCTGGGATTACAGGCATGCACCACCACTCCAGGCTTTAAAAAAGGATCACTTTCATGCTAAAATCTACAAAAGATTATAGTTCAGTTATATTCAGGAAGTAGGATGTGGGGGATTGTTTTCTTTTATCATTTATGTAATGCTGCTATATTGCTTTGAAATTTTTTCTTTCAAATTTAAAAATTAATCAGTAAGTTTCACATGCTAGAATTGTTTTATTTCTTTCTGACATTGTTGGCCTGGAAAGAGAGAGTGAAGTCAGGGTACACTCCAGGATTTTGTGTGTTCCTGTGAAGGTAAGAGAGAGGTTTTCTTCCCTCCTGGGTAGATTACTTTGACTACAGGGCCCAGATCTTTCATCTTCTTTGCAACCTTAACATTTAACACAGACTGGCACATAGTATGTGCTCAGTGCACCATTGTTTAAATAAATTGGGTTTCATATGTGTGTGTGCACATGTACACACACACAGGCACATAAATCTCTGTGTAAGATACACATTTACTTCTTCTTTTTTTCTTTTTAACTACAGGAAAAAGGCCTAAGTAATCTAAAAGTCCTAGGTCACAGGGACAGAAAACAGGAGAAAAACAACCACATGGATACAGACTTTTAAAAAATATTATAAACACATTCAATAGGAAACTCATCTGCATGAGAAAA
This sequence comes from Heterocephalus glaber, assembly GCF_053883595.1. Lineage (NCBI taxonomy): Eukaryota > Metazoa > Chordata > Mammalia > Rodentia > Bathyergidae > Heterocephalus > Heterocephalus glaber. Next base: position 2,841,566 of record NW_028258295.1, on the reverse strand, counting down.
AAGATGGCTCCAGCCTCCAAGGAAACAGGTAGCAATTTCCATGCAATCATTACCCAGTGCCAGATAGGTTTATAAATGATATGGACACGTGGTTCAAGGGCAGAAGACTGAGGGATGTGCTAAGCAGAAGATAACCGTGGCAATGGACTCTTCCAATTTTTAAAAATTCTACTTATCCAGCTATCATTAGAATACAAAGGTATAAAATCCTGGCAGGTGGGAAGTTTTCCCTCTTTTATATCATTTGTTTTCAATTTCTTCAATGTCTCCATACTCCATTTTCAAATGTATACTGGTTTTGCTCACTTTGAGAAAGAAAATCTGTGATCAATTCTGCATTCCTGCTGCCACTGAATGGATCAAATGAGCAGTCTCTACAATATGACCTCCATCTTCCATTTACTTCTTTATCCCTGCAATAGGACCACTGTCCCAACTGCAAAAATGTGTTCTCCAAAGTCATTGATAGACCAACCAGCTACCAAATTCAAACATATCCAACTGGTCTGTATCTGGTTACGTTCTCTCTGTAGCATCGCCTGCCCTCTACCTACTTGACACCCTTGACTCCACATTTTCTTTAAACTCTCTTATTTTGAGCTTTGATGATATTACAGTAATCTTATTCTCCAATCTGTCATTCTCTGAATTTTTAGTAGACCTTTTCTGTTCTCCCATCCCCTAAGCATATGGGTATTCTCTATGTGGATAAATGGATGTCTTTATCAGGAGAATACCTCCTCCGGTATGAAAGACTTGGGCAGAGAAACATGACAGAGGCAATTTGGAGATTCAATTTTTAACTCCCAGACTACTGATTGTGAGCTTCAAGTCTACAAGATACAGCCCCAGATTCTGAACTTGACCCTCAGTGAGGCTCTAGCATACCTTCTCACATTTATCTCTTATTCTCTCTCTCTGCACAACACTTCACCTAGTAGCCCCTCAGTAAAAATCAGTGTACCAAACAGATGAATGGACAAGAATGTAATTCCTGGATTACACTTACTCTGCTCCACCCTTGCTCCACCCTTCAACACTCCATCCCTTGCACTGCTCATCTTTAGGTTGATTCTCATCACCTCCTTTGTGTGAAATGCTTTTCTTCCTGACTTTCCATCTATATAAATCTTGCTCACTCTTCAAAGCCCAGTGTGAACTTCACCTTCTCCAAGACTTCCTCTAATTACTATACTTATTATATTCCACATATTGAACATTTAGTATATAGTTACTTTTAAAATGACTTTTTAAGCAACAAACTTTTGAAGCCATTTGGGCATGGGAGGTAACTTATGCTTCTTTGCACTCCCATCTCAAGAAAGCTGATATATACCTTAGAAAGAGGAGATATCTGATAATTTTGGATTTCTTTGTTTTATGTAACATAGTTGTGTTGGAAGCTCAAGCTCTAAAATGAGACCCAACTTGGAATCTTTGAGATACATATTACTAAGGGAACCTTGGAGGAAGTCTTTTAGTCTCTCGAATCTTGGTTTCTCATCTGTGAGATTGTGGTGAAGGGAATTAAGTGAGATTATGACGGTGCTGTGCTGAGCAAAGTCCTTAGTATGATGTTAAAGCTTCAGTAAAAGATTATTAATAACAACGATGATGATGAAGAAGTTGATATAGATTAGACCTGGAGCAAAGGTCAAAGGAACTTTTTACTGGAAGTCTGTGACTACTTTGTTGCAGATGACACTGTAAACAACAACTGCTACTATGCCACATGTAAATGAGGGCAACCCTGCAACAGAGCTTTAAATGATGTTTTAATACACCTTATTCCTAGGATCACTTTACTCACATCTGTCATGTCATGACCCAAGCACTCAGTCCAGAGTGAGAGCCCATTAGCTCTGCACTGAAGTGATCTAGAAATAAAAGCAGAGGGCCACAGTCTCTTGCTTTGCAATAATTTAGCCAAATGTCAGACAAGTACAATAGGAGGCTGTTGTCAGAATAAAACTTGAACGTTGTAATGCCTGTAAGTCTGTGATCTCAAGGAGTCAAGACTGTTTTTAACTTGCTCTTCCTGCATTAGATATGAGTTAGGCTGCACTTGGGCTTTTATTCCAAAGATAGTAAATCTGTGGTTAGAAATCTCTTGACCTTAATGATACCCACGTTTGAGAAATGGCTTCTTGAAACTCTGGACTGTGGTTTCAGTGAAGGGTTGAACAGAGACAGTGGTTTATTATGAGAGAGGCAGGGGCTATAAGTAGTTGAGTAATGTTTATTTTGCATTACCATTATCTGTCTCCAAGACTCAACAGCAAAAAGGCCTATGTTGGAAAACTAGACTCAATTCAACTGAGGTTAAGGAGAAATGGACAGAAAAAACACAAAATTAACTGATGAGCTATTTAAGCACAGACAGAAACAATAACACAGATAACAGAGAGACAATCCAGACTACAAACATATCATTTATAACATTTTGGAAGCAGATAATAGCATTTGAACAGGCCAGGAAAATAGTCAAAGCATAGGTACGAGTGATACATTGAAACTCCCACCACATGTCACATTTCTCTTCATCACTAGCACGTCTAAGTACATTCTCAGTAAAGCTATTAACATGGATGACTACACGGCTGTTAACTAGTAGTTTGTCCAGATGGAATTCTCCCTGGGGAAAGTAAAATCAGAAAGCAAAATAATCAGCAAATAGGAAATGATTTTTCCAAAATGAACATGAGTTTTGTAGAGCTAAATTTTTAGGGACCTCGAGCTCTGGTAAAAGGAGACTATATGATTTCTCAAGAGTTCCACAAAGTAATTTATTAATTCATGTCCTAGAAAGGCAGAGATGGGAGACCAGGAAACTTTCTCAGAGAATTTCCTTATTAGTAGCTTAATTGGTAACCATACATGTTCTTGTCCATAGTCAAATGTTCCTCTCCCACCTATGTATATAAAAGATGCAGCTGCAAATTTCCTCCTTCCTAAGCATATTTTATGCTTCTCCACTATTCCTGTAGAGTGACAAAAATCTTAGAGCTAGGGACATTTGCTGAGGTCCTGTTTCTGTAGGGTGAAGCATATACTTTATCTATCTGAGCAACAAGGCCCTGAGCAGTGATTTGAAATAACTTCCACTTTTTTTGAAAGGGGAAGCTGGAACTGTAACAGTATTGTCTCAGATTCTTCCACTGGGGCAAGTCACAAAGTCTACGCCAAATTCTAGCAGAAGTCAGGTAAAAGATGACTTGCAATCAGTCAGGAAAATCCATGGCCACGTTATCTAAACTTCACCTACACCCACAAACCTTCCAACTATAACAGCATACAAATTCTATAGCTGCTCTGCATGGCTCTAGCCTCTCTGCTAATAAGAGGCCAATGGTTCAGAGACCAAAATATACCAAATTCTGCCTCTTAACACAGGGTGGTATATTATAAATAATCAAAAGATGAACTTTTATCTGTTACTAGTATGCACACAATTTTAATATGGGTGGTGGTAAAACAAAATTTACTTGTCCAAGTTACTTTCTCATAAGCCCATACCCACCAGAGAATGGGAAAAGAAAAACGATCCAGTAGGTACAAAATAGAAATTTACAAAATAATTTGTACATAGGGAAAACTAAGGACAAGAATATTTTACATAGTTCCCCACATGTTATTCTTTGAATGGGAACATCATTCCACACCACCTCAATGTGCCCTTCTCAAGCAGCTGGAAGGTGAGGCTCCTCTGTCGAGAGCAGCAGAGCATTAGATTCTGTGTCAGGAGTGGGGTGCCAATCCCGTTAGATTATGAATTTGAATAAGTGACTTTTCTTCTTGGAGCCTCATTCTGCTCATCGGTAAAAGGTTAAATGAGAAAATTCAAGGCCCTAAAGAGCCAGAGGTATATAAACAGGAAGCCATAAATGTCAACCAAGACCCTAACTTCTAGTATTTCTTATTCAAAATGCACCATAAAACTACCTAATGACTGAACTGTGAGGAGGACACTCCAGTGTAGGAGTTCCAGTGAGGAGGACGTTTCCTGTGTAATTGTGTTTGACATCTAAATTGAAGCCCTGGGTAATTACATTTAGTTTCTTATTGTAAGAACAGTGGAAGAAATTAGAACCACCTGTAAGAAGGAATAATAGGCTGACATAGAAAGGACATTGTGAAACCTTGCTTCAATGCTTTGTGATAGAAGAGAACAAATAAAAAGGCAGATAAAACACAGCTGAGATGTTTTCTTTTTTCTGAATTATAAAGCTCTCTTTGGATGACACCAATTGTTCACAGACACCTAGAGACCTGTTTCCTTTTGGCATTTGTATGTAGAAGAACAGAGACATGCACTTATACCAAACTATATATACAACGATCATCTACCAACATCCTAGATACAGGGGGATTTTGGGGCTGAGCCTGGGTTGGGACTGAGAGTAAGGACAGAGAAGTCATAGAGAACTCTAACAGGCAAGCCTTCTATCTGCTGGAGCTGGTCCTTGACTAATAGAAAAACTCTGTGCCTACCTGCTCAGATGTCCCTACCTCCATGCCTGGTTTCTGGTGACAACACTTGCAGGAAGCACACGACTATAGAGTGAACAAAGATATCAGGTTGGACAACAATGGAAACCACTGTATTACTTGGCTTGAGTAGAGGTGTGGGGAAAGACCTAAAAATTTCACTTCATAATCCTAAATATTCATGAAAAGAGAGACAGGAACTGTTCTCCAGAAGGGACAAATTTATTTTTAGAGCATTGTAACATAAAATAAAAAAATAATACAGTCATGTAAAAATAATTTTGTGATCCAGACCACAAAAAGTCTAAGGTGGGAGAAGCTTACAATAGCATGTTGGAGAAACTCTTCAAAATATCTACTACTTGGGCTCTGTATCCATGCATAAACATAGGACTTGGGCAGATGGCCCATGGAGCATCATCTAGTGCAGCACTCTGTTTCCACAGACATCCACACCAAGATGCCATCCAAAGTACAAAGCAATAATCCAGTGTTGACTTTCACGACCTTTCCTGATCTCTCAATTGACAAAAAACAGCTCTAATATTTTGATAAACACAAATATGGCCTTGTCAGTTAAAGGGAGGTGCTGATCAGCATGCATCCTGCTGAAGCAAACTTTTACCTAGATGTTAACCTGGAATCTCAAAGCATATTTGAAATCTGTTGAGATCGAAATCTCTAATCAGTTGAAATTTCTGCTTCTATTGCCTTCTTAAATGTCTTAGTCTATCTCACGGTTCACCCAGTTTTTCAGTTGCCTCCTAGCTTTCTTGTCCCCTCAGCCCAGGTCAGGAGGAGTCTCACCAGATTTTTAATGTGTTGTTATCCTGCCAATCTCCCCATCTCAGCCACCCTAAGGGAACCCCTCCAGCTGTGCTTCTGCTGCGCTCATGGGCTATGCTCATATTGGGACAACTGGGTCATGACAGAGTATATGCTTTCCAACTCCAACAGGGGTTAGCACTATGTAGGCATCATTTTTACTTGCCCTCTATCAACAATTTTGACTTCCACACTTCCCATTCTTCCTGAACTCCCTATCTCACTTCCTACACTATTCTCAGACAAAGACATTGTCTCTTCCTCACAGAAGAACCTGAGGTTATCTCTTGAAGCAATTTCTGATGGTCCATCACCTATGGTCATCTGAAAGGAGAACTCACTCTTTGTTATTGAGAATTCACTTCCTCAGGAAAAGACCATTGCTTCTCATCCCTTATAAGATCTCAATTAAAAAATTAGATCAAGAAATGTAAAACACCTAGCACAATTTTTGACATAGGTCATAAATACTGATTTTCTTTCATTCTTCCATTCTTTCTTCTGGTTAGGTTCTGTTACCTCAAGCTCTACCTAGCTGTTTCCCCTTTCTTGATAAATATATTCAAATGATTTTCCTCTTCAGTTATTCTGCTCAAATTTTTTCTCATTACGTTACCTTTCAATCCTGCTTCTTTTTGAGTACTGCATATCTCAAGTTATGACAAGTGACCTAGCTTAGAAAAACAGCAAGGTAGGATATTAATGTATCCTATGTTCCTCCTCTTCCTTCCCTTAGCCTCTACCATCCACCTGCCACCAAATTTTGATGACTTTTGTTAGAACTCTCAAATCTGTATGCCACTTTCCAACCTTTCTTGCTAAAGGTCAAATCCATACAATCTCACCTAGATGTCCCATCAGCCCTCTCTGCAGAATCTGATCTTAAATTAGGATATTTCATTTTTTAAAGGTTCATCCTCCACACTGCTTTCAGGATCATCTTCCTACAAAGTGGATCTGTTCTTACCCTTCTGCTGAAAAATGTCTGCAGCCTCAGATAAATACAGGTCAAACAAGTGGACCATCACAATTTTATTGCAACCCACTTTGCCAGGCACCTCACCTCTCTGACACCAGCTTTTGTAACAGCACATGAACCTGTCAAGTATCAGTGCTTGATGGTTTTGCTCTTCTGCCTGAAACATGACTTCATCCTTTTCCACGTGCAACACACTTACTCACCTTTTAAAACCCAGCTCCAATATAACCACTTCTGAAAAAGCCTTCTCAAATTCACCTGAGCTGTTCTCTCACTGCTCTGGGTTCAGTATTTCTGTGACACCCATTCTCACTTCTTTTTAGTCATTGCTGAGGTGTCTTTGGCTCTTCTACTTGATGTTTATCTTCCTTACTAGACTGGGAGCTCTCTGAGGAAAGAATTATCTTTTTCAACAATATATCCTCAATATTTATCTTGTTTCTTGTTTAAGCAATGCTTGTTGAAAGAATATAAAGAGAGGGTGTGGTAACAATATGACAGCAAGAAACAAGGACAGGATTAAACTGAGGTAAGAACACATTTGGCAGAGACAAGTAGTCCACTAGGAAAGAGTAAGACAGAAGGGTGCTTCTCTAGTGCTCTACAAAACTAGATTCTGATCCATCAACTCATTTCATTCCATTGCTCACACAGGAATAAAAATCAATGAAAAATGCAAAGCTCTGTATTCTTTTCTTTCCTATTTCAAGCTTATTTGTACCACCTTTTATCCTCTCCCAAGATCAATTGCCCAAACTTCATCAGTGTCCCATCGTTTCCATGCAGGTACACAAGATAGCCAAAGGTTCAATGCCTAAATTAAATTTGGCTGTTGTTAAGAGATATCAGGCTTCAGGCAAAAGAGTCAAAACCTAGCCTTAGTATCATGCATTCAAGTTCATGGCATACAGATGTCTTAAGAATTTTCATGTTTGGGGAGAAAGAAAAGCAATAGCTAAAATGAATTTTAACCAATTTTATAAGTACTCTAACTTCATCACAGTTAAGCAAACACTCTAAGAAAATAGCCCTGTTTTTGTTAACTTGTTCATGCCTTTGGACAAGCAATATTATTTAGCTTGGATTGATCTTACTGTTGAATAAAGCCATCATCAGCACAGGAATATTTACCTGGGTTTGTACTTACACCAACAAATAGTAGGAAGGCCCTCCCTGCAAAAGACAAGCCCAGAAATTAACATTTTCAATTGATTGCTGCCAGCTGAGTTCAAATGGAGGGAATGGCCCAAGCCAAGATGAAGAAAGACCTCAAAAAGCTGGTTTATAGAAGCCTAAATCTTAAGGGACTTGAACAGCTCTTTTAAAAGTAGTCATCTTGGCCACCATTCCATGCTCCTAGGGCAGAGAAGGTGAGCCACGCAGGTGCCAGAAACACACCCCCACCCAGTGGAAATGAGAAGACATGTAAACAAGCCTCAAAAACAGACTTCCAGATCACCTACAGCAACCCCAAAGGGAAACGAGATGGAACAATCTGATACTAAATCACCTGGACTCCCTGAACTGGCAACAAAAGAGGATCTGGCAAAAATGAAATCAGAAATAATTTCTCAGATAACAGCAAAGATTGTGCCCATAGTGCAAGACATGATTAATAAATCTAGAGAGGACACAGATTAAAAAAAATAGAGGATCTGAGGAACATGATGGAATCCCAACATAGGAAGCAAATGGAATCCATAAAACAGATGCAAATAGATTTCCAGGAGATTAAAAACTCCATTGAAAGTCTGCACAGCAGAACGAACCAATGTGAGGATAGAATTTCAGATATAGAAGATAAGACTGGAATTAGTGACCAGGAAAAAAATTGCTTTAAAATTGTAAAGGAACACGAGAAATCAATCCAGCAGCTGCTAGATGATGCAAAGAAGAATAACATAAGATTGATTGGAGTCAATGAAGAAACAGGAGAGTGCAGATGACATAAAAAAGCTGTTCACAGAAGTGATGGCAGAAAACTTCCCAAGGAGGGGAAAAGAACTTGACATACAGATAAGTGAGGCATATAGGACTCCAAATAGCCTTGATCAAAAAAAATCTACACATAGGCATATAATAGTTAGGATTCCAGAAACCCAACAGAAGAACAAAGTTCTACAAGCAGTTAAGAGAAAAGAAACAAATCACATACAAAGGAAAGCCCCTCAGAATGACAGCAGACTTCTCAACACAAACCATCAAGGCAAGAAGAGCTTGGAGTGACATATTCCAAGCCCTAAAAGAAAACAACCTCCAACCCAGATTGATGTACCCTGCAAAACTATCTTTCAAAATTGATGGAGAAATAAGATACTTTCATGACAAAGAGCACCTTAGGAACTTCGTGAATACCAAACCAGCACTTCAAAAAATTTTAGAGAATATCTTAGGAAAATACAATGAGGATCACAACCCCAGGAAACCTAGCAGAATGAATTTATTGGGTGTGACAAATTAAACACAAAGGGGGAGAATCCAACAAAAAGAAAAGGTCATGACAAGGCTTTTAAAACTTTTAACTTCATCTCCCTAATGAGTGTATAATTCAATCCTGTTATTGTTCATGATTAGTATTTTTCTGATTGTAGAGTTGCACACCTTTCCTTGTGCTGTACTGGCTATTTATCATCTTCTTGTGTCTACTTTTTAATTGGGTTGTCTATTAATGAGCTGTAAGAATTCTTTATATATTCTGGTCATAGGTTATATGCATTGTAAATATGGTCTGTTTAAGGACTACTTTTCATTTTAATGATGTCATTTAAAGTTCTAAATTTTGATGGAATCTCATTTATCTATCTTTTTCTTTTATATATCATGTTTTTTGTATCCTAGGAAGTTCTTGCCTACCCTGAATTCATAAACATTTTCCCTTATAATTTCTTCTTAAAGTTTTATAGTTTTAGTCTTTCATATTTAGGTTCATAGATCCTTTCAAGTTATTTTTATGTATAGAAGTAAAGGGTTGAGGTTAATTTTTTATATACGGATACCAGGTGTTCTAGTGCCATTTGCTGAAAACACTATCTCTTCCTCGGCTCTTGAATTGAGTTTATATTCTATAAAATGTTAATGTTAAATAATCTTTCAAAACTCAGTGGACCATATATGTGGGATTCTATTTGTAGATTCTCTGTTTTATTCCAATGATCTATATGTCTTTCCTTACACCAACACTGCCTTGATTACTGCAGCTTTAGAAGAAGTCTTAAAATTAGGTACTAACTTCTTCCATCACTTTTTTTAAACTTTTCTAGGTCCTTTGTACACCTACATAACTTTTAAATCTCAATATCCAATTCTTCATTTATAGCAAGTATACACAAACCTCAATTTTTATATATACCTTGTGTTTTCTAATCCTGCTAAATTCAAATGCAAGTTCTAGGGGCTCCTAGAGATTTCTTAGTATTTTCTCTGTAGATGATCATTTCATCTACACATAAAGATTTTGCTTCTACCTTGCCAATCCTATCCTAATTGTGTCATTTTATTGGCAGACTATTTTGGTTTGGGCCTATGTTTCAAAGTTTAATGGTCAGATGAAGAGTAAGCATATCTGCCCTTGTTCCCCACCTTAAGGAGAAAGCATTGTATCTTCTCCACTCATATAAGGCGTTCTCACTGGAAGTATGGAGTACATGTCTTTAATCTGTTGAGAAGGTTCTGTTCTACTTCTAGGCTCCTGATAGCTTTTACCATGAACAACTGTAGAATTTAGTTCAATAGTTTTTCTCCAACTAGTACAGGATCATATGGCTTTTTCCTTTCCTCTGTTAAAATGATGACTTTTGGGGGTGGATCTTCCAATGCTGAACCAACACTGCCATCTCTATAACAAAACCACTTTCTACATCCTGCCAGATCTGACTTCTAAGAGTTTGTTTTGTTAAACAAATTTCTATCTATGTTCATAGTTTTTTCTTCTATTATCTTTATCCAGTTTTAGGATTAGCACAATGTTGATTTCCTAAAATGAGGGGAGAAGTGTTCCTTCTCTTTTCTGCTTTAATTGTTTGATATAATTTATCAGTTAAAATGTATATGAGCCTGCTGTTGTCATATAGGTAGGTTTTCAAGCTAGGAATATACTTTCTTTAATAGGTGCTATTCAAATTTTATATTTCCTCCAGAGTTAGTTTCATTAATTTGTCTTCCAAGGTACTTCTTAGAAATTGTCAAATTTATTTCAAAACAGATTTTTGAAATATGCTTTCTATATCCTTTTAAATTCTGTAAAATCTGTGGTAATGTCTCCTAGGTCTTGATATTGTAGTTTTAAAAATGTATAATTCATATTATGTAATAGGAAGAAAAGGTCTAAAGGAGCAGGGGAAGTGGGAGGGGTAGGGGAAAGAAAAGAAGGGAAAAGAAAAAATATGAGAAAAGGAAAAAATGGAAACAAAGTCTTTGCAAATAGGGAAGGGTGGAGGGGGTGAAAGGAGGGCAGGGGAGGGGGAAAAATATAAGAACCAAGATACTCATGTAATGGTACAAGATCCCAATGATGTATGCAAATGTATTTTATACCCAAAATGTACCAATAAACTTAATGGGGGAAAATATATATATATAATAAAATAAAATAAATAAAATTAGTCATCCCCCTTAAATTCTGTATTTCTTCCTTTGTCTTACAGACATTAATTTCCCAGTATTTCAGCTGGAGCAGGCCAGAGGTCAGGATTTACCTTTAAGGACAATCTCAAGAATGGGTGGGATAGTGTAGTGATAAGGAATAGGGATAACGCCAACTTTCATTCAGCATTTCTGTGTCCTAAATTTCAAGACAATTTGGAACTGATTAACACACCACAACCCCCAAAACATGGCAACAGGTCTGAAGAAAACTGTTATATGCCAGGCGTTGTGGTGCACACCTAGAGTCCCCGAAGGAGGGTTGCCCTGAGTTCGAGGCCAGCTTGAGCTACATAGAGAGACCCTGTTTCAAAGAACCAAAGGGAAAAAAACAAAACAAAACTATATGGTCTGCCTCTCTTCTAAATTGCTTTAATCAAGTTTGCATAGGTACACATAGTTTAGGGAATTCCAACTCCTTTGTGCACCAGCTCTAAGGAGCTGCATTTACACCCACCTTTACCCACAGGCATAGAAAACTAATAAATGATAGATGATAGCACAAGCTACAAGAATGCAATAGCACTGAAGATTGAGGGTTAAACCCACAAGGAAAGCATGGGGTAGAAAATTACGGTATTTAAAGATAGAACATTGGTTAAGTGTGCGTGGTAGCACTTGCTACCTATGTGATCTTGGACTTCCTGTTTTCTATGTTTTACTTTCTGTAGCTAGAAAGTGTGGCTAGTAATCACTTATTCTGCAAAACAACTCTGTGAGAGATAACCTGTGATACAAAGGACATTTTAGTAGTGCACAAGTTGAACATCTCTAGTCTGAAAATCTGAAAATTGAAATGCTCCACTGTCTGAAACATTTTTGTCACAAGTGACCTCATGTGATGGGTCACAGTCAAAACACAGGTACATTAAAAAATACACTGTGTAAAATAACCTTCGGGCTATGTGAAAAAGGTGTACCTGAAACATAAATGGATTTCTTGTTTAGATTTGGGGCCCATCCTCAAGATATCTCATAATGTACATACAAATCTAAAATCCAAAACACTTCTGCTCCCAAGCATTTCAGATAAGAAATACTCAACTTGTAATAAAATAATAACAAAGAGTTTGGAGGTTTGTTTCTTTATCAACTATGATTATAAGAGGGCTACGTGTTTTGCTCACCAGGAAAATGTAAGCTTTTGGATAAGCTCTCCACTTCCAAACGAATAGACATCATTTTGCAAATTTGTCTTTGCAAAGACTTGAGCATGAAGTGGCACAGGGTCCAAGTACAGAAACCTGGGAGGAAACACAGGACACAACCACCACAGGGACTGTTATGTTCTTTCTGTTCCATGGTTTGTGGGCCTGATACTGTGGAGTCATGCTCAACTCCGAGCAGAATGAAGCAAGAAGGAGGCATCACACGTAGGAGGTCCTACTTTGAACTTGTATAGCAAAGAAGTTCTGACCTGGGTTTATTTTTTTTCCACTTCTTCCTCAAGATGCATAAAAGGTCCCTTAGTTTCAAAGCTGTGCTGGACACATTGCTAAAACCAGATAGTCAAGAAGAAAGAATACAGAAAAAATGCACATGGATGCCTGATTAAAGAGAGGAAAGGAAATTGCCTTCTGCTTTCCTCTTAACGGACTGTCAATCCTTCATTTCCTCAGGTCTTTGAACACACATCCACATGGCTCATGTCAATGGTCTCAATCGCTCCCTGCGTCAGAGACAGAGATACCTTTTTATAGTCACTGCAGGGAAGACTGTATTCTCTGTCCAGTAAGCCTGTTCAGTTCCAAAGGGAAAGATCAGTCCCTCCAAGGCCAGCCAGTGGGAGAAGCATCCTTTCTGAGTCAAACTGGCTCACCCATCTTTTCCTTTGAAGTCAGAACTGACTCCACAGCAGTCTTCATTGCTATCCAGTCTAGAGACTGGATGCATCAAAACAGCATTTTAAAGGTTAATAGCCAGGGAATTATACAATCCTCTAATGTATAAGGAAAAAGAGCTCCCAAATACCCTGTTAAACATAAACATGCTAATGGCAATGACAAGCCTTTTGAATATTACATATTTGTACACCTATCCAACCAACCTCATCCAATTAATTTGCCCCCTTAACACGGATTGTTGGGGGGCTTTTTCTCCAATAGAATGGTTATGTGCAAAGGGGCATGTATTTAATTGCTACTAGATCTCCTGGGATTTAAAGGAGTGAGACCATGTCTAAACCAATAAGATATTATCTGTTTTGTGTTCTCACCCATTGTGACATGTACAACTGGCTCGTTATGCCTGCTGCCCATACACCGTCACACCAGCAGAGATGAGCTCCCAGGCCAGGCCAACAAACTGGGTGAATGTGTTCTTGAATTCTAAGAAGGGCTTCCACTTGGGGCAAGTTCAGCCAAAGTGAGCCTTTTTTTCTCTGCTTTTTCCTTTTTTTTTTTTTTTTTCCACCAAGAAGATCACCAAGAAGAACTGGACCCAGAAATCTCACAAAAGCTGGAATCAAATGGGGGGGGGGGAGAAAGAAAGAAAGAAAAGAAAAGAGAGAGAAAGAGAGAGAAAGGTTGGGGAGGCTTAGCTCCTGCAGAATTCACTTCCCTGGCATTCTTCCTGCCAACCAAGCCAGAGAACAAGTTTCCTTTCTGGCATCAGCCCACCCTCATCAAAGCAGTTCTTTATGGGCTTTGTGCCCACCACCTTCTCGAGGAGGCCTCCTTATCTGATTAAATGGAATATTATGCTAAATATTCAGCAGTCTCAGCACTGGCTGTGTGGGTGTGCTGGATAAAAATCTTCATGAAAACGCCATCACAGGGTCATTTGTTTAATTTTGATTCTGCAAAATGTAAAAATAGAACAAGCCGCTGTGAGGGGTTGAGCCTTGACAGCTTCAGTGCAAAACCTCCCAAGCACAAAAACCACTCTGTTCCGTTCTTCCGGCTTCCTGGTCTTTCCCTCTGCAGAGGAAAAAGGTGGAGCCAGAAAACCTGCCAGCAAGGTGCTGCTTCACTTATCTCCTGCTCTTTCCCCTCCTTGGCCTCTTCTTGCACATCCTCCCTGTCCCATCTGTCCCCTCCCCTTTCCTCCCACTTAGCTCGCTTCTCTCTCTGCCATCCCACCCTCCCCCTCCACAGCTTCTCTGTGTCATTTCTCCTTCCTCCTTCCCAGGTCCTCCTCTTGTGCCTTGGCCACCCTCACCTGGGTCTCCCAACCTGACTCCAGGTCTGCTGGGTCTCACAAACTTTTCTAAGCATTGCTGTCTCTTCTCCCTACTCCTCCCTTCACCCTCTACTCTGTCCCCAAGTCCCAGTCACTAAAGATGTTTAGAAAGATGAAATTTCAGGGATCAATTCTATCAAATGGCAGATGAGCTGTGGGAGCTGTCTTTTCCTACACGCTCATCTAGCTAAATATGTTTAGTATTCATTGAGCTCAGCAACTCATGGTGGGAAGGGAGCAGGCAGGTGGTACATCACTGGTCTTATGTTGGGAACAAATCAATTTTCATTTTTATGAAGCTTTAAAAAAATAAATGCCCAAGTTATGCTCTCCAGTTCTGATCCTTGAGGTTCACAAGTACCTCCAAATTAATCCTGTTACAACCCTGGCTCAGAAAGTAGAGATGTTTCACCAGAGACTCCAGAGTTGGGCTAAAGCCCATGAGGATGCTGAGAGAAGAGAAGCTGCCTGCTTTGTGCCTGAGAGTCTCAGAAAGGTCCCAATATTCAATCAGGTTTCAAACAAATACAGGCAGGTTGGTTCAAGCCTGTTCATATGGCTGATGAAACCAACCCCACGTGGCACCTTCAACATGCCCAGAATGGGGTCCTCCCCAGTGATACCAGTAAACAACAGGTGACACAGTGCCTTCTCCCCTACTGTTGACCCCTGGAAACCCTCTGAAAACAAAACTTCACTGATGATTTGAGGCAAGCCTAAGAGGAAAGGTCATTAGCAGGCTACTAATTCACAGATTCATCAATGCCAAACCATTCTAGAAAAAAACATAAATTCCTGTTTTTATGGCTATCTTGTAGATCTGTGCATGAATCTGCTGTCAAGTGGTCCCCATCTAATGAATTCTATTTTCACATACACTAAATGAAGTTTCACTAAATTAAGATGAACATCCTAAGAGCATGTGCCCATGCAAGATTCCATATCCTAAAACTTGTCCCTCCCTCTCTGTGCTTGAACACTATTAGAGCTTGCCTCTTATTAGCACATTCATTCATTCACTGTGCAGATGTGCAGCACAACTCAGCAGGTACAAAGCAGATGGGATACTGGGTATGCCTTAGAAGCCAGAGCCTTGCATACATCGAAATAAAGAGTATGTGGAATCTGGCAGCTAAAAGATATGCAGTGTTTCTATCTTGTGCGTATTTGGGTGCTGGATCAAGTCAAGGAACTAATGCTTTTATTACCTATGCTCAGACTGAAAGAAAATGTGGTTCCTGATGTACCAACCCATAGATGCAAAATGGAGGATAAGAGGGCTGGGGATTTAGCTCAGTGGTGCTGCCGCCTGGCTTGCAAGTACAAGGGCCTGAGTTCGATCCCCAGTACCAAAAAAACTCAAAAAAATGGAGGATAAGAAAGGAAGAAAGAAAAGATTCAGGCCAAGCTAAAAGATCCATGAAAACCAAAGGGAGAGTATAAATGCAGTGGCACCTCAAGATAAAGCAATCTCTTTGAGGGCAAGTGGAAGAGGCTATAATTCATAGCAGAATTGTAAACAGCAGACCAAAGCCACGAACAGTTAGAAACTATATGCCACCTGTGCCAAAGCAGCCAGCAGTGGGAGTGGAGCCTTAGGCATCTGGAGTGCAGCTGCAGCAGGTAATTTTAGTATCAAGCCTAGGGATTGCAGATGTGTGAGATAAGAGTCAGCTCCAACTCATTTGCAAGGGCATCAAATGACAGCTATGGTCCAAGCAAAGGCTGGAAGATGGTGGCAGGAACTGATGGCATCTCTTTATAAAGAAATGATTTCATTCAAGATCTATGATCATGGAATACATCTGAGCATGCAACCCAATTATGCACTCACTCATTTGAAGGCAATGTCAAATAGAGATACTACAACAGCACCCTAGTTTGGCTAGGTATCGATCAGTTGCTCATAATGGCTTCTTTTCAACACTAACACCGAAGCCCAGGCTCAAACTTCCAAAACCAAACAACTTTTAAGTGTGGACGAGGGAAACCAGAATTTCCACATACCCTTCTGAGACCCTGGATCTCTTGACTATCTACCCATGTTGCAGGTTGAGGATGAGAGCTTCTGAGAGAGTTACTAAGTAAATGAACCGAGGGAAGAGGGGCTCAGGCTAACATTGGTGATCACTGTACATCATCAAGGAAAGCCAGTTAGGGTTCTAAGAAGCAGAAAGGTGGCATGGATAGGGACATCCAGCGTGAGCAAGAGACATGATCTTCAAGTCAGGAACAAAGGTGGGAGGCACAGCTGAATACAGGAAATATGGGTTAGCCTCACTCAGAGAACAAGACAGACATGCCACATGTCCACAGTTAGTCTCCATATCAGATTCAGGACAGAGTAGTATCTGGGGGTAGGGGGTAGAAATGTGCATTTTTAAAAATCTGTTTCCAATATTCAGTTTCCTGAATTCATAAAGAGCCCTAGCTGATATGTGCCCCCGTAAAAGTCCCCCTGCAGGGTCCCATGTAGGCTTTCACAGAGGAGGTAGCTCAGGCCCCTGTACAAATTTCTTTGTTTTTGCCTGGACTAGTGGGAGTTTTACATCTGCTGCTGCCATGAAAACATTTTTTTTATGAGTCTTTTGAAAAATCTTTGTTTCCTTGGAAAAATCTAGGAATATTCGAAGCCTATGTGATATGTCAATCCTCCCACCCCATCCCTGTTCAATACTGGGTCTGGGGTTCATCTGTCCCTTGGGATTGTTCCAGGTCCACCCCAAATCATTGCCTGGGTCCTTGGAATCAACTGCATGTTCCTCTGTTACCTTGGGGGTTGATGTATGCATTCCTGAGGAATGAAGTTTCCCCAGGCATGAGATTGGCTGATGGTTTCAAACAAGTTGTCTGGACTCTGACAACTTCATTCTGATGACTACCTTCTCACCCCTTCATTGATTCCACAAGAGCAACTATTTTCAGGGGCCGGGGATTTAGCTCAGTGGTGCTGGCGCCTGCCTCGCAAGCGCAAGGTCCCTAGTTCGATTCCTGGTACCAAAAAAAAAAAAGAGCAACTATTTTCCCTGGAAGGAGATCCCATGTCTTCCTTGGTCCAAACCAGGGGTACATTCATTGCTAAACCTCCCACCTGCACCGTGGTGGGAAATGAGAAAGAGTGGAGCCTCTCCATAGGTACCTTCAGATAAGCCCTCAACTGTGCCCTGAATCCTCTGCCAAACCTTGGATGTCTGGCATGCAAGGGAGATATATACAAGACTGATGGGGCAGCCAGGTGGGGTGATGGAAGCACTCCACTCTCTGGAACAAACAGCCAGTGTCCCTCAGTTCAAACTTTTGGCAGAAAGGTTCGAAGATGCAGACACAATCTCCATGCTTCCAATCCTATCTTCACCACTGGTTCTCAGTGCATCTCTAGCACTGAATGAAAAAGAAGCCACCTTTGTTGCCTCCAGTAATTGATGGAGGTAAGCATCTCTGTAGTTTCCTGGGGACACCAACTCTCAGGCGTCCACAGCCAGGCCACATCCATGTTAATAGCTTTACTGTACCCTCTGGTAACTTTGCCGTTGCCCTAAGAAAAGTCAGAGAACAAATGGCAGCTCCAACTCCCCCCCCCCCCCCCATCCCAATATTCCACAGCCTCCAGTTTCACAAGGATCCCTCGTTCTCATCCTGGCACCCCGATGTGTTCCTGTTAGGACTCAGGAAGGCCAGGAAGTTCTTACCTGAGTCTGCCGGGAGAGCCACTCATGTGGGCACACGATCCGGGCTTGCCACGGTCAGCGGCGTCCAGGACACACCAGCTGCTGGCTACTGTTCAGCACATCACCCCGCGGGCCTGGCTTGCAGGGAGGAGCGCCAGTCCCATCCGGAGGAGGGGAGGAGGACCAGATCCTCTGGGCGCGCCAACCCAAGGGGCCAGGTCAGGCCAGAGCGTGGCCAGGCAATCGCGCGCCGGGGCGCAGGGCACCCCGAGCCCAGACAGCCGCCTGAGAGCTGGCAGCTGGCCAGCGGCGCTGCGGGAGAAGGTGCAACCCCGTCCGTGGGCCCCGAGGCTCCCACTGTCTTGGTGGCTAGGTGTTACTGCGTCGCGCTCCCTCTTACTATATATGCACACTGCCCCCTCTCGGCGCGTTTGCGTTCCGCGGTGTCGTCCCTGGCTCTACCTCCGTGGTTTCCGCCGGGCTCCCGCTCGCCCGGCCTCGGTCCCTCTCGCGGCTTTCTTTCCCTCTCTCTGCTCTCTCCTCCCCTCACCCTCCCTCTCTGGGTGAAGCCTGCCGCCCGGAGTCTCCTGGTATTGCCTCGCTCCAACAATTAGCTCTGCAGTGTAACTCTGGGACGCACCACAAGACACTTCTTTAAAACCAACCACTCCTTTAAAATCAGACCATCAAGTTCAGTGCGGAAACCAACCTGAAAAGCACGGCTCTGCTGGAAGGAGATATTAGCCCATACTGAAGCCAGATTACCGTATTTCTGGAGAAGCGCTGGGAAGGGGTGCAGCGAAGACACACAGTATACAGATCAGCACAAGTCCAGCAGGAGCTTTAGGGGACCTCCTGCCCAGGGGGTATGGAAATCATGACACTGCAAAGCAGGGTGGCACCCTAGGAGTCACTAGGTTCAGAACGCTCATTTTGTACATTGGAAAACCGAAGCCCAGAGAGTTTCATGGACTCTCCTAGGACCACACACCCAGCTTGAAAAGGGGATATCTGAGTTACTACTGCCAGGGCATCTAAGGAGTAATACATTTATCTGGGACTGGGTGTCAGGATGCCCAGGAGGCGCTGCTGTCAAGGTCTATGCCAGTGGACCGCTGTCTCTAGGTCATCTGAGCCCATGAAGAAACCAGTCAGCCAGTTAACAAACTGACACTTGCCTCTCACCAGAACCACTTCTAAGGCTCTCTTTTCTAGGAGGACCTGAAGAGTGAAAAACACCAAA
Source organism: Heterocephalus glaber (assembly GCF_053883595.1). Lineage (NCBI taxonomy): Eukaryota > Metazoa > Chordata > Mammalia > Rodentia > Bathyergidae > Heterocephalus > Heterocephalus glaber. Next base: position 2,822,542 of record NW_028258295.1, on the reverse strand, counting down.
GGCACAGTGCTGATGCCTTGGCCGCCACCATTCTGAGGACTTGAAAGAGTGAAATGACAAATGCCTTTTCATTGCTATCTTCTGGAGACTAAGGTAACAAGATCTGCTTTATAAAACCTCCATTTTCCACTTATTATTTTTCCACCTTCTCCTCCATCCTTCACATCATTCTGACCGTTCTCTGACACAGGTATTTTCATATTACCCACAGAAGAGAATACATTTTCCCCATTTGCTTCTTACACCCACACTAAAACACTACCTGGCAGCTTAGGGTTATAAATCAAAAGGGCTTCTCTCTGTCAGAGTGCTGAGGGGGTGGGAGTGTTAATCTCCTTTCCCAGAAGATACTGTCATCTCTGGCAGAGTCCTCTCACTCCCAAATGTCCATCTTGGGCATTTCACTGGACATCCCACTCAACCCTAAGAAGCACTTTGCAGGTGTGGTATTGGGTCCCCTCAACAGTGCCTAATACTATGGTAAATGGGTTCCTGTGTGCTGCATACAGTCATCCGCAGGATCTCTTACAGGAAATTTTGATACCTATTCTACCATTGTGGGAACTGAGGGAACTTGAAAATAATGAAGCCTCTGCTGATATTATAGCATAAGTCAAGAATAATTCATTTGTCAAATGTGTCCTTGGAGATGTGGGTCACAGGGTAGGAGATTGAATTGAAAATGAGTAAGTTCACCTACAGAATTTCCAGGTCCCCTTCTAGCTCAATGAATCTATGACTATGGCTATGTCCACAGGATGCAGTGATAGATTAAAACACATGCCTGGATTCTAGGAATTTACAATTAAAACTTCCAAGATACCAGCTATTCAGGAGGCTAAGGTAGGAGGAGGGCAGGTTGGAGGCCAACCTGGGCAACTTAGAGACTTAGCAAGACCTGCTCAAAATAAAAAAGCGTAGGGACATAACTTAATGTGAAGGCCCTAGGTTCAATTCCCAGTGCCACCAAAAAATGAAACAAAACAGCATCTTCCAAAGTATGCTTTGGTTCTAACCTCTTCACCACCAGTTACCACAAGTGTGATACTGAACAAGTTACTTTACTTTTCCAAGCCTCAAAGGGTTAGCATAACATCTATAAATTATCTGGCTCATAGTAAGTGGTAAATGTATTTTAATTACCTTTATTCTCATTCTTGGATTTTTTTCTGCAGTGCTGGGAATCAAATCCAGGCCCTTGCATATGCTAGGCAAGTGCTCTGACACTGAGCTACAATCTCAGACCCTTTTCCTTCTCTTTCTAAACTGTTAAAACATGTCTATGTGGAAGTATTCTTATTCCATCTCAATCCCTCATGACCTTCTTCATCCTTTACTTAGGATCCTGTTATGCCAGTTTATTTCATTTAAATGTATACACATCATTTTCACATTCCTCTTTTGTTTGGTAAAATTTTATTATTAAACTTATGCTCTGCCAGACAGTACACTCTGCTCTAACATGCATGTATTTCTTTTATCTAATTTAAAATTCTCTAAATCTAGGCATGTGTTTCAGTCTTTCATCACATCCTATAGTTGTAGCCATAGTCATAGATTCATTGAGCTAGAAGAAAAGCTGGCAGTTATAGAGGTCAACTTTCTCGTTGTACAGCCCTGAGATGATACTTGACCTGCACACATTACTATAGTTGGAATAGTGGTAGTCTCTTCCCTCCTTATCTTTGCACTATGCAAAAATATTCTTAACATCTGTTCCACAGAATACTAGTTCCTTGCAATATTAATAGGTGACAATAAAAGATCATATGGTCCAGTGTGTTTAGGAAATAATGAGTAAAGCAAAATAAAAAAACCTTATTCCATTTTCATTTTTTTATTGCAAGTCTTTTCAGAGGATTTATCATATTTATAAGCTTTCTGAATTTCAAAGAGAGATATACTATGCCTCAGTTTTTAAACACCTTCAGTCAGAAAATCCTTTTATAATAGAGTAATTTGGAGAACTAATGATCTAAGACAGAAACTTAGGGAATCCTACGGTATCCTGTGGAAATGCAACCCACCCATGTGACTGCTCAGTTTGCATGAACTCCAGAGAGGAAATTAGTGATAACACATCCCAGGCATTTGCTCAGTCCTATTTCTAGGTCTGGGAACTTGTCAAGTATATGTGTGCTAGATCAAAGAGAATTTGTCTCCTCAGGTCCTTTTTCCCTGAGTTCCTTGCTTGGCACGAAGAAAGTGACAGCAGCTGTTTTGTCCAATAGACTCACCCCAGCTGTGCACAAGCAGTTCTTCCTTCCCTGCTTTGGCCTGAGGCACATTTTCAGGCTGCAGTGAGTGTATACTGTGGTGGTGCACAGTCTAGGTTTTTGGGCTAGACCTTGGTAGATGTGTTATCTCTTCCCTATTTCTCAAGTTGTGAGATATTGGGCAGATTTCTCAATCTCTTAAGCCTTAGTTCTCTCATTTGTGAAATCATCATAATAACACTGGATAAAACTATTATTGTACTCAAACTCTTGATATAAGGTACACACCTAAAATCTGTAGTAGTATTAAGAAGTGAAAACAGTGAAAACAGATTAGTCATAGGACACAGTTGACAATATATAGCTCAGTGATTACAACAGAGTTTTTGTGCAATCTGAAAGCTCACATTACCTAGAATACAGAAAGTGAGTCCTTCTCTTTCTTTGCTGTTTCCCATGCAGCCTGAAACCTGTTACAGTCACCCTAACAACTACTCTGCTCCCCTATAGCTGGAAGAAAATGAGTAATAGATACTTTGAGTAAGCTCAGAAGTATCTCAGTAATAGATAATTTTGAGCAAGCTCAGAAATGAGTGAAAAAGGATATTGATCATTTATATAACAAAAAGCTTCCTTTAATTGAGTAGCTACTAAATATTTGTCACTGTTCTAAGTGATTTTTATTCATCATCTCTATATCTATGTCTATCTATACTCTTTGGAACTACCTGAAGAGTGAGGTATTCACATTCTCATTTTGAATATTAAAAAAGCTAAGGTTCAGAAAGTTTATGAAATAAGAAGCCCAATTATTCCCAAGACAAAATGAACAACTACCAGCTTTCCTGGAGCCATTTAATCTACTGATAATGTGGGCACGTGTCTACTAGAACACACTTTACGGACCATGATGGGGGCTGGGAATATTTCTCTCTTCCTGGCGAAATTGTGGATCAATCGTTTATTAATGCCCAATTAAGTAAGAAATGGAGCCAGAAGATTACTTTCTCAATTATCTCCTCCAGGGGACTACTCACTGGACTGTGCACCTAGCATAGGTAGGAGATAGGACTTCCATTATCCCACTGAAAGCAAACAGGGTATCTGTCAGATGACCACAAAAGACATCTTGTATAAAGAGCAAGACGAAGACCTAATTGTCTTCTTATCACTATCAGGAACCTGGGTGTATGGAAATAGCACAGTGAATCAATATTTCTCTTTATTACTCTCACCGTTTTAGACTCCTCCACCCCACCCCACCCTTCATCCCTACCAAGGAAGCCACATCTGAGGTGAAGAAATGCCAGGTGCCAAACTACGTCTCTGTAATTAATAGCAGCTCCTTCTTCCCACTCCCTTCCTAGTGGGGTCAAGTCAAAGCACCATGCACCCTTTGGTAGGAGCAGAAGATAAGTAGACTTTACCTGCTCCAGGAGGTCAGAGCCCTACAGGCAGCCATGGCTGACTGCAACTCTTGACATAAAACATAATGAGCTATTTTCCCCCCTAGGATATGTGGAGCAAAACCCAAGCTAATAAGAGAGAAAAGGCAAGAGAAAAGAGGAGAGTGAAGCTTTGTAATTTCCCCTGGCAAACTATAACAAGGCGTTTCAGCAATAAAAATGACACCTGCAAAGCTGATATTGGAGACTAGACAAAGCTACCCAAATGTCTACCTCTCCTCAACAGAAAATTCTACTGGGCTGTATTTCTCAGAGATATCTGCTGTGTAGATGTGATATAAGAAGTGGTTGGAGTACAGGGTGGGTAAAACACAAGCATTATTAATATCTACTATTATCAATACAAGGTTTTCTGTGATCTTCACAGTACTACAGTGAAATGAATTTAATTATTTCCACTTTATAGGAAAGAATGTTAAGTAAATTGCCCAAGACCACACACTAAGCACATGATGCGAAAACTCTGATCTTCTATCTGTAACAAATAATAATCCCAACCTCTTGCATTTCTACATAGGGCATTTTAAAGACATTGTTGTTGGATAGCAACCAATGTTGTGTGGTAGATTAAGCCATTCTCCTAACTTGTGTATATGAGGAGACTAAGGCATGAACTAAGGCTTGAAGTACCCTTCCCAGAGTCAAGCAGGTAGAAAGTGGCAGTTGGGTCTGGAATCTTGGGATAATTTCATTAGCCTATCATTCTAGCAAAATAAGTACTTTCTAGATTTTGAAATCCTGTTGCCTTCTAGAATCAGAAAATATGTCACTCCTTAAAGAATGTTTCTAATAAATTCCTGTGAGCAAGCCAGTCACTGGAAAGATCAAATGCTAATGGGAAAAAAATAAAGGCCACAGAAAAGCCTAAGAAATTCATGGGATTTTCAGCCACTGGACAGAATTTTCAGGATCTGGAATCCCTCTACCTGTCTCTCCCAGACCTTCAGGCCAAATGTTCAATCTTCCTTGTGTGGAAAACATAATAAAAATTAAATAATAATAACAGCACACTCTTATTTAGCTCTTGTAGATTTCAGGCACTGTTAACAGTGCTTTATGTTTTATTTACTCATTTAATCATGAGTCACACTATGAAGTGAGTACTATTACCATCTCTATTCTGTACATGAGGAAACGAGACACAGGGGTGAAGGAATTTGTCCAATGTGTCATCACTCGTAAGGACAGAGCTGGGACTTAACTCTAGGGAGTCTGATGCCAGACACCAAGTGCAGAAGAGCCCCTGGGTACCCAAGATGTCATTAGCAACTGATGAGGTCCAAGCACCAGCCTACCAGAGTGGATCAGGACAACGCTGGGGGCAGCGTCTGCATCTGAAGAATAGTGTTCTGGGAGCTGGTATGTGATTACATGGCTGTAATCCCAGTGCTCTAGAGGTTAAAACAGAGGGATCACAAATTTCAGCTCAGCTTGATTGACTTAGGGACTTAATCCCTACCTCAAAATAAATTTTTTTAAAGGGGCTGGGGATATTGCTCAGTGTGAAGGCTCTAGGTTCAATCCCTAGTATAACACACACACACACACACACACACACACACACACACACACACACACTCTGGGATCATCACTCCCCTCCCCGGACCAGCTTTTGTTCCTAGGCTCTTGGCTAATTCCCTTTGCCCAACTCCTGCAAGCATCACCAGCTGCCCCTGATCAGCGAGGCACAGAGGAAGGCCAGATTGGCTGGGGGCAGGACTGCATTGCCTGCTCTGTCCCTCTTGCCAAGCAGGGGACTTCTCTTCCCCTCCCCGTTTCCTGGGAGCTCCCATCTGGCCTGTATCACCAGTTTATTTGTGGTTTGAAAAGCCTGCTTTCAAGTGATAGAAATGGGATTCAGTCCCAGGAACTATGTCTGTTAATCCAATCAGGGGCATTTTCCCTGAACATGGGCGGCACTCAACTCTGCAGGGGCTGCTGTAGGCTTTGAAAGGATGCTCTACCAGTGCCCAGTCACAGAGAGGACAAGGGCATCCAGGCCTTTCTTCTGGGGGCACATTTGACCTTGGACACTTTAGAATGGCTTCTTTCTCCTTCTCCTCCACTGGGTGTTGTGGCCCACTTTTGAAAAATAGAGACAAAGGGATATGGGCATGGGGAGGGGGGACAGAGGCAGTACAAGGTGGTGGATAAATACAAGCCTACAGCTCAGCTCTTGTCCAAGGTTCACTGACGTTGAGCTACTTTCCTTCTTTGGCTCTTCCTCTGATTGTTTGTCAAACTGGAGAGTTGGCTTGGATGGACTCTGTGAGGTTCTTTTCCTAAAGTACCAAGTGAAAAGGCTCATCCAAGGCCACTTCTCCGAGGAGGAACTGGGAAAGAGCAGAGGTGCTGTCTGTCCCCTCTGCTCTTCAGAACTTCCGTTCTTCAATACTCTACTCTCTGACATGGCATCGTGACCACTTGTGCAGGCTTCTGTTCCAAAGTCTTTCGTCCTGGAGGACTCCAGTTCTGGGTTCCAAGTCTGATCATATCCCAGGCTCATTGATTCTATCAGCTGAGCCTCATCTGTGGCAAATCTTAGGGTTAGGACTTCGCCATCTGACTTTGGTTTCTTCTTTTGATCATTACAAAGGGGAAAAAAACCCTAATGAAATCTTATAGGGTAACAAGGCAATGAACTAATCACAAATACAGTTAAAAGTTTTGTCCCAGAGAGAAAATCTATCAAACACTACAGGCTCTGACTCTGATAGGCGGTGGCTACTGAGAACAGAAGCTGGCTAACACCTGATTTCCTGACAGCTTTTATTTTTAAGGGTTTTTTTTCCCCTTGCTATAGTTCTCCCTATCCTAAAAGATATAAAACAAGACTAAAATGAAACCAGACTGGATCACATGGGGAAAACAGTATTAGGAAGCCAACATGGTGTCTTGAATCATACTGGAAACCCTGGAGGTGTTCGCTGACTCCTGATTAGATGACTTTGTAGTGCACTAACTATAGCACCACACACACTGGGAGCAATCAATGAAGCACTTTAGTAGGAAAGGCTGATGATGAAATGTCCCCTCCTTAGTCAAAGTGTCATTGCTCATTCCCTGACACCAGGTCCTCCACCTAATGTTGGCAGCTATTAGAACTGAACTTTGGCTAAGGATATTCTAAATATAGAGTCTGAGACCCAAAAGTTAAGTCTGCTGCTACTAATGGGGCCTGTGTTTGAGTTAAGCCTGCTACCACCAACGGGGCCTGTGTTTGATAACAAAAAAGTGCTGATCCACATAGATGGCACACGACATCTGGAGAGGATGGTGATAGGCAATAGGCAGTGACCCAAGCAGGGTGGTCTCCAAACAGGAGATACCCTGTAGGCGGAGCACAATGACAGAGGCAGCAAGGCCAAGATGTGCAGTTGGCCAGGGAGGCCTGAGCTGGGGCCACCTCTGGGTCCCACTGCCGGAAAAGGGATGGCAGGACAGACAGGTGTCCCAGCCCAGAGGAGCAGGGCATTGGGCAGGTTAGAAAGTCAGGACTATTTGAGAAGGCCGAGGACCAAGATCACATCACCAGCACATGGCAGAACTGGGATCCCAGAGCCCAGATCCGGAGTACTTGACTCCTCTATTTCTTCCCAGAATGAAGCTGGAGCTACATGTTCAGTTTGTGGGCATGAAGAAAACCCTGGAGGTCATTATAATCAGTCCTTGGAAGCTGACACCTGGCTAAAAGTCATTATGGGAAGCACCTCCCCAGCTGCTCCTGAAAGACACTAGAGACACAGAAGTGTCCTGCCATGAACCAGGAAGAAAGCTCCAGTTCCGTGAGGGCCACAGAGCAGCGGCTCTGGTCACTCCAAGTCAGTGCAAGTGTCCAGGCTCAGCCAGTTTCATCCCAGAGTGCTGTAAAAACACACCCCATGCAATCTCAGATCTGTAGTCAGTAACTCTGAGAAGCCTCGGGAAATGAAGGACCAAAGCTCTGATCTCCATTGTAGGTCCCAGAAAAGCAGAGGCTGGAAAATTGTTAACAAAGCACTAGGAGAGGTAGTTAAATGCATAGTATGATTCTAACAAAACATAATCAACCTAGAGTCCCTAGGAACCAGTCATACCAGGCAGATTAATTTACCATTTGAATAGACTTTCTATGGAAATCAAAATGCTCTCACTGAACCTTTGTGTACATCTTTCATTCAATAAATACTAAAGAAAAATCTATATGGGATACATTGGTTGGCAAGACAATTAAAAATCTTTTCTCTCAATATATTGGGAAGAATCATGAAATATGCAAACAAACATTTTATATAAGAATAAATGCTATGAGCCAAGCATAGTTCTGCACACCTAGTTCTGCAATCCCAGAACTCAGGGAAAGTGAAGTAGAAGAAGGATCACAAGTTCAGTACCAGCTGGTGATTTAGTGACTTATGGACACTGCCTCAAAATACTTTTTAAAAAAACTTTTTTAAGGACTGAGGATATAGTTCAGTGCAAAGGCCCTGGGTTCAATCTCTAGTGCAATCAATGAATCAATCATTGCCATAAGGAAAATAAAGCACATCAATGGACTATAAAAGAATTATGAGAGAGGGGCTCCTTTAGCCAGGATGATAGGATTTCACTCTGAAGGACAAGGAGAAGGGGCCAGACATGTAGGGATATAGGGAATTGTTTCAGGAAGAGGGAATAGTAAGTGCAAAGCACCAGGATTAGAGAAAATACTGGGCACGTGCTACAGTTTGTATATGGTTTGTGTGGACAATAGTACAATGAAAACCTCTTTTCATTACGGATTGTGGGACAAGAACATTTCTGGTGCTCTGGGCCCCAGGCGTATGCCTGACAACCGACATTGCAAGATGTCAGAACACAGACTTCCTGGGAACTCAAACACACTCTGCGCTGGGTGGCCATTCAGGGCCAAGGATGCAGTTGCCAACAGCCAACTTGGACTCCCCATCCCCTCCATGGAAAGCATCCCAGCTTGGGCAGCCCTCTCTCCTGACTGCTCTGCTGTCTTTCACTTCCTTCCACATTTATTTCACACTTGGTAAATCCTTTTACCACTGCTGGCCTTCCACATGCCATCATCCACCGTGGTTTCTCCCCTCCAAACCACATGCTGAGATTTTTGTGTCAAGGGTGGTTATATGGGAGTAATTTCTATTTGTATTTTATTTTCAAAATCTTGATTAAATTGCCCAAAAGTTAGAAATTGAATACATGAGAAATGTTATAAATGAACTGGACAGAACATGTACTCTTTGGAGCTGATGTCCATCCAGTTCTTACCAGAGTAGTGGGGATCAGGGGAGTAGGAGATCAACCACCATATGGCGGCAGAAAGAAAGGCAGCCTCAGGTAAATTTTTATGAGTTCCTGGCCCATTTCACCGTGCTCATTATATAATTGGGTTTCCCATCACCTCCAAGCCACAGATTGGTTGGCCTACCCCTTCCTAGATTGTACCATTTGCAGGCAGTATTTTTTTTCCTGCACTATCTACAAAAGCAGCAAGGATGTATATGGGTCTTTAATTAACTGGCCAGAGGAAGTTTGGCTACCACTAGGCCCACACAGAGAGAAGCGAGTTACCGCACCAAGAAAAGGGAGCTTTCCAAAGGACTGTGGAGTATTCCTTTTCTTCTCTTTTAAAAATATGACTTGAGAGAAAAGAGAGTTCTAAAAGGGGGAAAAAACCTTCATGAAGTCCAGTTTACAGAAATGACCAGGCTTATAGCAAGAGACTAACTTCTGATTTCACTGAAGCACTAATTACTGAGTCTATGCTTGGAGCTTATTTATCTCACTGAAGATCTGGCAAATTTCATATTCCCTAAAGGAGTAGTTTTCTCTGGAGACACAGAATCATGTAGGATAATAATCTTAGCAGACAAATGGGAGGAGACAGCAATAATAAGTATTCCCACTAAAAGAATAAAAGGAAATAAAAGGGTGGGGCAACTCTGGAGCACCAGCTGCTCCATAATAAAGGCGATGAGAATGTGATTCCTAAGCTAGACTGCAAAAGCATCTTCCAGCTTCAGGTGTCAAAGCCCAAGTGTCTGGCCCTTGCTTTATGAGTGCCATTTAGTATTGGGTGGTATCTGCTCACCACATAGATGTTTTCTCTTGACACCAGAAACAGAATGCCTTCCGCTATTTAACTCCCAAAGTCTCCCAATCCTAAAGCCTGTTTGTCTGAATTTTCTCCTAACCAAACACTGCCCAGTCCCTTTGCTCTATAAAGAGAACTTTCTTAGCAAGAAGGCCTAAATAATTGCATTTGTGTTTATTGAACTATTAAGACCTGTCCTGCATGAGGATGTGTTTATAAGAATAAAGATGGTAACAATCGGAACTGGGTTTTTTTTTTTCATTCAATTCCACTTGTTGCTAACAAAACTTGAGAGTTTCAAGAAGTGAAACAGCTCCTAGTGAGAAAGTTGAGGATTACTTTACATTATAGGATTAAAAAAAGATGAAATAAATTTAATAAAAATAAGGGATCCTATGGACTATAAGGCTCATAGATAAGGACAAAGCCATACAGGTGGGGAGAAAAAGATCAGGGATGCTGTGATTTGAATGTGTCCCCAAAAGTTCATGTGCTAGAAACTTAGTCCCCAAATATCATACATTAATGATATTTGGAGATAGAGCCTTTGAGAGGAAATTAGGATTAGATGAAGACATGAGGGGATCACCAGTGATAGCATTATTGGCTTTGTAAGAAGAGAGAGACCAGAGCTGACTTGCTTATTCTGTATTACCCTGCAGTGCCCTCTACCATATTATGTGCAGCAAGAAGACCCTTACCAGTGTTGCCACCTGAATATTAGATATCCCAGACTCCAGAACGATGAATGAAATAAACTCCTATTGTTTAGAAATTACTCAGCCTATGGTCTCAGTCATAGCAAAATAAAACAGACTAAGCTGGATGCCTTCATGGAGGTGGCATTTGTGATAAGTCTTGAGAGTTTGGGTTGAGGTAGGGAGCAGTAGTAGCAGAAGGCTGAAGGCTGGGGAAGTGAACTGGGTCTGGATGAGATTGGAGAAATTGTCTTAGCTACAGAAACTAAGCCAGTAGGATACCTAGGAGGATATATGCATGTGTTATCCAGTGTGTATGAAAAATATAACTCAGAAAAATATTACAACCAGAAAAGTTCTATCTGTTGGATAAGCATAGAACTGTGAAATTTCGGGCGATCAGGTAAGAATGTTGAGAAAAAGTACGTTGGATTATAATTCTAAGAGATCTGTTAATTTCCAGGAATAACTAGTGGTTATAGGGTTTAGGATCCCATGTACCAGGACAGGGGCTTAGCAAGAGCACGACACCCCAGGAACCCCTGTCAATAGGCAGAGCTTGGGCTTGACATTTGAATTCTGAAATGATTCTGGGGCATTTTGCAAGGTACCAGACAGACCGCAGAACTGCACATGAGGTTCAAGGCAAGAGACTCATCTGAGGCTTGACACAAATGAGAAGTCTAAAGGCTAAGGGAGCCTTAAATGTATTACTGCATCCAAATTCAGCTCAGTACTACCAGATACACATTTCTGTGTAGCAATAAATTGTAACGCCACACCTCACTATATGGTAAGGCTGAGCTGCTAGTATTTTTTTTTTTTTGCCATAGGACCTGGGATTCTGCATTGGGGCCTGTGTATCTGTGGCAGATGCCCTGTGTGTGTAGTGCTAAAGTGAGAAAAAGGGGAAAGATGAGCAAGGCAAACTTCTCATATACCTTGACCTGAGCCCACACAAGAGCAGGGCAGTTACACCGGAATGCTGTGCTTTGTATGGTTTATGGTGCCTCCAACATTGGAGATGGGGACCACTTCAGAGTGAGCAGAAGATTATACTGGCAGACATAGTTAGATAAGAGAATGAACATTTAGGTAAGAGAATAATTTTATATTTTTCATATTTTATTAATGTGTCATGTCCTTCCTTAGTATGAATCTGTAGATTCAAAACTGATGAAATATCTTTTTACCAATAAAGCCAATTGCCCACTTTCTTATTTCTCTTCCTATTTCACTTCAGAATTCCCAAAATATTCACGAAGTAGCTCCATAATCATAAGTTGTTGGCTGGGCTGGGAAACATTTCACAATGTTAAATAATTTATGTTACTCAAATATTTACGCATACATGGGTATAGATGTAAATGTGCCATGCATAAAATACAATCTTAATTCTTTACATGGGCAACTGGATGTTTTTTCTTTTTTGTGAAAAAGGATACTAATAAGATATATGTACATTTTCCAAAAATTAGTGTTTCAGCTTTGCTTAGTTTTTGTGTAAAATTAGAATTTATTTTGCCATTGATTTTAAGATCATCTTGAGTATTTTGGGAGAAGAAAATCAATATTTTTTTAAAAACTATACAATATGAATTTTATATGTATAACTTATATTTTATAAATATACATTTAAATTTTATACATTTTTATTCTTTTAGATGAAGGGTTGACAACATATGCATTCACAGCCTACAACCAGCTGTTTTTGTAATAAAGTTTTGTTGGCACACAGCCATGCTCATTCATTTATATGTTATATTTGGTTGCTTTCACAGCATAACAGCAGAGTACAGTTGGTGGGACAGAAATCATATATGAGGCTCAAATATTTCTATCTTGTCTTTTAAGAAAATAATTTGCTGATCCCTGCTTTAGATTGCTATCAATACAGCACAAATTATATGAAAATGTTAATTATAACATCATTAGTGATTATGCTAGAATGAAAGCAAGACTCCTTTTTAAAAATAAATAGGTAATAATTTATGAGATAAGTATTTTACTCTGCATCTAATTCCTCAATATTATACCCAAATATGTGAATTCAATTGCATCTGGTATTTCTGATTTTAATCATACAAAAACATAGCTTTGCACATTTTTAGATTATGGCATTCAGAAAGTGCAGCTATTAGATTGCTCAATTTATAACTTTTAAACAATGAGATAGATGGTACGGAGCCTCTATTACAAGGCTCATCCTAGATCTTGCAAATGATAGAAACAGGATTGAGGAGGAAGACTCAGTCTTGCCAAGAATACAGGTTGTAAATAAGAGGTATTCTTTGTCAGTGTTTGATAAGAAGCTGAATGGCTGTTTCAGGGTGCTCCAGAAGGGATTCCCTAATTAAGAACGACACTGGACGGGGTCAGCTTATTCAACAAACGTTTGTTGGGAATTGTCATGCTTTAGGCTCTGCACTGGGTTCCATAGTTAAGACAATTTTATGATTCAAATGACCAGCTGGAAATGCTGGGAGTGATCAGACTGGTCCCCACTGTTCCGAATGTACACAGTTCAGAAACAGTCTAGCAGGCAGTCTGGCTCTGCTATTAAGAAAGCTCTCGGTCTATTTATAGACAGAGGCACACAAATTCAGACGCTATCACTGCAGGAGGTAATCTGGGAAGTTACCCGAGGACAGACAGTCTATGGCTTTGACAGTTCATCTTCAGAAGAAAAGATTAAGTAATCTTTTTAACATAGATTCCCCAGATATAATTTAATTTCATCTAATCAGTTCACCAAAGGAAAAAGGTGAAATTCTGACAAATTAAATTAAAATGCAACATAGGCCACTCTGAGAAGCTGATTTCAAAACCTATTTGTCTGATTTCCTCTTTGAACCTGGAAGAGATGCAGGGGGTGGAGGGAGCATGTATCTGCTTAGATTGATTTTATTGAATTAATTCCATTTTCTAAAGGAATTAATAAAAAGAGAAGCATCACCAGTGTTTCAACTCATAGTAAAGGAACAGTGATTCATTTCCTTTCCTCATGAAAATTCTGGAGCCAGATTTAGGCAAATGACAGTGAACAGCACTGACCACTGGGTCAGAGTCCTTGGCTTCCCTCCTTTCCTGCCATTCCTCCTTTCCAGAAATCATACTTTTTATCCCTTATCAGTCTTAGCCTAAAGTTATAGAATGATGTTGCTAACAAATATATTTAAAATATGTTTAGTTCCTGTAAGCCAACCATATCATGACAACCCTCCGGTTAAAGATTTTCAAAGCTGGCAGGTGTGTTATAGGTCATCCTGAAAACTTCTTTAAGGCCTAGGAAAGTTAAATAAATGGCCCAATGATTCAAAAGTTTTGGTTACAGATAAAAGTCTATAACCCAGATATTTCAACTTTAATGTGATTACCCCTTCAATTATACCAATCAAAATGATGGTAATATGGAGAATTGGAGAAATTTTCTTTGTAATCCATATGGAAAGTCCAACTTGGACTCCATTGTCTCTACAATATTAGCTTGCTGTAAGCCTCAGATTTCTTTTTAGAGTTTGCCTTTGTGTTCTGACTCTGACTCGTCTTTTGGGGAGGGGAGGGGGGTTGAAACAGGGTCTCAACATGTAGTTTAGGCTGGCCTTGAACTAGTGACAATCCTCCTGTATCAGCCTCCCAAATGCTGGGATTATAGATATGCACCACCACACCCAGCAGTTCTCTGACATTTCTTTATTGTTGATCTCTTACTTTTTAAATAAAATCTAATCATCTGTACTGTAGAGAATCATAAAACCATCTTGTAGGATTACTTTAAGGATTATCTTAGATAAAATATGTAAAAAACTTCAAAAATTTTTTTAAAGTAGATAAACATCACTGTCTTTTACTGTTGTTAGTCACAGTGTTTTTCCACAAAACTTCCTGGATTCCATATTCTATGCTCTTTCCTCTATGAGTCAAAATTTAGTCGACCTTTATCAGGTATCTGTTATGTTTCAGACACCATTCTAGGTGATAGAGCATCAAAAACAAATGAGATTAAAGTGAAGTCATCAGGAATTCCACAGACTAGAGTCAGGTAAATAATTATAATAGAGGATGTTTATGTGGACATAAAGTACTGTGGAAGCAAAAAAGGAGAATTTCTCAGGAAATCTGGGTAGTGGAGATAACATGTAGATAGTTTTGATCTAAAAGGAGAAATTCTGCAGAGAGGAAAGGTAAAGGTGGAAATTTATATATTCTGGGCAGTTGTAACTGAGTTGAATGTTTACACAAACACAAGTGGCCTAGAGGTGGCTGATACATAAGAATGACAACGAAAGCTGTTTTTCGAATGATTTCTAGGCTCCACAATTTTCACCTCTACTTATAATCTATATAATGACCCTTCAAGGTAAGTAGAATTATCTAAAGATTACAGGAAAGAAAACTGGTAATTGTCTTCTTTCCTATAGACTCAGAGAGGCCAAGTAACTTACCTAACACCATATAGCCAGTAAATAGGGAAGTTAGCTTTTCAACTTAGGTCCCTCTAACTCCAAAGTGTGTGTTTGACTTCCTGTAGCACGAAGTTCCCATCAACAGGGCAATGTCAGACGATGACTGGAAATATAGACAATGACAGGACAGAGTTTGCAGAGCTTGGAATACCACAGCCAATGAGGCTGGATTTTATTGTATAGATTGTGAGAATCACTGATGGATTTTTAAAAAGTTATTTTAAACAAATTAATTTGGGAAGGCAGCATGTTGAATAGGTGAAACAAGGAAAAAGTGAGAAACAGGAAAACCAGTTGAGAAGCTATTACAAAAATCAAAGAAAATAAAGACATGTAACACTTCCTGCTTATTTACTCACTTATGCATGGGTGTGAGCACTTATTGCCTCATATAATAGGAAGTCCAGAAATAGAGCAGAGTCCCAGACTGGTTGACCAAAAGCTTGTCATAAACCTTGGCATGCTTCTGTCTCTCTACTCCATAGTCTCCAGTTACAATACAGATGAACCCAAGATGGCTGCCAAGGCCTTGTTCTCATCCTAGCAGAGAGTTGTCAGTCTTACCTTCAGTCTAATTCAGTAAACTTGGGAGCCATAATAAATTGCTGTTGCCAAGAGAACAGTGTGTTGATTGCATCTGGATTGGGTGAAGCTCCCTATCTTCAGAGTGAGACACCTAAACCAAATCATAGCTTTGTTAAGAAGTGTTGTGTTGGTGTCAAAGGGCAACAAAGAGCATCCATCAGAGCCATCAAGCTTTGGGCATAGATAATTTAAGGGAAGAAATTTCCATACATTTTTTCCTAAAACTGAACAGTCTGAGGATGTGTCCATGGTCACGACCTCTCAGTAGCTCCTTTACAAATTACCCTTCTCTCACTTCTCCAAGCCAATATATTTCCATGACATATTGTCTCAGGATTAAAATTTCCTGGTAGGCCAAGGGAGGGGTGTGGGGAGATGAATATTCAAAACACTGCAGCTGATATTGAGAAAGTGAATGATTACAATGATAAGGCAACAAATACTTTTCATGTCAGGTAGTTCCCAGCTCTTTGAAATTCAAGAAGATCCGGTGGAGTTGTCACACAAGAGATCACTAAATATATACCTATAGATATATTTTTTAATGACACGTCACAATGTTATTTTTTACTTACAAATTAGTTTTAAAAAAGAATGGGATTAGTTCTGACCCCTGACTCGACCATAAATACATAAACTGATGAGGAAAATAGTAAAACTCCCTTCTATCTCATTCAAGGATGCATTTCCAATTAAATTTACTTTTTATGCTTAATAATTATACATATAGATTTATTTTTTGTTGATTGTATGCTGATTCTTACAGTAACTCATTTTAGATACCCAGATAGCTGTGGCATCAAAATAATCATTCTTTTTCAACTTTACATTTTTGTTATGGAGATGTACAAAGGGTGATTAAACATTAAAATGGTGAATGTTAAACAGAAATAATAATTTTAAAGAGAAAATATGTAAACTTTTAAAGACATTAATAGAAAGCTTATTAGAGAACTTGGAGAAAACTATAGTTAATAATACTGGTTATATACACCAAGAATTTGTCAGAAAAGTGATTTTAAGTACTATTGCCACAGAGAAAATATTAAAGAAAGGTAACTATGTGAGATGATTCAACTGCAGACATCACATTAATATATATGTATATATATAAAAACATCATGTTATACACCTTAATATGATAATAAAAAAGTTTGTTCATATATTTTTGAACGAATGATTCTGAGTGTTGAATGGTGAGAGTCCACTGAATGAATATGTTCTGTAAGATTCTGCAATGGTTTTATTTTTTTTGAATGCTAATAGTTTTAATGTTTTTTTCTTGTTTTTTAAATTTTTTTATTATTAAATTCTTTTATTGGTACATTGTAGGTATACAACACAATTACATTTCTCATTGGGAACTGTACCTTTACATAATGCATCTTGGTTCTCATTTTTTTTCCCATTCCTAGCCCTCCCTTCATGCCCTCCACCCTTCCCTATTTACAAAGACTTTATTTCCATTTTTTCCATTTATCAGCATTTTTCCTTTCCCTTCTTTCCTTTCCCCTTCCCCTCCCACTACCCCTACCCCTTTGGACCCTTTCTTCCTGTTTTACATTATCGATTATTCATTCTAATCATTGGTACATTTTAGGTATACAATATAATGACATTCATCATTGGAAATTTGCACCTTTACATAGTCTCTCTTGGTTCTAATTTTTCACCCCTGCCCAGCCCTCCCACCAACCCCCCCATTCCTCCCTGTTTACAAAGATTTTGTTCCTATTTTTCCATTTTCTCATATTAATCCCATTCCCTTCTATCCTTTCCCCTAGCCCTCCCACTTCCTTCCCCTTTGCCCCTTTTCTTCCTATTTCACATTACCTATTATATACATTTAGTCCTTATTTACACTTTCAGTTTCTCACATAAGAGAAACTATTTGGTATTTATTCATGTGTATCCTATTTATTTCACTTAAGAGTATCACCTCAATGTGCATCCACTTAACTATAAATGTCTCTAATTTCTCATTTTTTATGGCTGAGTAGTACTACATTTTATAAAAAAATCACATTTTCTTTATCCAGTCCCAGTTGATGGGCATTTGGGCTGTTTCCAAGTTTTAGCTATTACAAACTGTGCTGCTATGAACATGGGCACACATATATCACTGTGGTATGATTCTTTTAATTCTTTGGGGAAGATCCCCAGCAGTGGAATAGCAGGGTCAAATGGGACTTCCAGTCCAAGTTCTTTGAGGTATCTCCATACGGATTTCCACAGTGCTCGCACCAGTCTACACTCCCACCAGCACTGGAGCAGGGTTCCTCTTTCCCCACAGCCCTGCCAACATTTGTTATTGGTTGATTTCATGATAGCAGCCATTCTTTCTGGAGTGAAGTGAAATCTCAGCGTTGTTTTCATTTGCATCTCTCGAATGACCAGGGATGTTGAACTTTTTTTCATGCATTTATTTGCTATTTCTACTTCTTTTGACTGAGAAATGTCTGTTCATTTCAGATGCCCATTTTTGGATTGGGTCTTTAAATTTGGGAGGTCTGATCTTTTTAAGTTCTTTATAGATTTGAGATAGTAGACCTTTGTCTGAGGAAGAGCAGGTGAAGATTTTTTCCCACATTGTGGGTTGTCTCTTCACACTGCTGGTGGTTTCTCTTGCTGTGCAGAAGCCTTTTAATAAGAAGAGATCCCACTTGTTGATTGTTTGTGCTAGTTCACAGGCAACTGAGGTTTTGTTCATAAAATCTTTTCCTACACCGATGTCTTCAAGGGTTCTACCTAACCTCTGCTCCAACTGGTTCAGAGATTCTATTTTAATATTTAGATCTTTCATCCATTTTGATTTCAGTTTAGTGCATGGTGAGAGATACAGGTCTAGTTTTAATCTTTGGCAAGTTGAAGTCCAATTTTTCCAGCACCATTTATTAAAGAGGCTATCTTTCCTCCAGTGAGGGTGTTTGGCTCCTTTATCGAAGATGAGATGGCTGAGTGTGTCTGGCATTGTTTCTGCATCTTCTAATCTGTTCCACTGGTCCTCAAGTCTGTTTCTTTGGCAGTACCATGCTGTTTTTATCACAGTAGCTTTGTAGTAGAGTTGCAGGTTGGGGATTGTGATACCCCTCCCATGTCTCTGTTACCTAGAATTGCTTTTGCTATTCTGGGTCTCTTCTTGTTCCAAATGAATTTTTGGATTGTTTTCTCAAGGTCCATGAAGTATGCTGCTGGGATCTCAATTGGAACTGCATTAAATCTATATAGCAGTTTTGGAAGTATGGCCATTTTCACTATATTAATCCTTCCTACCCAGGAGCAGGGGATGTCTGTCCATTTTCTGATGTCATCTTCAATCTCTCTTTTCAGAGTGCCATAGTTTTCAGAGAAGAGGTCTTTGATTTCTTTCATTAGGATGATTCCAGGTATTTCAGTTTTTTGGATGCTATTGTGAAAGGTATTATTTGGCCTATTTCTCTCTCAGTGAGTCTGTCATTGGTGTAGAGGAAAGCTATTGATTTTTGTGTGTTGACCTTGTAACCAGCTACTTGACTGAATTTGGTTATTAAGTCTAGAAGACTTTTGGTGGAGTTCTTGGGGTCTTTTATATAGAGTATCATTTCATCTGCAAATAATGATAATGTGACTTCTTCATTACCTATCTTTATTCCTTTTATTTCTTTCTCTTGTCTAATTGCTGTGGCTAATGTTTCCAGAACTATATTGAACAAGAGTGGTGATAGTGGACATCCTTGTCTTGTTCCTGATTTGAGTGTGAAGGATTTCAGTTTTTGACCATTTAGTATGATATTGGCTGTTGGTTTTTCATAGATGGCTTCTATCAGTTTGAGGTAGAGACCATCTATTCCAATTTTTTGTAGTGTTTTTATCATAAATGCATGTTGGATTTTGTCAAATGATTTTTCTGCATCTATGGAGATAATCATATGGTTTTTGTCCTTGGCTCTATTGATATAGTGTATTACATTGATTGATTTGTGTGTATCGAACCATCCCTGCATCCCTGGGATGAATCCCACTTGATCAGGGTGTATGATCTTCTTGATGATCTTCTGCATTCTGTTTGCCAGTATCTTATTAAGGATTTTTGCATCTATGTTCATTACTGAGATTGACCTATAGTTCTCTTGGGTCTTTCTCTGCTTTGGGGATCAAGGTGAGGCTTGCTTCCAGGAAGGAATTTGAGAGTATTGCTTCCCTTTCAATTTCATTGAAGAGTTTAAACAGTAGCGGCAGCAGTTCCTCTCTAAATGTCTTGTAGAATTCAGCAGTGAAGCCATCAGGGCCTGGGATTTTCTTAGGTGATAAGTTTTTAATTACCTTTTCAATTTCATTGGTTGATATTGGGTTGTTCAGAAGTTTTAGGTCTTCTTCATTCAACTTTGGTAATTCGTATGTATCTAGGAATCTGTCCATTTCTTCTGTGTTGTCCATCTTATTGGCGTATAGGTTCTGGAAGTAGGTATTGATGATCCTCTGGATTTCTGCTGGGTCTGTTGTCATTTCACCCTTTTCATTCCTAATTGCATGGATTTGGGACGTTTGCTTCCTTTTTCTGACAAGGTTGGCTAAAGGTTTGTCAATTTTGTTGATTCTTTCGAAGAACCGACTCTTGGCTTCATTGATTTTTTTTGTATCATTCTCTTGGTCTCCATTGCATTGATTTCTCCTCTGATCTTTAGAATCTCCTCTCTTGTATGAACTTCGGAGTTGTCCTGCTCTTCTTTTTCTAGAAGCTTGAGGTTCAGCATCAGGTTGTTTAATTGGGCTCATTCTGTTTTCCTAATATGCGTATTCACTGCTATGAATTTCCCTTGTAAGACTGCTTTCATTGTGTCCCATAGATTCCGATATGTTGTATTGTCATTGTCATTTAATTGAAGGAACTGTCTGATTGCTTCTTTAATTTTCTCTGTGACCCATTGGTTTTTCAGAAGTGTGTTGTTCAATTTCCACGTGTTTATGAAATTTTTTGAGTTTCTTTTGCTGTGGATCTCCAATTTCATCACACTATGGTCTGATAATATACAGGGGATAACTTCAATTCCTTTGCACTTACTTAAATATGTTCTATGTGTGAGTATGTGGTCTATTTTGGAGAATGACCCATGTGCAGCTGAGAAGAATGTGTATTCTGATTTTGTGGGGTGGAAGACTCTGTAAACATCTGTTAAGTTCATTTGTTCAGGAGTTCGATTGAGTTCTAGTATTTCATTACTTATTTTTAGTCTAGTTGATCTATCTGTTTGTGACAGTGGGGTGTTGAGGTCCCCCACTACAATTGTATTAGTGCATATATGACTTTTCATGTCCGTTAGTATTTGTTTTATATAGCTGGGCACACTAGTATTTGGTGCATAGATATTTATGATTGTCATCTCTCCCTCTTGGATTCTTCCCTTTACAAGGATGTAGTGTCCTTCTTCATCTCTCTTCATCAGTGTTGGTTTGAAATCTACTTGATCTGCAAAGAGAATAGCAGCTCCTGCTCTTTTTTGGGTTCCCGTCATATGGAGTATTGTTTTCCACCCTTTAACTTTCAGTCTATGAGTTTCCTTTTGAATTAAGTGAGTTTCTTGTATGCAGCATATTGTTGGATTTTGCTTCTTGACCCATTCTGCCAGTCTATTTCTTTTGATTGGTGAATTGAGACCATTAACATTGATGGTTATAACTGAAACATATTGACTTGTCATTGCCATGACTTTTTCTTTTTGTTGGGTTCTCCCCCTTTACATTTAATTTCTTGTCATGCCAGATGGGTTCATTCTGCTTTGCTTCCTGGGGTTGTGATCTTCAATGTCTGTTCCTAGGCTATTGTGTAAAATTCTTTGGAGTGCTGGTTTGGTATTCACGAAGTTCCTAAGGTGCTCTTTGTCATGAAAGTATCTTATTTCTCCATCAATTTTGAAAGATAGTTTTGCAGGGTACATCAATCTGGGTTGGAGGCTGTTTTCTTTTAGGGCTTGGAATATGTCACTCCAAGCTCTTCTTGCCTTGATGGTTTGTGTTGAGAAGTCTGCTGTGATTCTGATGGGCTTTCCTTTGTATGTGATGTGTTTCTTTTCTCTGACTGCTTGGAGAACTTTGTTCTTCTGTTGTGTTTCTGGAATCTTAACAATTATATGCCTATGTGTAGATTTTTTTTGATCAAGGCTATTTGGAGTCCTATATGCCTCACTTATCTGTATGTCAAGCTCTTTTCCCCTGCTTGGGAAGTTTTCTGCCATTATTTCTGTGAAGAGATTTTTTTATGTCATCTGCACTCTCTCCTGTTTCTTCATTGAGCCCAGTCAGTCTTATGTTATTCTTCTTTGCATCATCTAGCTGCTGCTGAATTGATTTCTCATGTTCCCTTATAATTTGGAAGCAATTTTTCTTTTCCTGGTCACTAATTCCAATCTTATCTTCTATATCTGAAATTCTGTCCTCACATTGGCTCATTCTGCTGTGTAGACTTTCAATGGAGTTTTTCATGTCCTGGAAATCTATTTGCATCTGTTTTATGGATTCCATTTGTTTCTTCTGTTGGGATTCCATCATGTTCCTGATCTCCTCTCTAGATTTATTAATCATGTCTTGCACTAGGGGCACAATTTCTCCTGTTATCTGAGAAATTATTTCTGATTTCATTTTTCCCAGATCCCCTTTGGTTGCCAGTTCAGTGGGTCCAGGTGGTTGAGTATCAGAGTGTTCCATCTCATTTCCCTTTGGGGTTGCTGTAGGTGATCTGGAAGTCTGGTTTTGAGACTTATTTACATGTTTTCTCATTTCGACTGGGGCGGGGGCCTGTTAGCACCTGCACGGATTATCTCCTCTGAGCTGGGAGAGGTGGGACAGGGGTCAGGAGCAGCGGTAGGGATGGTGACCCAAAAGCCCTTCCTGTGGGCTGGGAACAGCAGGAGGGATGGTGGCCGGGAAGCCCCTTCCTCTGGACCAGGAGCAGTGGGATGGCAGCTCAGAAGCCCCTACCTCTGGGCCGGGAGCGGTGGGAGGAATGGTGGCCCAGAAGCCCCTTCCTCTGCGCTAGGAGCAGTGGGACAGAAGGTGGCCTAAAAGCCCTTTCATTTGGGCTGGGAGCAGCGAGAGGGATAGTGACTGGGAAGCCCCTTCCTCTGGACCAGGAGCAGTGGGACGGGGGCTCAGAAGCCCCTACCTCTGGGCTGGGAGCAGCGGGACTCAGTACCTTGGTCTGGTGGTCTGGTGTCCTCTGCGTCTTTGTAGTGTGGAACCAGGTGGCTGCCTGTCTGAAGCAGGGTGATTTGGCGTCTTCCGTGCAACTCGCGACCTCGGTAGGGTGTGCACAGACCTGCCTGTCTGCAGCAGGCTGATTCAGCATGTTCTGCAAGACTGGGGACCTCAGTAGGGCATGGGCAGACCTGCCTGTCTGCAGCGGGGTGATTCGGCGTCTTCCGTGTGACTCGGGACCTCAATTTTAATGTTAATTATATTGTATGAAATATATAAACTTATAACAAAAAGCTTTAGTTGTCTACTTTAAAATGTGAAAGGTGTACATAGTTTTTCCAAATCATTTTAGGAGATGTGAATGCAAAAATGTTGGCCACCACTGGTTTAAAGGCACCAAGCAGGGAGGATGAGATTTTGCACAGGGCTGGGCAAGAGTGCCAACTTTGATGCTCCTATGAGGTATCTTTTTGGTCACTGGAGTACAGCAGTGAGGGCTTGACTAGAGCTATACTATTTGGGAATCATAAACATAGTGATATTTGTGATCATCAACAGAGTGTCTGACAATAGAGGTTAGAATATTATTTGGTAAAGAAAATGGAAGAGAAATAGGAAGAACAATAAAATGAACAGAAAAGCTTTAAGAAAAAAGTGGTGGACAGAAGCATAAAAGAGGTTCAGTAAGACAACTATAACGTATTCATTAGGAAGTCAGTAGTGATTTAGGTGATATCATTTTCAGTGATGTGATGGGGGAGAAGCATAAGAAGTCCTAAGGAATATTATACCTTTGACTTTAAGGGCCAGTAAAAAAGGTGACTACAGGGTGTCACTCTTGGAAACTTTTCAGAGAATCATGCTGTGATATCATCACATTTTCCAGTCCATTAAGTCTTCCAATCTCACATCAATAACTTGGCAAAAGAGGGCATAATCTTCTGGTTCCTAAAATTAGTAGTAATCTAGTAAACTTCAAAAAGGTGGACAATTATCCCATCCAGACTCTTTGTGAGGTAATATGCTACCTGTTCTTGAGTGAATCAAAGTATTAGAAGCCTTGCTCCCTATCTGAATGAATTTATGAGTTTATAACTGAGTTAGGAAGAAAATATGCACATAGAACACACAAAATACACACAAAGGAGAGTAATTGAGGCAAAATATGCTAATATTTCAGGAAATCATCTGAAAAAGTTGTTGACTGGGAAGTCTTCCCAGAAATGCAAAGACTTGGAGTAGATTTCAAATGTTATCTAGGAAATATTTCAAAGACAGAAGACAGAAAGAACAATGATATTTCCAGAGTATTGATAGGATACTCATTTAACATGTTGGCTCAAGTGGAAGGGTAGGGTTTTGCAGTGGAAGTTAAACCAAAACTCTGGCACTGGTAGTTTGAAGACTAGTCAAGGTGATTGAACTAGATTTAGTTAGCAAGATGAGGCATTAAAACATTTTAAGAATTTGAACTGATAGATGACCAAAGGAAAAACTGTTTTGGAAATATTAATTTGGCAATAACAAGCAAGATATATTGGACCCAAAGAGGAATTGTTGTTCATTTAATAATCTTTCTAAGTAGAATACCTCTTAGAAGATGAATAATCATAATTTCAGCCTGTGGAGATAGGTCTTGAATTAAGTCAGTGACAAAGGGAGTAGAAAGGATAGAAAAGAAAGGAAAGGCATTAGAGGAAAATCTATAGGACTAGAAAAATGACTGGAGTGGGGGTTAAGTGAGTCAAAATGAATCTGAAGCTCTGTGTATGAGCAAGAGAAGCAAGAGAGTCAGAAAAAGGAGACGAGTGATTTTTGTCCTGGCTGGAAGGTAATTACGAGAGTGTAGCTTTCTGTCAAGTGAGCTTATTAAAGATGCTTAATATGCCTTTAGAAATGTTGGAATTGAAAAGATCGAGGTTTAAATGAGAAGTGAAAATTGAAGGTCTGAGGTAGAAAGAAATTAGAGTTGTGAATCTCCCAGGCAGAGAAGCTGAGCCGGTTCCAGCACCCGGAAGGAAGCCCCCACACAAACCATCCCAAGCTCCTAGGGCAGAAAAGGTGAGCCGCGCTGGCGCCAGAAACACCCACCCCCGTGGAAATGAGAAGACATATAAACAAGCCTCAAAAACAGACTTCTGGATCACCTACAGCAATCCCAAAGGGAAACGAGATGGAACAATCTGATACTCAACCACCTGGACTCTCTGAACTGGCAACAAAAGAGGATCTGGGAAAAAGGAAATCAGAAATAATTTCTCAGATAACAGCAAAGATTGTGCCCATAGTGCAAGACACGATTAATAAATCTAGAGAGGACACAGATAAAAAAAAATAGAGGATCTGAGGAACATGATGGAATCCCAACATAGGAAACAAATGGAATCCATAAAACAGATGCAAACAGATTTCCAGGAGATTAAAAACTCCATCGAAAGTCTGCGCAGCAGAATGAACCAATGTGAGGATAGAATTTCAGATATAGAAGAAAAGATTGCAATTAGTGGCCAGGAAAAGAAAAATTGCTTTAAAATTGTAAAGGAACATGAGAAATCAATCCAGCAGCTGCTAGATAATGCAAAGAAGAATAACATAAGACTGATTGGAGTTCACAACCCTAGGAAACCCAGCAGAATGAATCCATTGGGCATGACAAATTAAACACAAAGGGGGAGAATCCAACAAAAAGAAAAAGTCATGACAAGGCTTTTAAAACTTTTAACTTCATCTCCCTAATGAGTGTATAATTCAATCTTGTTATTGTATTGATTAGTATTTTTCTGATTCTAGAATTGCACACCATTCCTTGTGCTATACTGGCTATTTGTCATCTTCTTATGTCTACATTTTAATTGGGTTGTCTATTAATGAGCTCTAAGAATTTTTTATATATTCTGGTCATAGGTTATATGCATTGTAAATATGGTCTGTTTACCGGCTACTTTTCATTTTAATGATGTCATTTAAAGTTCTAAATGTTGATGGAATCTCATTTATCTATTTTTTTCTTTTATACATCATGTCTTTTGTATCCTAGGTGGTTCTTGCCTACCCTGAATTCATAAATATTTTCCCTTATAATTTCTTCTTAAAGTTTTATACTTTTAGGCTTTCATACTTAGATTCATAGATCCCTTCAAGTTATTTTCATGTGTGGAAATACAGGGTTGAGGTTAATTTTTTATATATGGACACCAGGTGTTCCAGTGCTGTTTGCTGAAAACACTACCTCTTCCTCCGCTCTTGAATTGAGTTTATATTCTATAAAATGTTAATGTTAAATAATCTTTCAAAACTCAGTGGACCATATATTTGTGGTTCTATTTGTAGATTCTCTGTTTTATTCCAATGATCTATATGTCTTTCCTTACACCGACACTGCCTTGATTACTGTAGCTTTAGAAGAAGTCTTAAAATTAGGTACTAAGCATCTTCCAACACTGTTATTGTTTTTTTTTTTAACTTTTCTAGGTCCTTTGTATGCCTACATAACTTTTAAATTTCAAAATCCAATTCTTCATTTATAGCAAGTATACACAGACCTGAATTTTTATATATACCTTGTGTTTTCTAATCCTGCTAAATTCAAAGGCAAGTTCTAGGGGCTCCTAGAGATTTCTTAGTATTTTCCCTGTAGATGATCATTTCATCTACATATAAAGATTTTGATTCTACCTTGCCAATCCTATCCTAGTTGTGTCATTTCATTGACAGACTATTTTGGTGGGGCCTAGCTTTCAAAGTTTAATGGACAGATAAAGAGTGAGCATATCTGCCCTTGTTCCCCACCTTAAGAAGAATACATTGTATCTTCTCCACTCATATAAGGAGTTCTCACTGGAAGTATGGAGTACATGTCTTTAATCTGTTGAGAAGTTTCTGTTCTACTTCTAGGCTCCTGATAGCTTTTACCATGAACAGCTGTAGAATTTAGTCCAATACTCTTTCTCCAACTAGTGACAGGATCATATGGCTTTTTCCTTTCCTTTGTTAAAATGATGACTTTTGGAGGTGAATCTTCCAATGCTGAACCAACACTGCCATCCCTATAACAAAACCACTTTCTACATCCTGCCAGATCTGACTTCTAAGAGTTTGTTTTGTTAAACAAATTTCTATCTATGTTCATACTTTTTTCTTCTATTATCTCTATCCAGTTTTAGTATTAGCACAATGTTGATTTCCTAAAATGAGGGAAGAAGTGTTCCTTCTCTTTTCTGCTTTAATTGTTTGATATAATTTATCAGTTAAAATGTATATGAGCCTGCTGTTGTCATATAGGTAGGTTTTCAAGCTAGGAATATATTTTCTTTAATAGGTGCTATTCAAATTTTATATTTCCTCCAGAGTTAGTTTCATTAATTTGTCTTCTGAGGTACTGTGGGGGGCCTTGTCCCCCCCCCCGCTAGTACTCTTGAGTGCCTTTTACGGGCATGTCTAAGCCTGCTAGGAGTCTACCCGGCAACAAGGAAGTAGCCCCAGTACCCTCCCCTTGCTCCCTCCCTCTAGCCCTAGGGTATATATGCTGTAGCAGCTTCCGCAATAAACGAGACTTGATCAGAAACCTGTCTTGTCTCCATCTCTCGTGTCCCCTGTCCTTTGTCATTCTCACTCCCCCTCTAGGGTCTCCGTTGACTTACCCGCGGGCCGGGACAAGGTACTTCTTAGAAGTTGTCAAATTTATTTCAAAAAAGATTTTTGAAATATGCTTTCTATATCCTCTTAAATTCTGTAAAATCTGTGGTAATGTCTCCTAGATCTTGATATTGTAATTTTAAAAATGTATAATTGATATTGTGTAATAGGAAGAAAAGGTCTAAAAGAGCAGGGGAATTGGGAGGGGTAGGGGAAAGGGATAAAGGGAAAAGAAAAAATATGAGAAAAGGAAAAAAATGGGAACAAAGTCTTTGCAAATAGGGAAAGGTGGAGGGGGTGAAGGGAGGGCAGGGGAGGGGGAAAAAAATAAGAACCAAGAGACTCATGTAATGGTACAAGATCCTAATGATGAGTGGAACTGTATTTTATACCTAAAATGTACCAATAAACTTAATGGAACAAAAAAAATTAGAGTTGCATAGGTGGACTTGGAAATTCATTAAGCCTTTAAACGCCAACTATATATGAGGTATGTGTTTGGATGTAAAGGTTCTGAGATTTTTTTTTTTTTTTTTTTGGTGCCAGGGATCAAACTCAGGACCTTGTGCTTTCAAGACAGGCGCCGGAACCACTGAGCTAAATCCCCAGCCTGGATGTGAAGGTTCTGAGTATAAATCACACCCTTTGCTTTAGGGAATGGTTTCCTCAGACATGTTGGCTGAAGATGGTGTTAAATAAGATCTGAGATGGACAAAGTACAGAGAATAATTGTAGAATCCAGTTCTTACAATGTACTGAGAGAAGAGAGGTCAGAGAATTAATTTTAAAAAAATCACAAAAGCGAAGCAACCTTACAGCCAAATAAATGAGGTTCTTAACAAGATGGCAGCATAGAATGCTGCAGAGGGAAAAAAGAATTGAACATGTAGAAAAATGTCATTAGATTTAATGGTTAGAAAGTAACTGACAACTTTTGAGAATGAAATTTATACTTACCTATAGAGGATTAAGAAATGAGTGGGCGATGAGAACATATATGTTGCTACCAATGTGGCTTCTTGAAGACTTTTTTACCTCAATGAGTCCCTTTGTTGCATTTATGTAAAGGCTGGTGTGAGAATAGCTCTGCGGAGATCTTATACTGATGGAAAATTAGCCACCTAAGAATATAATGTCTGAAAATGAGAAGTGCTTTGCAAGCCATAGCCATATTACAGTTATGGACTAATAGTAATAGTAATAGTGTGACTTTTCCCATAATAATAGTACTTATCACCTCTCTTAAGGCAAAGAGGGAATTTTCTAGCTAGATACACTTTCTAATCATTAGTTAAGTAAGTTTCCTTTCTGTGTGTGTACCTTCTTAAATGATCCAATTAAGCTTTTATCTTTCCCTTAGAGAGCTGATCAAATATGTGATAAAACCACTTAGAATCACTTTATACATTTCCTTTCTTCCTTCTTTCTGGCTACAAAATTATGGTGCCTGTCAAAAAACAGAACAAAAGGAACGAAACAGAGTTCACTAGTGAGAGCAAGGCTCTTTTTTCATTATGTTTGTTTTTTTGTTTTTGTTACCGGGGATTGAACTTGGGACCTTGTGCTTGCATGGCAGGTGCCGGAACCACTGAGCTAAATCCCCGGCCCTCTTTTTTCATTATGAAACCATTATCCTTACATTCGAGCATCCACTGTGTGTGGTGAGCTCAGCACTCCACATTTCGGTGGCACCCCTGTGAAAGAGTCAGAAGCTGCCTTCCAGTTCTCCAAGTCTGAGACTGTTGATGTGGCCTCAGAACAAGAGCTTGTTTTGTAAGACAATAACGATGTACATCTGACATATTTCTTCTAATATATCAGAAGCTTGAGAATTTAAACTTGAATCAAGAAACACATGCTTGAAGGACTTCAAATTACAGCTAGTCCGGCAGCCTGTCCAATGTTTGTATCTTTTCCACAACGCTATGTTGAGTGATGAGGAATTCACCACTTCCCGAGGTGGCTCTGATTCTTAGAAAGTTCTTCCCTATAATGATGCAAAACGTGCCTCCTTGTATTCTTATTGGTCTACTTCTACCAGTTCAGAGCTAATCTAGTCCCTCCAAATCCTTCAAGTATCAGAGGGTAGTTTTGTTTCTCAAGCTCTTGAGTCCTTCAGCTACTATGTTTTTAAATTCTCACTACTCAGTTGCTTTCTCTGAATAAATTATTTTTGTTCTCAAATCTCACTCCTTCACAGAATGAAATTTCTACTCCAGTTTGTCCTGAGAAAAGAACAAGAACGGGATATAATCATCTCCCACATCTGAGATTCAACTCTGTGCCCCTCTGGACAGCATCATCATGTTATGTGTTAAGGCTGTGCTCCCCACTTCATTCCCTGGTCAAGCCCACTCAATGCCTTCTTTGTTACTGAATAACATCTAAGTTCCTCTGCTTGATTTTAAAGGACTTTCTTCATCTTTTTCTACTGAATTCATTCAACTTCATTTTTTATTCCACTGTAACATAATATCCCTTGAAATGGTCTTCGTTTACCTATATATTGCAAACATACACTGCCCATTTATTGCCATTTCCTTTCCAGCCAGCAAGCTGCACTCTGCCTAAAAGGCTCTTCTTGCCCATCAAAATTCTATCTTCAAGGACCCACATTACATACCTTTTTCCTTTATGGAACTCTTCTAGAGCCTTTAATTAATTCCTTTGTTCCTCAATGTTTTCAGTCCGCAGAAGTTGACAGAGCATTCTTAAATTCTGTGACCATAAAAACATCTTAGTCATTTGTCTTGTTTCATACATAAGTGGAGGAAGAGGTGAGCTGTCAGCAGAGTAAGTCTACAAGTTATCAAGGGAATTAGATTATGTAGGGAGATCTGACTCGTGTCTGGAAACCATCAGCCATACTTCAACATTCCCCAAAACAGCAGCCCCGATGAAGCTCTGAAGAAGTTTTAGATTCTCTTTTGTCTTTCTAATTTAGAAAAGAGAGAGCTTGTTTTGCAGAATGACTTGTTCAGTCTTCCAGGTGCTGTGGTTACTTGGAATTCAGGATTTGTTGGGGGTATATCCTGCTAGATTAGTCACCTTCATATTCACTGAATTTTTTTTTTTTTTTTGGTACCGGGGATTGAACTTGGGACCTTGCATTTTCAAGGCAGGTGGTGGAACCACTGAGCTAAATCCCCAGCCCAGTCACCTTCATATTAGTGTTTCATCCAAACCCAGGAAATTGCTAGAGGCAGGAAAAATGGAGGCAGAAAAGAATAGATTCAACAAACAACATGAACTCTGTTGTCGTAATTAAACTCATCTTTCCCATTATCCCCCAAGATTTACTCTTCCTGTTGTATTTAATTTATTGCACTGTCACTCCTTCTCAGCCCCAAATGTTATTTTTCCTTCCTTCCTCATTCCCATTTACAACATTTAGGTGGCCACCAAGTCCTGTCAGTTCTGCTCTATGATGTCTCTCCAATCTGACTTCTTTGAAGTCCCAATTCCCTTATCCTTGATCCTTATTAAGATTATATCTTATCATCTATCTTAGTTTCTTTTCTTATTGCTGAGACAAAATACCTAACACCCACAAGTTAAGGGAGGAAAGGTTTATTTAGCTCACAGTTTGTAGAGGTTTCAGTCCATAATTGGCTGGCTCCAAGGCAGAGTGGCACAGGAGACAGGCATTGCAGAGGAGAACCAGTTCATGGTGGGCAGAAGGTAGCAAAGCAACAAGAATCAACCACAGCTCTTTCTATCCCTTATATCTTAGGCAGGTATCACTCACACCCTTAATCCTAATGCCCTTGTCCTAGCATTGCACCATGAATCCATCCCAGTATCATATATTCTAGATCCAGCCACCTCTAAAAAAGTCCCACCTATGCTCACATGAGGCTTTGGGAGGACATCGAGACACAAGCCACAACATCATCTCTCATTCAAATTATTGCAATGGCTTTCTGTTGTTTTGTCTGTCTCAAATCTCTCCTTTTCTCCAGAGTGTACTATCAGTAAAGTCAGAAAAGATCTGATCTGATGATGTCATTCCACTGTTTGAAATACTCAGTGGTAGCCTTATTCCTGAATTTTCTCCACCTTAAGATTTCATTGCAGCTTTCAAAACCTGACTCAGACTTTAGCTTTTCCTGGTTATTCTATGTTGTAGTTAATGAAAAACTAGGAACATAAAGAAATCACCTCTTAATGAATAAAAGGCAAAAGGTGGATTTAAAGAATATGGCCAAGCTCAGTTACTATGTGATCATGTTCAAATGTTAAAAATCAAAGCTGGGGATGCAAAGAAAGCCCAAAAGAAAAACCACATTTAGGGGTCAGGGATGTAGCTCAGTGGTGTGGCACCTGCCTCGAAAGCACAACGTTCTGATCCCTGGAACTGAAACATTTTTTTAGAAAAACCACATTTAATTTCTACAGGCAGATCTATGAGATGGGACCTAACATTTAATTAAAATAAAAAATATGTGGCTTCTACATAAAGAAGATGTCATCTATTATTTTGATTGATCTTTCCAACAGCCTTGTGAGGTAAGTGCTATTGTTACTGGGTTCCTGGGGTGCTGGGATCTCCTTTTAGAGGGGTTTTCTTTCTGTCCTAAACAAAGCATTGGTCAATACAAGCACAAAAGGTAGCAAGGGTTTTATATTTATTAAAGGTGCAAAAAGAAACATGCTCTGTAGTATGAATTCGGGCCAATTAAAAATAGGAAAATACTACTGGGTGAGAGCAGACCACTGTTGAAGAGAGGACACAGTGCTCAAGAACTCAATGCCAGCCATCCTTTGTGTCTCCTGCTCCTCAGACTGATGCCAGTTCTAGGCCATCCTATCTATCCCATGGTTGAGCTTTCCTGAAAAGTGAAGCGAGCACTCTCTGGTTGGTCCCAGGTTCAGGGCTCTGAGAACTGTTTTTTCTGTGCACATTCTGGCACACCCACTTGCCCAGCTAGCTAGCTACACTCTGACTCATTATTAATCACCATTTTATTAGATGAAGACATTCAGGCTCAGAGTTCCCCTAAGTTCAATATCATAGAATGAGCCAGTACCATAACTGAAATACAAACTCATGTCTGGCTGGCTCTAAACTTAGTGTTCTCCCCACCTACTTTAGCCCACACAGTGAAGTAGAGCATATCTCAGAGATAGAGTACCAAGCAACTACAGGATAAGAACCAGAAAAGGAAAACAGGCTAAGAGGTAATAGGGCTTCTCAGTATAAAATGAGAGTAGGGATTTATTTCCAGCAAGTTCTACCATGCCGGAACAAAATTCCTTTTAAGAGATTGTCTTAAGGATAGCCTTTGGAATTTGACATTATCCTTCCTTTCCACATTTTCCCCTTCCATTCACCTCTACCCACATTAGACTCATGCTCTCCTTTGAGCTCCCTGATTCCTAGGTTTTGATACATAATATGTTTACATACAAGGTGTAGTGATAACAAGGGCCAAAAGATTTGGTGGTTTAAAACAAGAAACATGTTCACTATTCTGCAATTTTGTCAGGTCTCAAACTGGACAGCTTGTTTCTGGTTCTTATGGTCTGGCTAGGGCAGTTGAGTGGCACTAGAAGATCCAAAGTAGTTTTGTTCACATTTGACATCCCAGTCAAGGTGGCTGGAATGGCTTAGGGCTGACCAAATCTCTCTCAGGTGGGATGATTGGCCTTAAAATGGTGGCTGACTTCTGTTAAGAGAAAAAAATCTAGAAGCTTCAAGAACCTTTAAGGCTTAGGTCTAGAAGGCATGCAGGATCACTTGTGCTACAGTGTACTAACCAAAGTAAGTCACAGGGAAGCTTAGAGCTCAGGAAAGGGGGAAAAACTCCACCTCTCAATAAGATATCAAAATCACATTCCAAAGGGACTGTAGGATGTAGGTCATCTTGGAAACAATCTACCACAGTGATTTTTACATCCATCTGCTTTCTCCATTAGATCAGCTCCCTGAGGTCAAATCCCCATTTGTGTTCACTGTATGTTTCTCATCTCACTAGCACAGTAGTTAAGGCATGGACAATGCACCAATAGACTGGAAACCTAGTAATCCATAGAGGAGCTTGCATCTGCCTCCTCATTTCCTCTCTCTACAGTGAGATCCTGGGCTTTAGAATTGTGCATGTCTAGGTTGCCATCCTAGTTCTGCCAAATATAAATTGGACGAACTTGAGCAAAAAATTTAATTTTTCTATAAATGTTTCTATACTGTAAACTGTTGCTTCACTGTGAAATGGAGATGAGAATTTATATCTCAGGATTATGAGAACTGATGAAAATAATGTGTATAAAGTTTAGCACTCTTCCAGGAATATGTTAAATATTCAAATATGATGATCATATTTTAAATTTTCCTTCTCTATTTCTTTCACTCCCTGACAGTCTTCACTCACCTTCACTTCCCTCAAGGGCATCTCTTCCTTGAAACACTCCAAGATCATCCAGTTGGAAATGAATTTTCCATCCTCTGAATAAGAATTTTACTTTGGCTTGGTTGCTCACGGGCTTAAATTTAGGAAATTACGTGACCATCTAATTCCTTACCCCTCGTTTACAGATGTGGAGAAATGCTGTCCAGATGGGTGAAGCAACTTGAGCAAGAACTCATGGTTAGAGTGGGATCCAGGCTTCCTTGTCTGGCAATGACACAGTGTTTTTGCCCTCACCTAGCTCACCACATGTGTGCTAAGCTTGTTTCCACATGAAAAAGGGATACTGAAGGAGAGAAAGCAGAAAGCCCACGGTGTCAAATTCTCAGAAGAAACCTTGAATCAGAGAATGCTTATTGGCAGAGTGAGCAGACTTGAGCTCACAGGGAGAATGCAGCCAGCATGTATGTTTTCCTTGATTCAAACCATGTTTGTTTTGAGCAGTTGCCAAGGGGAAAGGGGACATAAAAAGAATTAAGATGTGCTATGTACGTGTACCAATTCCCCACAATGAATGTAATCAGTATGTACTGCAAACACTAATAAAAATTTAAAAATATATAAAGAAGTTGCCAGCATTAAAAGATTCATGTAAAAGTCCAGATTACCAGCTTCTGTTGAAAAAACCTGGGCCATTGGGCCACACTGCGTCAGACACCCAACTGCTGGGAACCGTGTGGCTGCTGAGCTGTTAAATGAGGCTGCGTGCTCCAGAGTCCTCAGGGGGAAGAGCTCAGCCTGTTTTCCTCACTTGCATTAGCTGCTTGCCCAGTGGGGCATGTGAATTTGATACTCCTGCCTTACATGAAGGCATTGAGAACTACACAAGCATCTTCTTCACAGGCAGTTAGGTGTCTCCATGTTCTACTTCTCCTGTGAATTCTAAGCTCCCCAAAGGCAGCTACTGTGTCTTAAAAAACTAATACAAATATTTGTTTAGTATTTTATGCCTCCTAAACATGTCATATAGTACTCAATAACTTAGTGATATAGGTCTCATTAAATATACCTTTTTAAAATTTTTTCAATCAGATGAGGAAACAGAATCAGAGAAGGTATAATTTCCCAAAGAACAGACAGCTGTGAAGGACAGAGCTAGAAGTGGATATCTGCTATTTTAGGTTGCCCAATATCCATTCTCTTCTGAAAATAGGAACTTAATTTTCCCTTGGACAGCCTTCCTTTTCTCAATCTGTGAGATTTGAATGAGGCTGATCCCACATGGGAATGTGACTCAAGCCTGTCCAATGAGAGAGTTCTGATTGTCCCAACCTCAGTGATTGATTTAGATGTGGGCATGTGACCCACCCTGAGCCAATCGGAGCTAATTAGAACTCCTGTGGACCGTTTTCTTCTTAGGTTGTTAAGTTGCCCTGTGATAACCTAGAGTTCCCAGATAAGATCAACCTCCCCTTTTCTGCAGACTTCCATGGGACAAAAGGTTCTGAGGAGCCCTGCAGTTCTACAAAAGACCACCCTTACCTGGCCTCCAGAACACTACCGACACGAGGAAAAGGGCTGAAAATTCTGCCAGCTCCTACAAAGACCGTTTTGCTTCTCTCTTTTTCACTACTCATTGACCCACCACCATTATGTACCTTGAGACCACCAAAACCTATCTCACTGTATCTATTATCCCATTTACATCAGTCTCCCAGAAAGTGTAGGGTTCCCAAATGATCCCACATTCCCCAGGATTAATCCTCATCCTGTTCTCTGGGCAGCGAGGGAAACTCTTACACACAATTCCATACCTCTTTATGTTCACCTCTTTCTTACTTATTCCCCATAAAACTTGCATTCTGAATACACACAGTTACTTACATTAAATAAAAATTATAGGAGGCCATTATTTTAGACAATTGATGCTTTAGTAAGCACCAACAGAGCTGACTAAAAACCCAAATGGAGTCACCCAGGTTAACATCTCATGTTACCAACCCAAAACTAAGTTCTTCTCTGACCTTCTGCAAAATCAGCAAAGAGCTCACAGACAATTTTGAAAACAGGCCAATCTCAACTGACATGAAAATGAAATCTCCTTTGCTTTAATTTTATAAACTTGAATCCTTACAAAAAGGTGACCCAAAGTAACCTAAGTTAACCAATCAGTTATTTTTCTATTGTTCTGTCTCCTTCTCCTTGGCTTGGGAGGAAAGTAACATTGAAATGACCCACCTGCTTTTTATTTTATGTCTCTGTTTATTTCAGCCCTTCTTGTCTTATAAAACTAATCCCTCCTTTCAGCCCACTGTAACTCTCATTCTGTTTTATGGAATGAAGCATTGCCTGGTGCTAGAATCACAAAATAAAAACAATTAAAATACTTCAATTAAATTGTTGTGATTTTGTCCTCTGACATTATTTTTAGGTCTGTCTTTCCCACTGAAAAGTGAACTGGGGGATGGGGGAGATGCAGCCCGAATGAGAACAGCACTGTCCAATGGGCTGGGGGTCTGAATGGAACAAAAAGCAGAAGAAAGGGGAAGCTCCGAAGAAACATGGATGGAGGATTTGCTGCTGCCATCACTTGCAGGCATCAGACTCCGGGTTCTTCACCTTCTGAGTGTGGATATGCACCAGCAACTATCCAGGGAACTTCCAGACTTTCAGCCAAACATGGGCTGCATCCTTCGTGCCTCTTGTGCTGAGGCTTCCAGGTCCTTCGTCTGAGCAGCTACTGGTTTTCCCAGCTTTCCAGCTGACAGACAGCCATTGTAGGGCTACCCACACTCTGATCATGTAAGCCAAGCTACTAAATTCCCTTATAACTTCATACAACATGGTTCTGTCCCTTGAGAGAACAGTAATACAACAACCTTCTCAGAAAACCTAGCTCAGTGTCCCATGAGAACTACCTTACTCTCTTCCAATGACAAAGTCTGTCCCCAGTAAGACCTGATAACCTCCCATGAGGCCCCACTTCTGAAAAGGCCTCATCACCTTTTAATGTTGCCTCACCAGATCCAAGCTTTCAATATGGGCATGCTTAGGGGATGCACTCAAACCATATCCAAACTTAGCTGGAGGTGGTTAAGTCATGAGGTCAAAGCCTTCATGAATGGGATGATGCTCTTAGAAAGAAGTCCCAAGAGCTTCCTTGCCCTTTATCATGTGAAGAGTCAAGAAAGCACTATCTATGAACTAGATGGTAACCCCTCACCAGATGCTGAATCTGCTCAGACTTTCCAGCCTGCAGTATAGTGGAAGCTTGGTACTCATTGTTAATTATTACAGGAGGTGTTACAAGTAACAAAAACAACAAATATTGTTATGGTTTTTATGTAGACATCCCCCCACAGCCTCATGCAATCATAGGTAGGGTTTGAGGGAAGTGACTGGGTCATGGGGGTGTGATATTCATCAGTGATGAGTTTATAGCTAAATGTGATGTTGGGAGATGAAGCCTGGCTGGAGGAGGTGGGTCACCAGAAGTGTGGCCTGGATGGGTCTATTTCTCGCCTTTGAACCCTTGATCTCTCTCTGCTTTCCCACTGCCATGTCATGAGCAGCTCCCTCCAGCTCTCCTCTGCCATGTGATTCTGCCATGCCATCCTGCCTTGGAGCCAGTGGACTATGGAGTGAAATCTCTACAAACTGGAAGCCAACATAAACCTTTCCTCCTTTAACTTTGGGTGTCAGGTTTTGTCTCTGTGACAAGAAAGTGACTAAGACAAATATTAAAAATTGTTTTGGCTGGAAAGGGTAGCAAGTCATGAGACAATCAAAACTGACAAGTTCTAGTTTACATGCCAAGTAGCAAACAAATGGTGAATACCAGGACAAATTTTTCATGTCAAAGTGCATTAAGTACCCAATTTGAGGAGTTTAAAAGCAGTTGAGTACCAGAGTATGACTGTATTGTGAGAAGTACATTTCTGTTGTTTATAAGCTATCTAATTTATGCTATTTTATTTTAGTAGCCTGAACAGGTTAAGACAGTATCTGAAGTTGCATTTAAAAGAAATTCAAACCACTGAAGAACAACAAAAACGATCTGATTAAAAAGTGATCAAAGAAAAGAAAAGTGATCAAGAGTCTTGAATAGATATTTCTCCAAAGAATGAATATGCAAAAGTACTCAAAATATGCAAATGCCAAAAAGTACTCAAAAAGATGCTCAACATCATTTGCCTTTAGGGAAATGTAAGTCAGAACTACAAGATACCATCTCACACACATAAAGATGGCTATTACCAACAAAACAAAACAAAAACATAAAATAACATTTGTTGACAAGGATGGGGAAAATTAGAACTCTGTGCATTGCTGGAAAGAATGTAAAATGCTTCAACTACCGTAGAAAACAACATGGTGATTTCTCACAATATACTCCTTTTATTACTAGTATCTATTAATTTTATAAAATATTGAGTATCAGTACATATATTTTGATCATCTATTCCTCCTAGCATCCTCTCTTACACCCAAATTATTAAATATAGATTTACCATATGGTACAGCAATTCTACTTCTAGGTATGTATATCCCTCAAAATGAAAGCAGAGACTCACCAAGATATTTATTTACTCAAATTCATAGCAACATTATTCATAATAGACAAGAGGTGGAAGCAACCCAAGTGCCCACTGATAGATGAATGGATAAACAACATATGGTAGACACACACACACACACACACACACACACACACACGATGTAGTATTATTCAGCCTCAATAAAGAAGGCAGTTCTGACACATGCTGTGACACAGGTGAACATGGAGGACACTATTTTAAGAAAAATAAGGATATTATGAAAAGATAAATGAAGTTTCTGGAGTCGTCAAATTCATACAATTGGGTGGAAATAGGGGTTGCCAGAGCTAGAAGAAGAGAAAATGGAGATTTGACTGGGGAAGATGAAAGAGGAGGAGATGGATGGCGATGAACGTTGCACAGTACAGATGCACTCGATCTCACTGAAATGCAAGCTTTAGGAAGATTTTGACATTGTGTTGCATATCTATGCCACATATACTTTACCACACTAAAAATGAGAAATGTAATAAATAAACTAGGTCTCAAATCCAAATCTTTAGACTCTATGTTTTCACCTTGCTTTCTGATCCCTCCTTTCACACTTCTACTGTGTGACACAAATGCTCTGCACATCATTTGTGCTCAATAAAATTCAGATGAATCAGTGAGTGAATACAGAAGCAAATGAGTACATTAATTTTTATTTTCAATTCACACAAAGGCTTTTCAACTCCTGGCAAAAAGTGAGCATATTAATTGATGGTCCTGACAGTCAGGAAAGTGTCATGAAAGTTCAACTCCATCTCTGACATCAGGAAGCCTAGGGGCTCTGTCCCTGCCCATATGTGCCACGCTTATATGTTGTCTGTTCTGCACCGAGCTGGTTTTGCCTTGTGTAGGTGTATTTCAAGTGTGTTTTACCCATAGAAAACACCTGGAAGGAAAAAATGTTTTCTTTGTGTCATTCACAATAAATAGTGGACATGATAGCCTGACACAAGCAGAAATGATTTTGAGGCAATCCTTAAGTTTATTCCACTCCCTTACCAAGTCCTGTTGGTTTATAAGTTGAAGATATCTTTTCGCATCTCCATTTTCATTTCCACCCTTACTAAAGCCACCGCTATGTGGCTACTTGCAGTAGCCGGCTAGCTGGTCTTCTTCCTTTCCTGTATTTCCTTCCGTATCCTAGTTCATGGCTCACAGAGCAGCCAGACTATTTTTCTAGGACATCCATTTGACTTAGTTTTGGGATGGTCTTGCTCCACTGGCATAAGCATTCAAGCCTCAGAGTAAACCACTTCCCATATCTTCCCTAGTCTTCATTCAGATGCCATGGATACTTAACTTCTGGGATGTACAGGTTTTCCCATCACAAATCTTAGTATATGCTGGCACACTTCCCCACCTTCATCTCCTCTGTTAAATTCTTATTTTTCTTCAGATCTCAATATTGTTAAATTAAATTAAATCTGGCCCTAAGATGCCTCCATTTATGAGTCCTTAGATGGTGAACTGTAACATAACTTAGCACATAAACCAAAGGAAAGCCTAACTTAGGAGCACACTTTTATAGAAAATAGCTGGGTCTCAGCTTATCACTATAACTGAGCTTCAGCCAATCAAAGGCAGATACCTGATCAGACCACTCCCAAATGAGGCAAACACCAATCAAATTGTTTCTGAGCCTCACTTCCCTTTCTGTCCATAAGTGCTTCCTGCCTGAGCTGGGGAGCTAAGCTCTGAATCTCTGCTAGTTCTGAAGGTTGCCCCATTCCTGAATCATTCTTAGCTCAGTCAAACTCTGTTAAATTTATTTTATCTAAAGTTTTTAACAGTACATTCATTATTTTCTGTATAAAATATTTCTTGCCCTTTTCCCCACATCCCACCCAAGCTAAGCCAGTTTCCTCTGCAGTACACCCTTATGGATCAGAGCTCCTGTCTTTCTGTACCCTGACCTTTGCTTGGTAAGCACATATTTCTTCTCAGAACTATTAGATTGGGGACAGTCTCTTGCAAAGAGGGGCTATGTTTGCTTTTGCCCATACTAAATCTCCAATGCTTAGCAAAATGCTGGTATATAGTAGTTGCTTAGTAAACATATATGGAAAGAAGGAAGGAAAAGCAAAGGAAGAGAAAGAAGGAAATGTAACAAATGGCACGGAGGCATCTGAGCAGGCTAGTGAAGGCAAAGTGGTACAGACTTTATTCAAATGGGCAGAGGTGGACTGATGGCAGGCCAGAGGCCCCCAGCCCTGAATAAAGGAAAAACAGCTTTATAGGGCATTGGAAGAGGTCTGGTGCGTCCAGTAAGTGTACGGGTCAGAGCAAATATTTGAGGTTGGGGTCCATGTAGCAATCAAGGCAGGTGTGTGGATCTTTTCAGGTGACTTGGCATTGAAAAGATGTTGTGCTCTGTAGTTGTTATCTCTGTTGGCAGCATCCCACCCTGTGTTCTGTGTTCGAGATAGCATGGTTTTTGTCTGGCGGAGACAGCACCTGCATCAGCTGCCTGTTTTGTTGCAGGTTTTTGTATCTCATCAAACTGTAACTTAGAATTAAAGAGCATATTCATTCACCATTTCTTGACCAGGTCAAGCTTGGCAGGAAAATAGTAAGATCCCCACCTAGAATGTTGGGGGACAGCAGCATATCCCCATGGCACCAGTTTGACAACATAGGTGACATTCAGCCAGCAGATTTGCAAGTTTCTCACTGGTTTTACCGGTTTGGGCAGATTGCCAAAATTCTCTAATTTGGGGTTTCTTCAATTTATTTCAGTATACATCTAGACTGCCTACTATGATGTATGTTTTATAAGAATGTTTTTTAGTTGAAGAGATGACTGCTGTAGAGAGATATATCTGAATTTCAAGAGAGAGACTAAGAGTACAACCAAACACACAATGCAGTTGATGGGCATGCACATTAGGTGTGTGTGAGCGAGCAAGCAGAAAACAACATGGAGATGAATAAGACAACTCATGGCATCAAGGAAAAACCCCCAAAAGTCCAAAAGACACAGAGCCGCAACTGTTGTACAAAGCAACTTTCGAGAACAGAGACAAATGTGCTAAGAGTGGAGCCAGCAAATGAGAGGGCAGGGAGAGGGTAGTTGGACATTGTAGGACTCTACCAGGAAGCAGTCACACAGACCTCTTTCCCGAAAGGTGGTGAGAGGTAGATAATAGTGAATGGGCACGAGGCCCTCTGAAGTATTTTTCAAGAGGCCTTGGGAACATCAAGTATTGTCTCTTGGCAGCAGATAATTGTAATAATTTTAATTGCACAGCAACTGTGCTTGGCTGACTAGTGACACTACTGTGCGTTGAATCTTCTCAGCTTCTTCCTTCACTGCCTAAGAAGGTCTTGATTTTAATCATTTTATGGAAGAAATTATTCTAGCTACCAAGCAGATTATCCAAAGAGGGGTTGTTTCATATCAAAAACTAACTGGTGATTTGTTCCCTATCTCTGTTCTTAGTGACTATTCAAATAGCTGGCACTCTTTGAATCCTTATCAATTGGGTTTGATCCCTGGAGAGACATGTAAATCTCAGACATGAGGTGGAGAAACAGAAAACAAGATGGTGCGGGGTGAATAATCTGTGATATGAACCACATTTGTATGGGAGAGCATGGTCTCTGCAGTAGAGCAGACTAATGATGAGCTCTTTCTGAGTACTGCATATTATTCTAAATGCATCATATGTATGGCCTCATTTACTCCTCACTACAACACATGAGATAGGTGGAATCGTTCCCCTGCACATTTTACAGAGAGACAGTTGAGATACGGAGGGGCGAAGTCACTTATACAAGGTCACAGGCTGGTAGGATTTGAACTCATATGATCATTTCTTATAGCTATGGTCTCAACCACAGTGTAGGACCATCTCTCATAGGGAACCAAACACTGGTCAGTTAAATATCTTCAGACAGCTCACCATATATCCAGCAGTGTTTTAGGTACTGGGTATATAGCACCAGGCAAGAAGGAGTTGTATCCTTAGAATCGGACATCCTCCTGGAGTGAGAACTAACAAAAAGGTAAACTGAAGAATAAGAAAGATAATTTTAGGAACTGGAACTGCCATGAATAGAATAAAATAGTGTGTGAGTAGGGGGAGGGGTTGCCCAACTGGCGTGGCCAGGAAAAGGCTCTTGGAGGAGGGATGTGGGCTTAGGACCTGACTGGAGGGGCAGGGGGTCTCGGGGAGAGAGATCCTCACAAAACAAACCTCAGCATGTAGCTCCCTGGACAGGACAAGCTTGCAGGGACCTCAAGACCCAAGAAAAGAAGACAGAGGAAGAGAGAGGAAAATGCAGGAGCTCCCAGCAAGCCAGGGACTATGGAAAAGAGATAGTAGGAGCCACATGGGTGCAGAGGCATGTGCTAAGAACAGCCACAGTGCAGCCCCTGGACAGGAAGAACTGTGAAACTGGGCCAAACCCCAAGTGTGACATTTGGCAGGAGTTCCAGGTACAGAATGTTCTCCATAGTTGGCAGGAGTCAAAGGAAACCTCATAGAGAGCTTCAGTGTGACATTCCTCTTCCCTGAACACTTCTGCCACACTCTCCTGGGAGGTTCTGTCCTCTTCCAGATTCCTTTATTTCTGAGACCAATCCACAGATCTAAGTGCTGATGCCATTTGAGCCATAGGATGAGAGTGTGAACTGATACAGGAGTGTGTACTTCAAAAGAGAGGAAGGAGGGAGCCTGGACTTGCCCTGAATCTTGGGGGACATTCTGTTTGGGGCTGTAGGACTGACACTGGTCCTGCAATGCCTCAGTGCCCAAGCACAGACACAGGGAGTCATCACAGACAGCTCAAATCACAGCCTGTGAGCTGCCCTGAGCACTGCCTGTGACCTCTGTGGCAATGGGAAGTTTCCAAGGAGTCTTGGAAGAATGTTGTCTTGGGAGCAAGGGTTATAAAGTGGATGCTCATGGATTGCACCTGTGCTCTAGACTCTGTCATAGTCCAGCTACCTGGCTATCAGCAAGTTGTTTTTGTTTTGTTTTGTTTTTTCTAGTACTGGGGATTGAATCCAGGGTCTTCACACTAAGCAACAACCCCACCCCTCCCCCATACCTTTTTTTGAGAAAGGGTCTTACTAAGTTGCTAAACTGTTCAGGCTGGGCATGAACTTATGATTCTCATGCCTCAACTTCCCCAAGTGCAGGGATTATAGGCATGTGCCCCACACCCAGCAAGTAAGTTTCTTTACCATTTTAAATTCCAGTTTCCTCATTTATGAAATGGAGATAACACATACATCACAGGAGCAGCAATTACACTCTTAGTGGGGAGCTAGATACTTGGTAAGAACTCAGTGTTACGTGTCATCATTTGTCATTAATATTATTACTATTACCATGTTACTTTCAGGATCCTCCACCTATGAAGGAACATTATACTCTGAAAAGGAAGTA
The DNA here is from genome assembly GCF_053883595.1 of Heterocephalus glaber. Lineage (NCBI taxonomy): Eukaryota > Metazoa > Chordata > Mammalia > Rodentia > Bathyergidae > Heterocephalus > Heterocephalus glaber. The sequence continues at coordinate 2,778,892 of NW_028258295.1, read as the reverse complement.
TAGAGGTCCAAGTTTGCCACAAGAAAGACAGTGATCAAAACAATATTAAAAGCTTGAAGATTTGAAGAAAATGTTGGGTGAGGGGAAAGCCTGAATCAAAGAATGTTATTGAAGTGCTTTTCAAGCATGAAAATGAAAGAGCTACAAGATGGAAAAGGGGATAAAGCTAACATTTTTCTTAGCATAACCTGCCATGTACCAAATATCAGACTCAAATCTTTAGAGTCACTGTTGCTTTCATCTTCATTATAAACCCCCAAGGTTGTTATTTTCATTCCCACTTTAAAGATAAGGAAAAAGAGGCTGAGGGAGCAAAGTCAAACAGTAACTGATGAGTTGATATTTATCTCATTCCAGTACCAATAGTCTTTGCCCATAACCTAAACCACAAAACCCTAGCAAACCCTCTCTTCTTTCTACAGAATGATGAGCCCATGGTTTCAAGGGCATTCCCCTGATATCACAGCTTCATGGTGGTGGGTTTCATGGAGCAGCTAATCCAGCCCAGGGAGGCAGAGATGAGAGTGTTGAGGTAGAATGTTTGCATGATGACAACTGTTTGTGTATCAAGAATGAAACTCGTGCAGAATATAAGCACAGAGGAGTAAATCCTTCTACTGGGGTTGAGAAGGAGTCATCAGGGACGGGGAGGAGAAAACATCAAGCCTTCCACAGAAGAGGAGAGTTCCAGATGAGGGTCCCTGTATAAGAAGGCAATTCATGTTATCTGGAGCAAAGGATGCCAAATTACAGACGTGAGCTGGTGCCTGCTCAGGAAAACACTTAAACTTCCCAGTCAGAGGCTTGCAACAGGGCACCAGGGCAGAGTGGCTGGAGACATAGGCTGCCTCCTAAAGGCAAGATGCCTTGCAAGATAGGTGCTAAGACTTGGATGTGGTTTGTGCCACCAAAATTCATTATGAAACTTAATACACATTGTGGAAGTATTGAAATGTGGTAGAAACTCTAAGAGGTGAATAAGTCATTAAGAAGGATCATGAAGTTCTTGTGGGACTGGATCAGTTACCGCAACAGCAGGTTGCTATAAAGTAAGACAACCACTTTTTTGTCTTTTACACATTTCTGCTCACCCTTCTGTTTTTTGTCATTTAATGATGTAACACAAGGACCTCATCAGATGCAGCTGTTTGATATTGGAATTCCAGCCCCCAGAATTGTGAGCTAAATAAACTTCTTTCTATTATAAATTAGTCAGTCTCAGATAGTCTGTTATAGCACCAGAAAAGAGACTAAGAAAAAAGATTATAGGTTTTAGACTCTCTTGGAGGCAGTGAGGAAACACTGAAAGCTTTTTGGTAGGTAAAAAGTGATCATATCTTTATTTTAGGGTACTAAATCTGAAGACTGGGGCTAGGGTGGAGCTCACTGATAAAGTATGCACCTAGAATGCATGAATCCCTAGTTCAAACACTAACACTAAAAAAAAATTATTACACATGATATCTATTGCAGAGGATGCACTGAGAAATAATAAAGGTGTAAAACAGGTTAGTTTAATTGTCTTTGTAGAAGCCAGCCTTGGGAATCCACAGGGACCACTTAGTAGGCAGTAAAGGAGGCATGTCAAGGAGGCTGCCAAATTTGGTCCTTTAAAGAACTCACCATACATATCCAGCTCTTCTGATCTTCCTCTCAGGTCCCTGATGAGTAAGCCTCCTGGAAACAGTGAGACACATCCACCTTCATTTCCACTGTGCTGAAAAACAAGAAAGGCTCTATTAGGAGAACGAGAGCATTGGGATCAAAGTTATTAGCTAAGACACCAGCATTTGTGGGCAGACAGAAATAGTTGTCTTTAATACTGGAGAAGACTTCAGGCTTCTCCAGGGAAGGCTAGAAGCACAGGATGGTCTAGGTTAGGAGACAAGACTCAGATCTCTACTCATTCATTCATCCATGCATGCAAGCACAACTGAGAAAATGATTTTTGAAATTCAGTTCCTCAACTGAAGTAGGCAATTAGATCAACTAAGTGGAATTAATATAGATGAAAAATACCCTGCAGGGTAAAGAAGAGGGGACCTATTGGAAGGAGAAGAATTGGCAGGACTTGGTGACCACTTAGGGTGGAAGGTGGAGAAGACTTCACAGGGACCCTTGGGATTCAGTCCTGCAACAACTATAGAAAGACAGCAGTGGGTGACTTCTTCAGCCCAGAGATCAGGGTTTTAAGAAGATCAAAAGATGATGATGAAAGAGGCAAAGGTAATCAAAAGATAATGATGAAGCGAAATATCGTGTTCTCTAGACTGGTTGGAGAAGGAAATTAAGAAAGAAGAAGTTTGATGGATGACTGCAAACAGACAAAACTGCCAGGAATCTCATTAAAATCAGAGATGAGGTAGAGTAGAAGTAAAGAAGTTAGGGAAAAATGGAATGATAAGAAATTTGCCAGAGGATAGGTACTGGGTTGAAGATTTCAGAGACAAAACCATTTCAGATTCTGTAGAAACCCTAAAGAAGAATGGAAGCCAGTGTCACCCTGGAGTTCAATTATTGCACAGATCGCCCCTGTAGACGGAGAAGCTGGGGTGATGGCAGGTCTCAGGGTGGAGAGGAGGACCTGAGCAGGGCACAAAGTCTTCTCTGAGCCAGGCAGATGAAATCTATTTAAAGAGGGTATGGCAGGATGGTGTTGGCTTCAAAGGACCAGTGTTTACATCCAAACTGAGAAAGCATGGTTTGGAAGCAGCACTGCTTTGGGTGCCCTGTCTGGCTGAGACCTGGAGGAAGGGAAAACAACATCCTCCAGAGAAGATAAGTAGATGATGGGATGCCTTTGTGTAAGAGCAGGTTTCCATTCAAACCAAGAAAGGAACAGCATTCCAGGAAGAGCATGTGGATGTAGGGGAGGTTGCTTACTTTGGTGGACTGCTCCAGAGTCCTTGAGGGAAAGAGAATGAGTTGGGGAAAAGGAGCCAGAGCAGTGTGAAGCCAAGAGCACTGCTGGATTCTGCTTAAGACTTCCTTCCCTGCCATCTTCACAGTGGCCCTGACTTCCCTGCTCCCATCCCCACCTCCAACTGGCCACCATGACCTGCTGACTTGGTTGCAACTTCCCAGAATCTTCCGATCCTTCCTTCTTCACCATCTGTCCAAAAGCAAGGATCTCATGGTCTCTAACAAAGATGTCTTCAATGGCCTCTTTCCTGGTCTCTCTGCCTCTTGCCTCAGTTAGCCTTCTGAACCCCCAACCCCATTCACTCCCCTACACAACTGGCAGAATATTCTTTTTAACTCATAAATCTGATACCATCACTCCACCCCTCAGCATTCCTCAATAGCCCCTCCATCCCTGGGAAGACACAGTCCATCCCATTGGCATAGCATCCAGTCATTCAAAGTGGATTTCCACTGATCTGCTCAACCTCATCTTCCACTTCTCCACCTTTAGAGCTTTATGCTTTTATACATTTATTCCTGTCCACCTGCCTGCATATGATTCCCACTTCCCACATCCTGCCCCCGACAAAGCCTGTTGCAAACTTGTACTGATAAAAAGTGAAATAAAATAAACAATGTCATGCTATTACATGCCCATAAAAAGTACTTAAATCTGAAAATAGCAAATGTCTGTGGGGCTTGGAGCAGCTGGAAATTTCACACACAGCTGGTAGAAATGTGAATTGGCAAATCCACTTTGGAAAAGAGTTTGGCCTTGTCTATGAAATTTGAAGAAACACAGAGTCCAACTCCAGCAACCGTCTCCTCATTTATGTGTATGCACCCCAAAGAAACACTTACATAAGTACAGGACACATGGGTCCTGATGTATGTCTACAGCAGCCCTATTTTTAACAGCCCAAATTCATAAACTGCTCTGGTTTTTAATAAAATAAACTTTAGAAAAAGAATTCAGTCCAATACTTACTCCTCTGTGAGGTCGGCCTGCACTCTTTGGGACAGCTGGAGTGACCTGTTACTTACATTGTCCTTACACTCTGCACCAGATGCCACAAACACTCAGCAGTGAACACACAGTGTATCTATCTCCCCCCCCCGCCCTTGACAGTAGCTACATTTAGAGGAAATACTTCCTTTTAATGCATACATACAGGGCCTACGTTACCTAGAGCACAGTAGGTACAAACTATTTCTAGAACTAGGAAAGATAGTAGCTGTGTGTGTAGAGGAAGCATCCCATCATCCAAGCCGTGACATAGTAAATCAGGTTCCAAAGGAAGCTCTGCTCTGAGCCATTTTGAAGCTAGTAGACTATGCCTGTTTCATCTCCAGACCTCCTGTTCCCAGAACCAACATAGTTTTTGTTTGTTTGTTTGTTTGTTTGTTTGTTTTACTGGGGATTGAATCCAGGGCCTTGACACTGACTGACTTCCCCAGTTCTTTTTATTTTTTTATTTTGAGACAAGGTCACTAAGTCACTTAATTACCCAGGTTGGGCTAAAATTTGCAAACCTTCTGCCTCAGCCTCTCAGAGTGCTGGCATATAAGTATCGTCTTTACTTTTCTTGTTGCTGAGACAAAATACCCAACACCCAAAATTAAAGAAGGAAAAGTTTATTTAGCTCACAGTTTGTAGAGGTTTCAGTCCATAGTTGGTTGGCTCCAGGCAGGGCAGCAAGGCAGAGGGCAGAGCAAAGGAGAAACAGTCCATAGCATGGTAGGCAGAAGGCGGCAAGCAACAAATGACAAATAACAAGCAGTGACCCTCTTTCTGTCTTTAATATCTGATAGCGCTCACATCCAGGATGCGGCATCCTTAATTCTACCCAGAACTATGCTAAACCAATCAGTGGACTAATATAATAATCACACACCCTTGATTCCAGCATCACACATTCCAGATCCAGCCACCTCTGAAAAGCCCCACCTATGACCACATGAGGCTTTGAGGGGACATCTAGACACAAGCCGTAACAGGTATTCACCATCATTTTGAACAGGAACAGTATTCTTATATGATGAGGACTTAATAAATATGCAATGGCTAGGCATAGTGGCATATTCCTCAAATCCCTACACTCCAGGTGACTGAGGCAGGAGGATTGCAAGTTTGATGCCAGTGTGGACAACTTAGAGAGATCTTGTCCCCCCCCCCCAAAAAAAAGGTCAGGGAATGTAGCTCAGTGTGAATGCCCTGGGTTCAATCATGAGTACCAGAAAAAGAAAAGCAATGAAGACATAGTCTCTGCCTCAAAATGGTACAGTAGATCGAGCAGTATTTCTGTAGCCATGCTGTTCCTGCCCTCCTGCCCTTTCTGTTGTAGCTAAGAAGTCCTGGGATTCTGGTCATTCATTTACTCAGCAAAGCTGTCATAGGTCAAGCACTGCATTCTACTTTTTAACTGGAAACTTCTAGAGGGGGAGGCTATGTTTGTTGAGGTTGTGCTCTTGTCTAAAAGCAGAGAGTCCCACTGCAATAGGCCCTTCCCTTGGAGCATTAGATGCCCAAGACCCTGAGGGCCCCAGGGAGCTTTCCCACCACTGCCTGGCCACAACCCCAGCTCCCCAGCTTTCTCCTCACTCTGGAGTCCTTCCGTTCTCAAGCCAGAAGCAGATAGTTTGGCATTAATTGTTCTCTAATTGCTTCAAGTGTGCTATTTTTAGCTCCGTGGTACACTGCTCTCTGTTTGCAAGGGGACTGGGGATTTTTGGTTTCACGTTGCTGTTGTGCTCAGAAAAAGCTTGCTGACTGATTCTTCTGGGAGCTGTAATTATTTCCACTGCTGCCCTGGGATAGGAGCTGCCCTGGAGCTCTGTTGCTGCTTCCAGCCTGCAGTCCCCTTCCCACTTCTCCTTCTGTTAAGGTCTGGGTTGCTCTTATCCCAGATCTTCCTGTCCTCCTTCTCTCCATCCAGCAGAACCCACTTCATCTAGTGCAGCCACCACAAAGGTTCTCTTTGCCAGTCCTCCGTGTGCATAAACAAGTGTCATTCTCATCAGCTGCCTCCTGATCTATTTTTATGTCTCTACGCAACTTATTAAATACCTCTCTCTGGGACCTGCTGGGGTGAATGGAGCCTTCACCTTGATTGAATTTCTGTGTGTTCAATTTTATTATCTCAAGGCCTAGTTAGAGGAAGAGAACCTTGGGGGGAAACAAAGGTGAGGCTAGGTCAAGTGGAAGAGATAGGCTTCCTTCTGGAAGGGTGAGGGAAGAGTGGCAAGCAGTGATTGCAAGAGGAAGTTTGGGGAAGACACAGGACTCTGGCTCCCAGCTCTTTTCCAGTTGGTCTCAGAAAAACAATAAGGTGACAAGAGCAGCTTGGAGCTTTGCTTTAGAAGTGCTTCTTGGAGTTCAGAGTGCTATTAGAGATTTCCTGAGAGTCACCACTAAGGCTCTCCAGATCACCTGCAGTGATCCCTACCCCCAAAGCAGCCTGGGTCTTAGACTCAGATAGATATGGGGGCTACAGGAATGGCTGCGGCCAACCTCCCCCAGGGGTGTGGCTGAGGCCAGGCTGTAACTGAACCATTCTGGCAATGGGGAGCCCATAGGCTCACAGGAGGAGAGGAGATGGTGATGGTAATTAATCTTCAAATCAATTCTACCATACTTATTTCTTGCCTGGAATGGTGATTTGCAGAACATCCAGGCTGAGAGGCTGTGCTCAGTTTCCAACTGATCAGGGTTTGACTCACAGATAATTTCCAATAAGACTAGGCAGGCAATTCAAATTCGCTGAGTCTCAGTTTCTCCATAGATAAATGGGTGTGATTGTGTTCTCCTCGTGGGGTTAATCTGAGGATCAGGTGAGTAATATACCATGCCTGGTGCACATAAGTGTTCAATGGCTGTAACTCAGTATTATTATCCCAGGTGCAACTATGACCTTCTTTCTTACCATGACCCCATCCCAGTGCTCACTCAACTCCTTTGAGGACCCTGGATGAAGTAATCCGAATAGTAACCAATCTTGAGGAGTTTTCTTGTTTGTACAGTTTGGGGGCAGTTAGAGAGGAGGATGTGGTAGTGAGAATTGGCCTGGCCTTTTGTGTGGATACAGTCCAACCCTACCCAACAAAACGCCCATGACATAAAATATCTCCCCTTCTTGTCAATCAATACGGTGATTCGTATTCTTTATCAGATCTGTGTGGTGACAGATAATATGGAGAGCAAATAATATGAAGATGGAAATCTCAGGATGCAAATGAAGCTTCTAAGTGAACTCGTTATTCGACGTTGCTAAACGAGTTCTGGATTCCTCAAGTGGGTTAATAAAAATGGCTTCTTATACAGTGGCTGTGATGATTCAAAGAGTCTCAGCATGGTGCCTGGCATAGTGATTGTTCAGTAAACATCAGTGTTAGTTGTAGTTAAAGGCAACAGTAACTGTTGATGCTCCTCCCTTACTGGGACCCATTTGCTTTTCTTGCAAGTACCTGGTCCTCTTGTTCACATTCATTTCTCAAAGCTCAGTTCATGCTAACACAGACTTAACTTAATCTGCACACAACCTCAGCAGAGAGCTTCAGGTTACTGTGTCTTCATCAGACAAGCCAGGCCCCAAAGTCTTCAACAGACTGGCAAAATCCCTTCTGGCTCACTTGGCACAGTAGGTAAAGAGAAAAGTCAAACGCTTATTTCCTCAACAGCTGCAGACTGTTCCTTTCATGATGCAAAGCAGACACTGCACACCCAAACAAGGTCCTCATTAATGTTACACAATCAGTGTCTTTCAAAAGCGTATGCATTACTCTCTGCTCAACTAATTAGCTGCACTGAACATCCCAGGGTTGAAGATGGGGCCTGGGTTATCAGAAAGGCCCCTTATTAGCGGCTCAGGTTCAGGGCTTTCAAGACTCAAAAGTTCTGATCCAGCTCACCACTGTCCTGAGGGAGGTCATAGCATAATCCTCCCAGATTCTACCACCTCAGTAAGTGAAAAAAATGGGGCGTGTGTGTGTGTGTGTGTCTTCTAAGAGGTGGGCTTCACACACACCATCTTTTGTGAACCTCACAACCACTTGTACTCTTGAGGGAAATAAGTCTCCTGTGAAGGACTCCCGGGGTATCTCACCAATCATGTCCAAGTCACAATTTAAATTCAGGATGACCAGATTTTCAAAACTTAGGATTCATTCTCCTCCCTCTCCTGTGCAAAGTACATTCAGTACTTCTCACATAGCCCATCTCAGGTGGCACTTTTTTTTCCACTTCCCTCTCATCCCTGCTCTGCCCTTCTCCATTCCTCACCTTGCCCCGTTAGAAGATGCTCACTTCCATCACACCCTTCTAAGATCCTGTGGTTTCCCTTCCTAGCCTAGCACTGTCAGGTGGAAGACTTCTTGCTAGTTTGCTGGCTGAATGCTACCATTTTCCTCTCTCCACTTCCTCCCTCCAGGTAATTTAATTATTTTAATAAGAGATTTCTGGAAAGAATGTGATACTTTCAGATCACACTAGAAAGTACCTGCTTGCTCCATCTCCACTGGGTGTTGCCCTGAGCAACCATGGTGATGGAAGTTTGAGTGGTCATGTGACCAAGGCCAGGAGGGTAAGGAGATTAATATAGAAAAGGGTTAGAAGGTGCGGAGTGCAGCCAGGAACAACTGGGAGATGATGTAGGCAAAGACAGGATCGTGAGTTATTAGGCGTTGGAGCTGGAGAGCTGCCCTTGCTGGGACAGGACTGAAGAACCAGAAAAATACAAAAGTCTTTTCCCTTGGAAACACCTGCATTGCCTCCTTTCTTTTGTTTTCTGCCCAAAGCCTTCCTGGTCACACAGGCACCTCTTGTGTCTGAGTTGCTGGTGAATGCTAAGCAGCAATTTTTGATTTACCACTGGGTTCCAGGCAGGGAAGGGATAGCTGATGAGGCTTCATCTGAGAATTTGCTGTGAAATCAATCACGGGAGGGTGTTTATTCCCCACTGATTATGCTCAGGAGTTGTCTTCCAAGGCTGCATAATAGAAAATGACTGGGAGATGCTTCGTCTCAGCACAGGAAGTATGCCTGTCATCTAAGCTGCAGCTCATTGTGCATTCTTTCTCTCTTGTGTCTCTCATACACACACCACACACACACACTCACACACACAAACACACACACCTGACTGCAGAAATTGAGAGCAGCTGGACAGTGGTTCACTGTTGCCGGACACCACTGAAAGATCCAAAGGTCCAGAAAGAAAAGGTGTCATGTTTGATAAATTTAGCAAGCCCCTAGGGTCTCCATGGCTCAGTCCCTGCCCCCATCCCCTCTCACCCACACTGAGGTCCACAGCAAGGCCTCCCAAGAGACAGCCACCTCCAGTGTGACGTGACGTGGGCTGGCACACACGAGACTGGGGGATATTCTGAGCCAGTTGCCTGGATGCCCAAGTCCTCCCACCTACTGGAGTTGCTGTCACCTTTAAGACTTTCTTAACACTGGATCCAAAACCTCCCTCCTCACCAACAGCCTGGCAATATTCCCACAGAATCTCCCAGCTCCCGGACCCTGCCTGTGCTGAGTTTTTCTTCTCTTCTCTGTTTCCCTCCTGAGTGCTGTCCCCTGTCTTGACAGAATCAGCCCCCCATCTCAGCTCCTTTCTCTTCCTAATTGCTGCCCCCACCAGACACTGTGTTGAGAAGGCACGGCTGAAGAGATGGGGCAATAGAGAGGAGGCGCTGCCGTGTAGCTCAGAAAAACAGTAGTTGTTCCGGTTTTGTAAATTCCCTTGTGCCATTCCTGCCTCCAGACAGAATCGCTGACTATTTTTTCATTCGCTTAGTCACCAACTCCTTGCCATACAACCTGACCCTTTCCTCTTCAACCTCTGTCCTTTTCCTTCCTAGTCAGATTGTCCCACACCCTAAAATTCCCACACACTCTTAGGCAGAGCAATTTACCTCTTAGCCCCACCCACACATGGTTCAGGGTCCAAGGGGAATCTTTCCATTACCCCCAAAAATCCACCGAGGAGTTCTGCTGAAACTGTGCTGTCCAATACATGAATTTAAACTTAAGTAAAATTAAACTTTAAAATTTACTGAGCCTATTTTATATTTTTTATTTTTAGACTGGGTTTCACTAAGTCACTAAGTTGCGAAAGCTGAGCTCCAATTTTCCATGCTCCTGCCTCAGCCTCCCAGAGTGCTGGGATTACAGGGGTGCACCATCATGGCTGGCTAAATGTCATGTCTTCAGTCACCCTGGCTACATTTTAAGTGTCCAGCAGCTGCCTGTGGTTACTGCATACATACTGGACAGGAAACACAGCAGGAGTTGTGCTGGTCTGCAGGTAGCTAAACTCAGGTCAATTTCTCCTGAGAGACCAGCACATTTTCCTACTTCCTGAATGTCTGCTGAGTACTTGCAGTGTGGAAGGCACTTTCCCTTGGGCTGTCTCATTTTATCCTGACAGCTCTTTAAACTGGGCAGAGCATGGAGGAGCCTGAAGTTCTGGAGCCAGTGCAGCTGGTCCCCCTTCTTCCCACGGCACCTGCTGGGCAGTCATTGTAGAGACCACCAGGCAAGTAGCCAGGGGTCAGACAAGAGTGAAGATGGGAAGGTCTCTGTCAACCACGTACGGTATTTTTTTTTTTTAAAGTTAAACTTCAGGAAATATTTTCTTACTCATAAGAGTTCAAACTGAGATTACCGAAAAGGAAGCTCCAAAAATATCTTTCAAGGGGAGAGAATTTATACTTGGCCGTGACGATGCCACTGCGTGTGGCACTGGCACACCAGAAGGGGCCTGCTGGAGAGAGAGAAGGGGCCTCCCCCGAGGGCAGCCAGCAGGGAAAGGAGCCTTGGGTGGTGGAAGGGTCCGGCTTTCCCCCTGCCCCCCCCCCCCGCACCAGCTGCCCCCTCACTCTCTCCTGCTCTCTGCTCTGCTCTGCAGCCGGCCAGGCCCCCGCTGCCCACTCCTGCTTGGGAAAACCTGTGTTTTGTGTAGGTTGAACCAGGAGCTGACCCAGTTCCATCCGCTCCCAGGGGACTTCTCGGTTCGATGTTGGCGCCATCTGCTGGCCCTTTGTCGTGCTGCAGCGGCAGCTTGGCAAGGGCGCTTGTTAGCCCGGGGTTACTGAAACCAAAACTCAGGTTGCCAACTTCACATTCGTGTTTTAAAAGCTTCTCAGGTGGTCCCAATGCACGCTAATGCTTGGGATCATTGATTTAGTTCATCCAATTCCACTACTTATTCATTCAAGACAACATGAGGATGCAGAGGAGAGCAAAAAAGATATAATCCCTACTCACACACACATGCACACACACAAGCATGCACACACACAGGTGGAACATAGAATGGCTTACTTTACCTACACAGTTCTGAGCAACAGGGTAAGGAAGCATTAAGAGGCCTTTTTTTTTTTTTTTTTGTACCGGGGATCGAACTCGGGATCTTGCACTAGCGAGGCAGGCGGTGACACCACTGAGCAAAATCCCCAGCCCAAGGTCCCTTATTTTAGACAGGAGACAGGCCCAGAACGAACAATTACATGGTGTCCCAAGATCAGATCTTTGTGGGCAAAGCCGGGGCTTATTCACCAATCGCACTTTCCTAACTTTGCTAGGTTGGACTGAGGTTTGTTCCAGGATCGGAGACAATGGTGGCTGTGAAACCTTCTCAAGTCCAGACAATCCCCTCTCCCATACAAAAATGGAACTTCTTACAGTAAGTCCCTGAGTTGCGGACTTTCACAGGTGCAAACCGACCTCACATTAGGAACATTCCTAGGTGTGAACAAATCTTGGGAGTAGCTCATGTGTCTTCTGGACATTATCACAGTTGTGCTGCTGTGTGCTTAGTGTACAGTGCGATAATGTACAATAGTACAGTGCAGTTGGGGCCTTCCTATATTTTCGTGTATGTGTTTGGGTTTTTTATGCTTTACATTGCATATTTGTGTCAAAGGTGTAAAAGACCGTGTCGGACTTATGAACAAACCCAACTTACAAACGGTCTCCCCAAATGGAACTCGTTGGTAAGTCGGGGACTTACTGTGCTGCCTGAGATTGCTGGCAACTTCCCTGAAGGCTAACAAATAGGCTGCCTGTCTCACTGCTGTCCTACGACCTCCTGCCCTGCTGTCCCTCTCCATCCCTTCCACTGAAGATACAGGGCATTTTCCTGTAGGCTGTGAGAGGAAGAACTTAGGTGTATGGTGGGGGTGCTCCCCTGGGGACACAGCTAATGAAGGAAGCACTTTAACATGAACTGCCTAATTGGGGGTCAGATGGAAAGACAAAAGGACAAAGCAGAAGCAGGAAAATGTCAAAGGAAGGAGAAACAAGAGCAGAAGACAACTTGGTCTCCTAAGTCACAATTTTAGCATCCTTTCCAGCAGTCCTCCAAACACCAGTAGGCTGTCACCACCATAAGGTCAGGTTCCCACCTTCAAGGAACACGCCATTTAGCAGGTGTATGGACACATGGCTTAAAAATGTGTAGACATTTCTCTGTTCAAAATTCATTTGGCCAGCCGGGGACTTAGTTCAGTGGTTCTGGCGCCTGCCTTGAAAGCCCAAGGTCCCAAGTTCAATCCCGGTACCAAAAAAAAGTACTTTGGGATTAAAATTCATATGGCCATGCTGGCTGTGGTGGCACATGCCTGTAATCCCAGCACTCACTTGGGAGGCTGAGGGAGGAGGATCACCGTGAGTTTGAGGCCAAACTGGACTACATAGTGAGACCCTGTCTCAAACAACAAAACTAACTAAATAAATAAAATTCATTTGGCCATAAAAATAAATTAACAAGAAAACAAGTAGGAATGCTTTTAGTAATAATAGCAGTGATGTTTACTGAGCACTTAGCTAAACGTAAAGCAGTGTGCCAGGGAGTGGGGCTGGGTGGTCAAGAACATCACAGCCACCTTCCAAAATTCTGTTTCTGGTCTTGGGCTTTGAAGACCTCAGAATAGGATTGTATTCATTCTCTCCTAGCTTATGTGACTCATGCCTATCAAATTCACAAGAAAATATATTAACCAGAATGGAATTTGCCATTTTACAGTCAAATCTATTACTGCTAAGTAGTGGCCGGTGGTATTCATGAGTCAGCACTTCCTGTTTCATTTATGTATAGGAAAAACCACTATCATGTACTTGGTGAGGGGAATCAGCTCAAAGAGCACTGGATGAAGGTTTCAGAACTTGTAAAGGGTGATAGGGCCAGATGCTCTTCCATTTTTAGCACAGGAAACACACCTGAGGTGGTCAGAATGCAGGCCCCAGTGGGTCTCGTGAAGGCCTAGTCATGGCAGGAACAAACACACAGGGAGGTCCACCCCTTCCTGTGTCCTTCGGTGATCTCAGCCTGACTGTAGTGCAGATCACCTGGCTTCAACTTTAGTCTCGAGGTTCTTTGGTGTCTTGTTAGTGTTGTGCTGCTCTACTCCCAGGGGTTATATTCACAACTATCTCTCAAATAGGTAGTTCCATCTTATCTATCTATCCTGAGCTGATGTTTAAGTTACTCTACCAGGAAGTTGGCCTTTTCCTGGACACATTTCCTAATGCCAAGTCTGCCCTTGGTGCTGGCCCAGGCATCCACTCCCAGTTCTCTTAACGGCTTTCGTTCCCCGATCCTTACCATCAACTAGCACAGAGACTGGGAAATCTGGAACAAAAGACTTGAAGGATGAGCCTTTGAACTTTTTGTTTACTTCTCTGGCTCACCCAAGAGCTGCATCTTTCTCATCTCTGTGCCCCAGAGGCTGGAATTGTTCCTAGTAATCATTAGAAATTAATAAATCAATACACCCCTGTTGGTTGCATGGAAAGAGTTCTTGTCTTTTCCGGTATGTGCGTCCATTCATTTTGAATGTGAAATTGTTTCAACACCATCACTAACTTTCCCTGGTACTTTTGAGTAATCGCTTGACTGCTTTGCTCTTTTTTCACCAGAAGCGGAGTAGGGGAATCCACCCCACTTCTCTTCTTGACTCAGAAGGATGTTGTGAGCTGTGTGATCACCATCGGGTACTGTATTCTATCAAGCAAGTTGTATGTCTCTGTTCCTCATTTTTCTCCATCCTAAGCAAGGTAAAAAAGCATAAAAGCTTCAAGGCATTTAAAAAAATATGTTTCTCACTTCTAGTAGGTCAGTGTTTTATCGATTCAAAACACAGGAAGAAGCACTTCTCTCCTCAAACTCTTGGGAATAATGAGACAATGTCTACAGCTTGTGATGACTCCTAGAGCTGCTGTTGCTCAGTCTCCTCATTATTTTGGTTAGTGACTTATTGCCTGGGCATGGTTCTAATACAGAAGGAACATTTTAAAATTATAGAAATTAGGACTGAAAAAGCAGATAGGACATGGAATGGTTATTTCTCTTCTAGAATTTAGTGCTCTGTGCCTCTTAGTCAAGGAAGCCCTGGCACTTAACAAGATTATGGGTTCTCTATGGAAGACCAAGTAAAATTTCATGGTGCCAAGCCACTGGATAAGAAGTCTGGGACCCAGGGCCACTGCCCACACCCCACACCCCTAATGGATAAGTCACCCCAGAGCATTGTCTTTTGGGAGGTTGACCCTGGTCAACACTGTATTATGCAGAAGATGTTGTTGCCTCCGCTTGTCTCTCATTTAAGGCTCTTTCTGTGCACTGCCCTCTGGCCAGCCACACATACACACTTTCTTCTTTCATAGTGGGGATTTGGGATCCTGAGAGCTAACTGTAATCAGCTGTCTAGATTTTCAAAAGACAGACATAATAGGCAAAGATCCATTTTGAAGCCTGAGGTGCATGTGAATAGGAATAATAAAATGAGGACAGTTTATAATCACTATTCCTCTTCTCAAAATATTTTTATATCTCTCCTGATAATCTCCTTTTTTTGCCTCTCTCCCTGCCTTCATTTTTCCTGCTACCTCTGTCTTCCTTGATGAAAATACATAATTGAAATGGATTTTTGTGTTAATGAATTTTTGAATAACATTGTATGATCTCATTTTTGAATTTTAAAAGCAAGAGAGCTGAACATTTTGCATTGCCTAAAGAAAAAACAAAGATTTTAAATGTTTATTTGTGTGGGAAGAGGAGTGGTTATGATCTCCTGTCCTTGGCTCTAATCTTTTTGGTTTTCACACTTTTTCCTAATTTTATGCCACTGATACAAGTGACCATATTTCCATTCTCTCCCAGCATGGGCTCTGATCTCTGGCCAGGATGGTCACCAAGTCCATACCTTCCTGACTCAGTGACCTCCTGAAGGTCTCACCAGCTTTGCTGCTCCTGCTAATTCATGCCATTTCTCTGAATTTCAGTTGCCTCATCTGCGGCTTTATGCCTGCCCTTCCTAACAGTCAGCAAGAGGACACAATTATGAAATAAAGCTGAGAATATGTAAAGTCTGTGTGAATGGGCAGTACTGTACTCTATTTCCTGCTCTCCAGAATGAGTTTACCCATTTCCTGGGTAGTGTACCTATATGAATATGTGTATAAATTAACGATCTCCAGCTGATCATGGTTCGATTTATATTTCAACCTAACAAAATTGCCATAGTGATATGCATTCAGTACAAACCCTAGTTTGCACTGTGATCTTTTCCTAGACTGATGGTTTTGGGGTACAATCTCATCTCTCCTAATGATGAGCAGTGGGGGAGCAGCAGCTCCCAGGCAGCCATGTGATCACCAGGGTGAGCAACCAGCATTCTGCGATGTGCTGTGTTGCTGAACTGTGATGTTCGATTGCTGAGCTGTATTCAGTGCATTTCCCACTTAAAATTTCCAATTTATATAAAAAAGAAAAAAGAAAAAAAGAATTTCCAGTTTATAATGGAGTTATGAGGACATAACCCTATCATAAACTGAGGAGTATCTGTGCACACATTTAAGTTGGTTAGTTTGAATCAAGACTCAAACAGTTTTCACCCTTTGCTTTTGATTGCTATTTCTTTCAAGTTTTTTTAACCTATGAGTTATGCATACACACTTAATTATTTTCTTTGAAATTTATGCTCTTTGCAATTGATTTGTTCGATAAGCTGAACATAAGAGTTCTGTATAATCTACTCCATCTTAGATTGGGCTGATTGCCTGCCTGTGCGGTTATTTAACACTTTCCTTCTTCCCCTGTGCATTCTGCAAACTGGCAACTGCAGCCTGAGGCTAGGGTACATTCAAATCTGATTTTCTAGTAAGACTGTGTTGTGGTCTGGTTTAATATTTCCTATTGCATCACAGCGGGAAGCACTTGATCTTTCTTTTCTCTCTCTCTCTCTCTCTCTCTCTCTCTCTCTCTCTCTCTCTCTGTACTGGGAATTGAACACAGGTCCTTTGCATTAAGCTACATCCCTAGGTTTCATTTTCGTAATTTTTTTTTTTTGACAGAATCTCACTAAGTCACTAAGTTGCTGGGTTTAAACTTGCGATCCTCCTGCCTCAGCATCCCAGAATGCTGGGATTACAGATGTGTGTCCAACACCTGCATACATATCAACAGCTTCAAAATGTGCCAGTTGAAGCCATTGTGTGGTGCAGGTCCCCAACAGCTCCTCACCCAGTGGTTTTGTGAAGCATAAAATTAGACATAAACAGGCAGGCCTGGAGACAGGCAGCTGGGAACAATATGAAAAACCAAGAAAACATGTTTTTTTCCCTTTTGCGGGGGGGGGGGCAGGTACCGGGGATCGAACTGAGGTCCTTGCGCTTGCGAGGCAGGCAGTGAAATCATTGAGCTAAAGCCCCGGCCCTATTCCCTTTGTTTTCTTAATCACTAGCTACAGATGAAATTCAAAGGAGCTTATGATTTCAAGCTGAAGCCTGAGAAAATATAACCCCCTCTGAGCATGCTGATAGGTCCAGGGCCCCTGGACCGGGACCATGGGTAAGGGGTGAAAAAATACCTCCAGGTCTCAAACTAAATGGATACATTGGACTTCAAGAGTAGACAGGATCGGCCTTGCCTTGGTACGGAGCCTAGTGCCTGGCGGGTCAGCCTTCACAGATCCGGTGTGCAGGTGGTGGGCTTGTGGGGCGCCGCTTACCAGCCCACCGAAGAAATAGACCTGCACAGAGTGGGCTGGGGCAACATCTTCCAGCTGCCCTTCAAGCACGTGCGTGACTTCCGCCTACGCCACCTCGTGCCCTTCTTTATCTACAGCGGTTTTGGGGTACTCTTCGCCTGCACTGGTCTCACCCTGCTTCAAAACCTTTTGATGAGGTCTGCGCACGACCTACCGAGGTCCCCAGTCTCTCGGAAGAGGCTGAATCACCCCGCTGCAAACAGCTACCTAGTTCCCCACTACAAAGACGCAGAGGACACCAGACTACCAGACCAAGATATTGAGTCCTGCTGCTCCCGGCCCAGAGGTAGGGGATTCTGAGCCGCCGTCCCACTGCTCCTGGTCCAGAGGAAGGGGCTTCCCAGCCACCATCCCTCCCGCTCCTCCCAGCCCACAGGAAAGGGCTTTTGGGTCACCATCCCTACCGCTGCTCCCGGCCCCTGTCCCACCTCTACCAGCTCAGAGGAGGTAATCCGTGCAGGTGCTAACAGCTCCCCGCCCCAATCGAAATGAAAAAACACATAAGTAAGTCTCAAAACCAGACTTCCAGATCACCTACAGCAACCCCAAAGGGAAATGAGATGGAACACTCTGATACTCAACCACCTGGACCCACTGAACTGGCAACAAAAAGGGACCTGGAAAAAATGAAATCAGAAATAATTTCTCAGATAACAGGAGAAATTGTGCCCCTAGTGCAAGACATGATTAATAAATCTAGAGAGGAGCTCAGGAACATGATGGAATCCCAACAGAAGAAACAAATGGAATCCATAAAACAGATGCAAATAGATTTCCAGGACATGAAAAACTCCATTGAAAGTCTACACAGCAGAATGAGCCAATGTGAGGACAGAATTTCAGATATAGAAGATAAGATTGGAATTAGTGACCAGGAAAAGAAAAATTGCTTCCAAATTATAAGGGAACATGAGAAATCAATCCAGCAGCTGCTAGATGATGCAAAGAAGAATAACATAAGACTGATTGGGCTCAATGAAGAAACAGGAGAGAGTGGAGATGACATAAAAAATCTCTTCACAGAAATAATGGCAGAAAACTTCCCAAGCAGGGGAAAAGAGCTTGACATACAGATAAGTGAGGTATATAGGACTCCAAATAGCCTTGATCAAAAAAAATCTACACATAGGCATATAATTGCTAAGATTCCAGAAACACAACAGAAGAACAAAGTTCTCCAAGCAGTCAGAGAAAAGAAACACATCACATACAAAGGAAAGCCCATCAGAATCACAGCAGACTTCTCAACACAAACCAGCAAGGCAAAAAGAGTTTGGAGTGATGTATTCCAAGCCCTAAAAGAAAACAGCCTCCAACCCAGATTGATGTACCCTGCAAAACTATCTTTCAAAATGGATGGAGAAATAAGATACTTTCATGACAAAGAGCACCTTAGGAACTTCAGGAATACCAAACCAGCACTCCAAAGAATTTTACACAATAGCCTAGGAACAGACATTGAAGATCACAACCCCAGGAAGCAAAGCAGAATGAACCCATCTGGCATGACAAGAAATTAAATGTAAAGGGGGAGAACCCAACAGAAAGAAAAAGTCATGGCAATGACAAGTCAATATGTTTCAGTTATAACATCAATGTTAATGGTCTCAATTCACCAATCGAAAGAAGTAGACTGGCAGAATGGGTCAAGAAGCAAAATCCAACAATATGCTGCATACAAGAAACACACTTAATTCAAAAGGAAACTCATAGACTGAAAGTTAAAGGGTGGAAAACAATACTCCATGTGACAGGAACCCAAAAAAAAGCAGGAGTAGCTATTCTCTTTGCAGATCAAGTAGATTTCAAACCAACACTGATGAAGAGAGATGAAGAAGGACACTACATCCTTGTAAAGGGAAGAATCCAAGAGGGAGAGATGACAATCATAAATATCTATGCACCAAATACTAGTGTGCCCAGCTATATAAAACAAATACTAACGGACATGAAAAGTCATATATGCACTAATACAATTGTAGTGGGGGACCTCAACACCCCACTGTCACAAACAGATAGATCAACTAGACTAAAAATAAGTAATGAAATACTAGAACTCAATCGAACTCCTGAACAAATGAACTTAACAGATGTTTACAGAGTCTTCCACCCCACAAAATCAGAATACACATTCTTCTCAGCTGCACATGGGTCATTCTCCAAAATAGACCACATACTCACACATAGAACATATTTAAGTAAGTGCAAAGGAATTGAAGTTATCCCCTGTATATTATCAGACCATAGTGTGATGAAATTGGAGATCCACAGCAAAAGAAACTCAAAAAATTTCATAAACACGTGGAAATTGAACAACACACTTCTGAAAAACCAATGGGTCACAGAGAAAATTAAAGAAGCAATCAGACAGTTCCTTCAATTAAATGACAATGACAATACAACATATCGGAATCTGTGGGACACAATGAAAGCAGTCTTACAAGGGAAATTCATAGCAGTGAATACGCATATTAGGAAAACAGAATGAGCCCAATTAAACAACCTGATGCTGAACCTCAAGCTTCTAGAAAAAGAAGAGCAGGACAACTCCAAAGTTCATACAAGAGAGGAGATTCTAAAGATCAGAGGAGAAATCAATGCAATGGAGACCAAGAGAATGATACAAAAAAAATCAATGAGGCCAAGAGTCGGTTCTTCGAAAGAATCAACAAAATTGACAAACCTTTAGCCAACCTTGTCAGAAAAAGGAAGCAAACGTCCCAAATCCATGCAATTAGGAATGAAAAGGGTGAAATGACAACAGACCCAGCAGAAATCCAGAGGATCATCAATACCTACTTCCAGAACCTATACACCAATAAGATGGACAACACAGAAGAAATGGACAGATTCCTAGATACATACGAATTACCAAAGTTGAATGAAGAAGACCTAAAACTTCTGAACAACCCAATATCAACCAATGAAATTGAAAAGGTAATTAAAAACTTATCACCTAAGAAAATCCCAGGCCCTGATGGCTTCACTGCTGAATTCTACAAGACATTTAGAGAGGAACTGCTGCCGCTACTGTTTAAACTCTTCAATGAAATTGAAAGGGAAGCAATACTCTCAAATTCCTTCCTGGAAGCAAGCCTCACCTTGATCCCCAAAGCAGAGAAAGACCCAAGAGAACTATAGGTCAATCTCAGTAATGAACATAGATGCAAAAATCCTTAATAAGATACTGGCAAACAGAATGCAGAAGATCATCAAGAAGATCATACACCCTGATCAAGTGGGATTCATCCCAGGGATGCAGGGATGGTTCGATACACACAAATCAATCAATGTAATACACTATATCAATAGAGTCAAGGACAAAAACCATATGATTATCTCCATAGATGCAGAAAAATCATTTGACAAAATCCAACATGCATTTATGATAAAAACACTACAAAAAATTGGAATAGATGGTCTCTACCTCAAACTGATAGAAGCCATCTATGAAAAACCAACAGCCAATATCATACTAAATGGTCAAAAACAAATCCTTCACACTAAAATCAGGAACAAGACAAGGATGTCCACTATCACCACTCTTGTTCAATATAGTTCTGGAAACATTAGCCACAGCAATTAGACAAGAGAAAGAAATAAAAGGAATAAAGATAGGTAATGAAGAAGTCAAATTGTCATTATTGGCAGATGACATGATACTCTATATAGAAGACCCCAAGAAATCCACCAAAAGTCTTCTAGACTTAATAACCAGATTCAGTCAAGTAGCTGGTTACAAGGTCAACACACAAAAATCAATAGCTTTCCTCTACACCAATGACAGACTCACTGAGAGAGAAATAGTGCAAATAATTCCTTTCACAATAGCATCCAAAAAAATGAAATACCTAGGAATCATCCTAATGAAAGAAATCAAAGACCTCTTCTCTGAAAACTATGGCACTCTGAAAAGAGAGATTGAAGATGATATCAGAAAATGGACAGACATCCCCTGCTCCTGGGTAGGAAGGGTTAATAGAGTGAAAATGGCCATACTTCCAAAACTGCTCTGTAGATTTAATGCAATTCCAATTGAGATCCCAGCAGCATACTTCATGGACCTTGAGAAAACAATCCAAAAATTCATTTGGAACAAGAAGAGACCCAGAATAGCAAAAGCAATTCTAGGCAACAGAGACATGGCAGGGGGTATCACAATCCCCAACCTGCAACTCTACTACAAAGCTACTGTGATAAAAACAGCATGGTACTGGCAAAGAAACAGACCTGAGGACCAGTGGAACAGATTAGAAGATGCAGAAACAACACCAGACACACTCAGCCATCTCATCTTCAATAAAGGAGTCAAACACCCTCACTGGAGGAAAGATAGCCTCTTTAATAAATGGTGCTGGAAAAATTGGACTTCAACTTGCCAAAGATTAAAACTAGACCTGTATCTCTCACCATGCACTAAACTGAAATCAAAATGGATTAAAGATCTAAATATTAAAATAGCAACTCTGAACCAGTTGGAACAGAGGTCAGGTAGAACCCTTGAAGACATCGGTGTAGGAAGAGATTTTATGAACAAAACCTCAGTTGCCCGTGAACTAGCACAAACAATCAACAAGTGGGATCTCTTCTTATTAAAAGGCTTCTGCACAGCAAGAGAAACCACCAGCAGTGTGAAGAGACAACCCACAATGTGGGAAAAAATCTTCACCTGCTCTTCCTCAGACAAAGGTCTACTATCTCGAATCTATAAAGAGCTTAAAAAGATCAGACCTCCCAAATTTAAAGACCCAATCCAAAAATGGGCATCTGAAATGAATAGACATTTCTCAGACAAAGAGGTAGAAATAGCAAATAAATACATGAAAAAATGTTCAACATCACTGGTCATTCAAGAGATGCAAATGAAAACAACACTAAGATTCCACTTCACTCCAGAAAGAATGGCTCCTATCATGAAATCAACCAATAACAAATGCTGGTGGGGCTGTGGGGAAAGAGGAACCCTGTTCCACTGCTGGTGGGAGTGTAGACTGGTGCAAGCACTGTGGAAATCAGTATGGAGATACCTCAAAGAACTAGGACTGGAAGTCCCATTTGACCCTGCTATTCCACTGCTGGGGATCTTCCCCAAAGAATTAAAAGAATCATACCACAGTGATATATGTGCACCCATGTTCATAGCAGCACAGTTTGTAATAGCTAAAACTTGGAAACAGCCCAAATGCCCATCAACTGGAGACTGGATAAAGAAAATGTGGTTTTTTAAAATAAAATGTAGTACTACTCAGCCATAAAAAATGAGAAATTAGAGACATTTATAGCTAAGTGGATGCATATTGAGGTGATACCCTTAAGTGAAATAAATAGGACACACATGAATAAATTCCGAATAGTTTCTCTGGTGTGAGAAACTGAAAGTGTAAATAAGGACGAAATGTATAATAGGTCATGTGAAATAGGAAGAAAAGGGGCAAAGGGGAAGGAAGTGGGAGGGCTAGGGGAAAGGATAGAAGGGAATGGGATTAATATGAGAAAATGGAAAAATAGGAACAAAATCTTTGTAAATAGGAAAGACTGGAGGGGTTGGTGGGAGGGCTGGGCAAGGGTGAAAAATAAGAACCAAGAGAGACTATGTAAAGGTGCAAATTTCCAATGATGAATGTCATTATATTGTATACCTAAAATGTACCATTGATTAGAATGAATAATCAATAACGCAAAATAGGAAGAAAAGGTCCAAAGGGGTAGGGGTAGTGGGAGGGGCAGGGGAAAGGAAAGAAGGGAAAGGAAAAATGCTGATAAATGGAAAAAATGGAAATAAAGTCTTTGTAAATAGGGAAGGGTGGAGGGCGTGAAGGGAGACCTAGGAATGGGGAAAAAATAAGAACCAAGATGCATTATGTAAAGGTACAATTCCCAATGAGAAATGTAATTGTGTTGTATACCTACAATGTACCAATAAAAGAATTTAATAAAAAAAAAAAAAGAGTAGACAGGATCTTCAGAAGTCCTTTCGAAGTTGGTCAAATTACCTCATTTTCCTTGCAAAACAATAATAACCTCAGAGAAAGGAAATATTCCTTGAAAACACATTTAGTCATATAAATGTAGCCTGAGTCTTACTTAATTTGGCACAACTGCCATCTTGGTGCTCACTTATCTTTTTTTTTTTGGTACCAGGGATCGAACTCCGGTCCTTGTACTTGCAAAGTAGGTGGCGGAACTACTGAGCTAAATCTCCGGCCCAGTGCTCTCTTATCTTTATGCTTGAAGGTGTATTCTCTATATTGCTCTGAAAATCCATCACTTTCAGTAAACTATCTATGTCTGTACTGCTGCCCACATGTCTTGTTTGAATTCTTTCATCAAAGACACAAGGAACCAAGGCACTGTTAAAACCCAGCTTCCTGGGCCGGGGATTTAGCTCAGTGGTTCTACTGCCTGCCTCGCAAGTGCAAGGTCCCAAGTTCGATCCCTAGTACCAAAAAAAACCAACAAAGTTTAGAAATAAAACCCAGCTTTCTGGTGACGGTTTAAGCAGCGATTGATGACTGTGGTAGTTTTGCAATGTATCAATATGGCGGGGCCAGATTGCATTTCCCAGGAATTCCCTTTTCCTCCGGGTTTCTGACCAGGATGGGCCACATGGGAAATTTGGAAGTTGAAAGTGAAGCAGCTGACAGTTTCTAGTACACAAAGCTAGGACTCCTCTGCAGTCCACCTGGTTGCCATAGAAGCAGTTGACCTCCAGTTACTCCACCTCCACCACATGCTCTTCCAGCTTTTCCTACCTTGGGCTAGTGTGTGTGCTTAGCCCCATGGCAAAGGGTCCTGGCTCTGCAGGACACTTATGCCACCAACATTAGAGAACTGTCATAGCTTTCAGTCTGTCTTCATAGACTCCAACCTGTTCTTACTCACCTACAGTTGACATCCACCCTCCCTTTCCAACTGCTGCCCTGTGGTCTCCAGGCTCTAGGCTCAGATTCCTCACATTGGATCTGTGGGGTTGCATAAGGGTTGTAGCATTAATAAGCTGAAATTCCTGAGTTATAGTCAAACCAGGAGAGATAGACAAATATAGTTTCTTTCTCTACAGTTTTCTTCATTTTCAGTTTTCACAATAATGAATATGTTCCTTAGCATCTTTCAAAGTGTTCATTTAGTCTTTATTTTCTTACTTTTTTATCACTATGAACTCGTGGCTTTTAATATATTTGACATGGCCAAGTAGGTTCTTGACTCACCTCACAGGAAAAGAATGTCAGGACTTGTCAGTGTGAGGCTTAGGCAGATTTACTAGGCAGAGTTAGAAAGTAAGGAAGAATAAGAAAAGTACTCCAGATTGAGCAACTGGAGGGGACTCACTCTGATGGAGAGACTCAGCCTGGCCCATTCACAAAAGAATGAGGCCAGTTTTTATGACTTAGCTGAGGTGAGCCAGGTCTGTTGGATCATTATCTCAGTTCTGGTTTCAAAGCTCTGGAGGAATCCTTATGGCTTGAGCGGTAATTTGGTTTCTCTGAGATGATTGTTCTTGCTTGGGAAGGAAGCTATCTCAGTTTCCCTCGTGAGATAATTGCTCCAACTTGAGGGAGGTGATTTCATCATGGGGTCAACTGTGAGGCTGCTTTTCCTGGAACCTGAGGTGATTACAGGTTTGGAGACTTGTAGACCTCACTCCAGGGGGCCAGGAACTGGATATTATAAACCACTGGCGATTGGGTGTCCCTGACAATTACTTTAGTTATTCTTATCTTGGTGTGGTCAATCTTGAAAGGGGATGAGACAGGCTAGACAAATTTAGGGTTAATGAATCATGTAATACAGATACTCCTTAAAAGACTAAAATGTGCCAGATGTGGTGTCATATACCTATAATCCTAGCACTCTAAGAAACTGAGACAGTTTAGTGACTTAACAAAAACCCTGTCTCAAAATTTAAAAAATTAAAAGGGCTGAAGGGCCCAGGTTCAGTCCTCAGTACAGAAGAAGAAGACGAAGAAGGAGGAGGAGGAGAAGGAGGAGGAAGAGGAGGAGGAGGGAGGAGGAGGAGGAGGAGGAGGAGGAGGAGGAGGAGGAGAAAGATTAGCATGCACACAAACAGAGCTGAGCAGGGATCCGACCCAAAGTTTCAAGGTAATAAGAAAACAAAAAATAGACTTTTCTCCCCTTGATCTATCTTTATTTCTTCTATCCACCTCACTGCCATTACTATTGCCATTATGCTCAGATTGTCCCACTTGGGTGCATAAGAGGCCATTCAAGTGGGCTCCTGAATCTTCTTGAAACAACCCTTATACTCACGATAGCCTCTTTGATTTTCAGCACAACAGAATGCTCCAGGCCTCTTCCATGCTCCTGTCTCAGCCTTGAATCAGCCTTTATCCCAGGAGGCCTGGGTCCTTTCAGCTAAAAATTCTAGTTGGAAGACGCAATTTGAGTGGAGGGATGTGCATTATTTTGGGATTAGTCATGGTCTCTAGGCCTTTGTAGTGAGCAGAGAAAGAACATTTGTTTATTTTTTTAAATGCATACTAAGCTTGTATTAATTTTACTCAGATTTAATATTGTAGGATTTTCCACTTGATTCACTCAATTTTATATTTTTATCTCTCTTATTCTGCTAAAAAACTTGGTTCCTAAATACATTAACATGACTATATATTTGATAGATATATGTGTACATATATACTTAGTTTCAGAATAAAACTAATATGGATGGTAATACTGTCTGAGGTCCTGAAGGGAGAGGGACTTACTTAGAAAAGAAAGACACAAAACAGTGAGGCACAGGGAGTCAGAGCTTCGAGAAGCAAAGATCAAAATCTTTATTTGTCCCTCTTTTCATAGCCTACACAGTGAGCTGCTACATATCACTAGTCACTACTTTCAGTGCAGAACAGGCAACACTAATCATTAAAGAAGTTAAAACATTACAGAGACTACACAAACGGAAGCGGTAAATTCTGGAGCCAAGCTATCGATCGAAAAGCATACATCTTGGTACTGCCGCCTGCCTCGTAAGCATAAGGTCCTGAGTTCAATCCCCAGCACCAAAAAAACGCACCCAAGAAACAAACAACAAAAAAAGAAAAGCATACATCTAAATAAACAAAATCAGGGAGACATTCTTTCCTTATCTACAAGGAGCAGGAAGTGCCTGGAACTCTGTGAGTGCACATCTGGGAGATCATCTTTAATCTCTTGTTGTCGGGCCTTCCCAGCAACTCTGTGAATACACACACAGGTCTCCTACCCCAAGACAATTCCATCATAATACTAACATAAATATATAGACCACTATATATAAATACATATACCAATATTTTAATTATTGAAAATAGTTTATGATTCCCTTATAACCATATATTTTTATTAGATACATTCTATAGGATTGTACTATCAAGTTACTCTATTTTAAAATAATTGAAGTTTGGTCGGGGATTTAGCTCAGTGGTTCCGCCACCTGCCTCACAAGCACAAGGTCCTGAGTTCGATCCCCGGTACCAAAAAAAAAAAATTGAAGTTCACTTCTCACCTATCAGGATGGCCGCTATGAAAAAAAGAAAATCCACAGAAGTGTAGATGAGCAAGAGAAATTGGAACCCTTGCATAATGCTGATGGGAATGAGAATGATGCAGTCATGGTGGGAAATAGTGTGGAAGTTCCTCAAAAAATTTAAAATGGAACTAGCAAGTGATCCATCAATCCTTCTTCTGAGTCTTCATCCAAAAAGATGCAAAATCAAGATTGTGAAAAGATAATAGCACACCTAGTATCTCTTTGACTTGGTATACATTTAGGTTAACTATTTTGTTTTCAGTATTTAGGAATTGAATTTTCTTTAATTTACTGTCATAATCACATAAAAATTAATGTTTCCACACTCAAATACATGAAAATATATCCACAAATTCTTTAATGCACCCTTTAGAAAGAAGAGCCATGTTCCCCTTGAGTATGGATTAGACTCAGTCTCTTGCTTCTAACAAATAATGTAAGGTGCAAGAAACAGCGTGTCTTCCAAGACTGGTTGTAGGAGGCATTGCAGCTTGCTTTGCTCTTTGTGGATAACTTGCTCTGCCATAGGGCTCTCTTGTCTTCCCTCTCCTGCTGCAGAGTTCATTCCATCTAATTCTGCTCTTATTTGCTTTTATTTTGTGTTATTCTGAATTTCCCACATGTGCCATTTTGTACTTAAGAGACTGGATGATTTAAAGCCTCTATAGCTTTGACCCATGTGTTGAAGAAGAGCTAACATAGTTAGGGAGGGGATGGAGTGAGTGGAGACTAGAGTACACCAAAATGAGAACCCCTTTTCAGCAGGTATTCCAAGCATGAAGCAAGGCTTCTTACTAAAAGGAGAAAAGCATAACTCTCCCTCACTCCTATCATAACAAGGAAGATAATGTTGGTCTTATCCATAATCTAAGATATGAAATAAAGAGCACACAGGTGAGAGAGAGAATCCACTGTTGGGCTAAAAGCAAAACAGGCAGAAAACATCCTGTCAAGTACAGTGGCTGGAAGTGAAGCATTTTTAGGGACAGGTTTTAAGTGTAGTGTTGCTAGGAGATAGCTACATATTACACTATTGATGAAGAATAATGACAAGCACAGGGTAACAGTAGATCCTCAACCAAACCCTGACCACTCAATCAAACCTTGGCTCTAAATTTTTATCACAGTTGCATGCTTACTCTTGTCTTTCTCCCTGTCTTTATATGAATTAAATGTCAGTGCACATAACCCTTTACTTGTGCAATAGTTGAGATCCTTTAAAAGTTGCATGTGCAACTTTTGGTGGTGCACACATGTGGTGGTGGTGGTGCACATCTGTGATCCCAGCACTCTGAGAGGCTGAGGCAGGCGGATTACAAAATTCAGTCTGGCCTGGGTAATTCAGTAACTTAGTGAGAATTTGTCTCAAAATTTAAAAGTTTTAATTTAATTTTAAAAGGGCTGGGGGTCCAGGGATGTAGCTCAGTGGCGCAGCGCCTGCCTGGCAAGCGCAAAGTCCTGAGTTCAATGCCTAGTACCAAAACAGGGTGGGGAGGATGTAGCTTAGTGTAAAGGCTCTTGCTTCCGTCCTTAGTACCACCAAAAGAAACACATCTTTTTGTGTTTTATGTTTGTGAATCAACATTTTTTACAGTGAAAGAGAATGAACCCAGAGCCTTGTGCATGCTAAGCAAGTACTCTACCACTGAGCTACGTCTCCAATTTAACTTTTTATTATCAACTGTGTTACTCACCTTTCCATCACTGGGACAAAATACCTGACACACACATCCTAAAGGAGGAAGGACTTATTTTGGCACATAGTTTCAGCTTACGGTAGGAAAGCTCTGAGGCAGAGACGTCATGGCAGAGGGGCATGGCAGAACAAGGCTTCTCACTTTATGGCACCAGAAGCAGGGAGAGAGAAGAAAGGGCAGAGGACAAGCATATACTTTTCCAAGTTACTCCACCAGTGAGCTACTTCCTCCAGCCAGGCCCCACTTCCTAACAGCACAACCAGTTGTGAATTCATCAGTGCATTGATCCACCGATGAAGTTAGCGTCCCCATGATCTAGTCATTTTCCAAAAGCCCCAACTCTGTACACAGGAGCCTTTGAGAGACATTTTGGATCCAAACCATAACATCAACAAAATGCTTTTGTACATAGAGTGTGCGGGACACTGAAGATTTAAGTGTGTGTCTATAATAGCCATAATTTCTGCATTTTAAAAAGTGCTCACTTAGTTGAGGGCAGACTAAGTACAAACACAAAGACAAAGACCATCATACTAAAGGTTTTCATTGAGAGCTCACTTAGCATGCAGCCTGCCATCTGCTGGAAACACTAGAGAATGTAAGAGCAACTTGAAGTCTGAAGGGCTTGATGATGGATAAATGAAGAGAGGGAAGGAAGGTTTTTGGCAGAAGGAATGGTGTAAGCTAAACTGAGAAACTGGTACTGTGCCATATTGACAATATTAGCTGTGGTGGGAAGAGGGGTGCACCCCATCTAAACTGAGGATTTTTTAGCTGAAGGGGGAACAGGGTGAAGCATGAAGGCAGATGAATTGGCAGCAGTGTGTAGGATGGAGAAGAGCAAGGCTTGGAGGCAGGCAAATTGATTCGATATCTGTAAATAGAATCATATTCTTCACACTTGAGATTGAGAGCCCAACACCTGATCATCTCAGAGAAGTTTCATCTTCATTTCCAATTAAACTTTAATTCTACTTCAGCCTCAGGGGTCCATCACCATCCACCTTCAGTGCTTCTGTATAAAACTGTGGTAGAGCTAGGCTTTCTGTTCTGCCTGTCCTTTAGCAGAGTGAGAGCATGCTTACCAGACAGCCGATGACTACTTAACTGGTGTCTGGCAAAATCTCCATCTTGCGTCCTGAGGCTAATAAAAGCGAGGTGTGCCTGTGCTTTAGCTCCTGTGTGTCTAGGAGAGGGGCTGTGGCCCTGAGCTCCAGCACTTGCTTATTTGACCCTGTTTCACAGTCGTGAGATATTCCCAGACCCAAGAAACAGAGAAGAAATGTAACTCCCATACATCTCTCTGTGATGAACTGGCAAAAGATAGCTGACCTGTGCCCTGGGTTTTTTCTTTTCTTTTCTTTTCTTTTGTTTATTTCAGGGCAGAATGTAAATGTCAGAGAGAAAGAAAGGCATATTGACAGAACAAAAGGCCGCACCATTTTTATTAATATTTACATGGATAGGAGTTCATAGAAAAGAAATGAAACCCAAAGAAGTTTAGATGCAAGGATTTATATAATATTTTAAACAAAGAAAATGGATTTGAGCTTCAAGGGACCTTCAGCCAAGGAAAAGAGAGTAGGAATAGGTGTGGAATCTAGAGGAAGATAAGGGCTATTTTCGGAAGGCTTGGTTATGCAGATGGGTCTCCTGTGACAGGAGTCCTCCTCCGATGGGAGACGTCTTCATTAGGGATATTTATGCCATTTGTCCAGGAGGAATTATGTGCCCTGCTTTTAGGCAGGAAAGAGATGAGCAGAAAAGTATTCCTGCACTGGTCGATTCTCAGTTGCCTTCACCTCTAAACAATCCTTATAGCAAAGTAGCATACTTGGGGAGATATATCCTGATCTCCTTCAAAGCCAACATGTATGGAAGGACTTTGTAAGTATCAAGTTCTTATCTCCCTTCATTCTCACAGCAATCCTACTGGGTTGTATTGGTCTCAAGTTACAGATGAGAAAACCAAGGCTGACAGAAGTCAAATAATATGCTAAAGAAAATGAACTAATAAATGGCCAGCCCAACAGACAAACCCAGCTGGACCTGATTCTAAAGCCCATGCTCCTTGCTATACTTCACACTGCCACATTTCCCTTGAAAGGGAAATTGTGAATTTGAAGGTTGAGAGAAGGGGAGTGTACTATTGAATTCAAGGAGTGATAAATCATCCTTACTTCCTGTTAGACAAAGAAATATAAAACAGTGCTGCAGCTCAGCCCTTCCCTGCCCTCTAGTTATAAAAGCTGGCTGTTGCTGGAGAAATAAGGTTTTATTCCAGCATAGGGCTATCTGTTACAGAGAATCTTTGAACTACATCACTAAATCACAAGCACTGCTCATGCCTCAAGGCTCTAGACTGCCCTACACCCTTCCCTCAGTCCTCCAAACTCAGCTCAAATACCACCCCTCCTCTGCCTTTTCTCTTACTGCTTTTCGTGTGGAGCATCTCCTCGGTCTACCTGCAACATTTGGTAAGGGATTCAGGTATCCTCCATCATAAAAAAGAAGCAATCAGCACTAACCAGTCACACACCCATATAGAGTCCAGAGCCTTTGGCTAAAGATTTAACTTTGCACAGTGGTTTATGTCTATATAAACTGAGTAAATTTGTCATGGGTGAATGTGTGAGAGTCCTTTTCCTTATTGTCTCCTCTTCTTTCTCCCTCATCCTTTCTCCCCCTCATTCTTCTCATTGCCCACTCTCTGTTCTTTTTTCCAGGACCCTGGGTCCACCCTGGAAGCCAGAAGTGGCCCCATGATGTCCACGTTCTGGCCCTGCTGAAGGGTGGCAGCAGGCACTATATCTGTTCTCAGTAGGCCAAACTCTAGGATGAGGCCTGCACACCTAGAGACCTGTAGTTAACATGTGCTGCCAGCTGCCATGGAGGAAGTTGCTGAACTATTCCCTGAGAGGATGAGAATGAGCCAAAACCACAAACACCTGAGACTAGGCCTTTATTAGGGAATGGGGTACCGGGCTGTCTCTAACAATGGCGAGAGCAGTGGCCAGGGGCTGGCTAGGTGACCTCGTATATGGGCAAGGGGCATGGAGGCACATAGTGGAGGTAGATGTTTGGCTGCAGCCAGAAGTGAGGTTGAAATCCATTGGCAAGTTCGAACTTCTCGGTGGGAAGGACTATAAGCAGGAGAGCTTGGAGGTGGGAAATTTAGGTTATTATATCCCTGAGTGATTTATTATCTGCCAGGAAGAGGTATTTAAAAGGTGGGGCTGCCAGAGCCATTTTATCTAGCAGAGAACTCTATCATTCTCTACATTGGAAATTATGCTAGATTTCTAAGGGGTTTTCATTCTTGGCTTCTTGGTATATTTGTTTGTTTACAGTAGTTCTAAGTTCTTCAGACAACAATGACATGTTTCTGCAGTGAGCATGTATAGTTTTGCTTGTCCAGTGTTATCCACTCTCCCTTCATCTTGTAATAGCGTTCATGTTTTCCTCCAAGGAGCTCATCTATCTTGGTCCATTTTCTACTGCTATAACAAAATACCACAGCCTTGATAATATAAAGAAAAGAAATTCATTCTCACATCTCTGGAAAGTGGGAAGTCCAAAATCAAGGTGCTGGTATCTGGTGAGGGCCACCTCACTGGATCATAACATGGCGGAGGATATCATATGGCAGGAGAGCTCGGGAGAGAGGTGGCTTTTGCGAACAAAGCCACTCCTGCCATAACTAACCCAACCCTAGAAAATGGCATGAATCCAATTCCGGAGGGTAGAGCCTCTGTGACCTAATCACCTCTTAAAGCTCCTACCTCCTGTATTATGATGAAATTTGAATGTCATGAGCTTCAAAGGGGACTTCCAAACCACAGCTCCATTTGGCTTCTCTCACATTCTCCATTTGATGGGCTTGGTTTTTTTTTGGTCTTTCTTTGGGCTTGTTTTTTACTTATACTTTGTAAATTTTATTTTTATTACTACACAAGCTCAGTACATAATGATTACATTCATGGTGGACAGTAGGTATATGTACATAACACATTTTTGTTCTTTTTTTTAACCACCTTCCCCTTGCCTTCATCCTTTTCCTCTCCTTTGAGGGAATGTGACTTAACTTGTGACCTAAGCCAGAGCAATAAGAATATTGCATCTCCCTGGCCACCACCAGGCACCCACATGTGACCCAGTCCAAGTGAATTATTGCTAAAGCTCTACTGTTCTCTTCTAGAAGTTTCGGTGCTTGTTGCCTAGAGGAATCTGTGGCCATTGTGCCAATCTGTATAAAGGAACTGATTGAGCACAAAGTGAAAAGAAAGGAAACAACAAGGAGAGGCGTTCTCTTTGGCTTAGAACCTGGGGCCAACCATGCGTGAAGCCAGATATTCCCTAACCTTTTCAGCTTTGAGAGATAATAAATTTCCTGTTATTTAAGCTAGTTGGAGTTAGGTTCTTAGGATCTAAAGAAAAAGTCCTTAACTATATAGTTACTATGCTAACATGGTTCTTGTTTCCTTACCCAGAAGAAATAAGAAAGGGAAGAGATGAGGGCCTGATAAGGGAGAAGAACACTGTCTTATCTCAGTTTTATTGTGGTAACTAATCTACATCACTATCAGAATGTGAGCACCTTAAAATTAGGTATTCTGCAAATCTAACTAAAACATACTATAGTTAAATCTCAAAAAGTGCTCATTAATTAAATACATTTGATTTATTTGTAGGTTTAAGCTCTGGAGTCAACTGCATCTGTGTTTGAATCTTGAACATTACTTACTACCCATGTGCTTTAGACTAAGTTACTACACTTTTCTGATTTTGACTTGTGTGTCAGACAAGCATGGTAATAGTGCTTGCTTCACATTTTGCTGGAAGGATGAACTTCTCAATCTGTGCAGACTACTGTAACAGAATAGCACAGACTGGGCAGCTTACAAACAGCAGAAACTCGTTCTGATGGCTCTAAAGACTGCAAAGTCTAAGTTCAAGTGACTGGTAGACTCCATGTTTATTGAATCCCACTTCTGCTTCACAGAGATCTTCCTTTCCCTGCATCCTCATGGGACAGAGGGGCTCTCTGAGGTTTCTTCCATAAGGGTTCTACTCCTGTTCATGAGGACTCCACCTTCTTGACCTAACTGCCCCCCAAAGTCCCCACCTCCAAATGCCATTACACAGAGGACTAGGTTTCAACATATGAGGACTCAAAATTTAGTCTACAGCAAAGAAAGAAGACCATGTTTGGTGCTTATCACACAGTGAATATACAATGATATGCAAAAACTGTTGCAACCACAGAAAAAATGACTAAGACCTTGATTTTCTCATATGGAAATTTCTGTATGATGCTACCTGCTATAATGGCAATTTAATTTATATTGGTTTAATATATAATTATTTATGTATAGCTATGTGATCTTAGGGAAGTTATTTGACCTCTCTAAGCTCAATTTTCTTTCTTTAAGCATGAGTCTAATACCATGCATGTTGTTCTTAAGGTGAAGTAATATAGGATCTATTAAATCAGGGCCAGGGATTTAGCTCAGTGGTTTCCCCATCTGTTGCACAAGCACAAGGACCCGAGTTCGATCCCCGGTACCAAAAAAAAAAAAATGCCTAGCTGGGATATAGTAGTTGGATTAGATCTCTAAACTGGCCCTCAACAAACTCCACCCTTCAGCATTCCTGTGCTTGTTTCTTACCCTTTGAGTGTAAGATGGACTTAATAACTCGGTTCTAACATGTAAAAGTCTTGTTACTTTGATATTAGGTCATAAAAAGACTATGACCTCCTTCTTAGGTGCTTTTTCTAACTATCCCCTCAGCTCATGCTAGAGGAAGCCAGCTGCCATGTCAGGAGGCAGCCCTGGGAGTGGCCTTGGAAGTGGAAGTTCTGAGGCTGCCACAGCCAAGTTAGGTGGAAGTTGAGCCCTGAGATGGGCTGTAAGGTGACATCTTGATTGGATCTTGATGGGACTCTGAACTGGAACCACTCAGGTAAGATGCTTATAGATTCCTGACCCTCAGAAACTGTGAGACAACAAATGCTTATTGTTTTAAGCTGTGACATTTTGGTGTAATCAGTTATGCATACACAGAAAACTAACATAATAGTTATGCAATAAATGGTAACTACCAAAAAGATTAGGCTAGTATTCTCAAGTTCTTTCTCTAGCCCTTTCTTCCTCATCCTCTACTGTTTCTTGGTGATGTTCTCCACTTGATCTTAGGGAAAAGGCCAAGCAGCAATTCTTAATGGTGTTCTCATGCTATCACTAAAGTACTCAAAATCTTCCAGTAATGATTAGTAATGATAACTATCCTTAACTTGGGAGTATTCTAATATGTCAGGCTCTGTTTTAAAAACTTTATACATATGATCTCATTTAATTCTCACAACCTTGCAAGGTAGGTACTATTGTACTCTGACTTTGCTGATGAAGAAACTGAGGCTCCCAAATGATAAGTGATTTAAGAAAGGAGAGCTGTGATCCAGCAGAGCCAGGACTTCGCAGACATGGCTGTCTGAATCCCCAACCTGTGCTCTTAACTGCTATGCTGGAGTAGCCATGGCACCTGCAAGTGAAGTCTAGTTCCTATAAAGCCCATCGGGACAGGCCTATCATTTCTGCCTACCTTGTTTTTTGCATCTTCCTTCACAAATGCTACATTTAGTCCAATAGAATTGGTCTTTATTCTTTGTTGTGCTTTGCTCAGTCTCACCTTCTTCTGATCTTTCTTAGAGAACAAAGTTTCGTTGGCTGGGGCCTCCACCAGTCCCTACATTTTCCACAGCTTAGGGGCCCTCTTGTACATCAGCTCTTTCACAAAGCTTTTCTGGTCCCCTACCCCAGTGCCTGCCATAAGGAGTCATCTTTTCTTCCTCTGCATTTCACACAAAGTATTTATACCTTTCTTATGTCATCTGGACTTTTCACATTACATCGCATCAATTTTACCATGATTGATCTCCTCGAATGCTTACTTTGTAGATTTGAAAAGTTAATGTTCCATTCATCTTTGCAACTTTATTATATGCTAGGGCACAATGACCTATAATAATAGGTGCCCAGTAAATACTGGCTGAGGAAATGATGCTGTGAGAAAGAGTATGGGTGAACAAATAGATAATCATGAAAGTAATGAAATTTGTTTATATTTTACTCTTGGACGAAGGCATTTTCAGATGTCTTCAGTATGTTCCCATTAAGTCATCTTTCAAGGCTTTAACATTCATTTGTGAATTCATGAACAAACTACCTCAAAGAAAATTCCAAATCATCAAAAAGGAGCATTTCTATCCTCTTAGCAGTCAGTATGATCACAGTGATACTGTTAAGGCATTTCATTATTTATTCATTTAACAAAAAATGTGATTATCACCTGAAAAGGGTGATATGGAAGGGGACAAAAGAAGTATAAAATGTGATTCCTGTCTCTCCAATCTGCCTATGAAAACAACAAATCGTTAAAAATTTAATAAAGATAGGATGTCTGAGGACACATCTCCATGGAAGCAGGGGTCCCAGGCAAGAGATATTGACCAAAACATCTCAAGCGAATGTACAGACAAGGAATTAAAATCCATTATGGTGTGAAGGTTTCCTGTTACTAGTGTATAGGTATTATCACTGGACTCAGTATTCATTTACAATCTTCTGGATTTGACAACAGCCTTCTCTAGCCAGGTGCGAGATCAAGAATTAAAATGTCAGTGGAACTATTTTTATATTTACATCAAATTAATACCTGTGGTTCTGTATTTTCCTTGCCAACCTGTCAAGGTAAACCTGAGAAACCATTCAAAAACTCTTCATCTTTAACAATGCAGATGTCATCAGTTCCTGAGCACAGGGCATGCAGGTGAAGGACTTATCATCACTCCTGTTTTATAATGAGAAAATCTTGGCACAGAAATGTTAAGTCAGTCACCCAATTAAATCCTGGCTTCACCACTCCTGTAGAAGTGCTCCTATAGAAAAGCTCCTATAGAACACCAGCAATTCAGCCCTTAGACCTATCCAAGGGATTCCCATCCTGTTACCAAGCTTTAAAAGACCTCACTCTGGTCTCCCTCTGGCTGCAACTCTCCCATGGAAAGCAGAGTCCCTGGGCCGAGAAGCCATGAGCACCTGAATCCTGTGCCAGGTACCTAACCTGTATCGTCTCTCCACATGGTCTCGAGCCTGCTACCAGGGCCCACACAGGTTCTCTCCCAAGGTGGTCTGCCAGGGTGGTACTGCTTCCCAGATGTGCATTCCTGGACCCAAGAGGGGGCCCAGGGTGAGCAGGAGAGTGGGTGGAGCCTGGATGAGTGGGCTACAGTGACCTCATGGTGTAGGTAAGGACCAGAAATGGACAGAAGGAGGGCAGCCACAGGTTGGGGCCTGGCTCTCCCAGGCAGATAGGCCTGACACACATTGCCATGGAGTCTGAGAATTCTTATAAAGGTCTATTTGTTAAGGTGAGGGGATAGAACATATTTTATTTAACAGCTTGTGGCTTATTCAGAACTTTCCATGTTGAATAGGGTGGGCCTCCCTCCATCTGTACCTTGAGCAAGGCCTCCAAGTGGCAAGGTGGGACCGGCTCCATGAGACTCTGCCCCTCTGTAGCAGCTGACACTAGGAAGGGTGGTATCAGGTCCTGCCGTGAGCACTTTACACACAGTCTCACTTTGTTTTATCAACAGCACAGTGAGATGGAAATCTCCATGCTCCACGGGACAGTTTTGATCGGCAACTGTGCCATGGTGAAATCTTACCCCACAGGACATCTGCGTTATAAAAAAAAAGGTAACTCTCTCTCTGTGACTATAAAAAATCCTTTTAAAATACCAAGTAAGGAGAATTGTAGCCATACTGATATGATTTTCAGACCATCCCACTGCATTATTTTCTTATCCTGCCAAAATGAGAAGCAATCAGGGTAACTTTTAGGCTATTCTGATAGAAGGTACCAAGCCCACTTGGACCACTGGCCATGAGAAGGATAGCACAAAGTCAAATCTCTTGTAGATGCTGCTCTGGGGCCCTGTTCCTTAATACTGCAGTGAATCACAATGTGTTTTCAATAGAAGTTATTTCCAAAATGGTCTCATTTCAGCTTCATGCAGTCCTGGTGATCAGAAAGTTCAGAGACTCCTTGCTCATGTTACAGAAAAGAAAATGGACTCCAAAAATACACCGAAGTCTTGCCTAGGAAAGTTGACTTTATTACTGAGAAGCCCAAGCCTGTTGCAGGTGGGCCTCTGGTTCCCACGTGTACCACCTGCTACACTTTGGATCTGGAGAGTGGCCTAAGGCCTGGGTATTCAATGCTTGACCCTTGGCCTGTGGCACTATGGGAAGTGGTGGGCCCTTCAAGAAGTAGGGCTTTCTGGGAGGTCTTTGGGCACTAAGAGTTTGGTAAAAGGGTATATGGGGACCCTGGCCTTTTCCTTTTCTTCTACTTTTTTATTTTTTCCACTTCCAGCCATGAGGTAAGTAGCTTTGCTTTACCACGCACTCCAGACATGAAATGCTCCTCTGTCACAGGCCCAAAGCAACAAGGCCATGTACCATGGACTAAAACCTCTGAAATCATGAGCCTAAAGACACTTTTTCTCTTCATAAGTTGATTATCTCTGGTATTTGTTATAATAGTAACAGAAAGTAA
Organism: Heterocephalus glaber; assembly: GCF_053883595.1. Classification (NCBI taxonomy): domain Eukaryota; kingdom Metazoa; phylum Chordata; class Mammalia; order Rodentia; family Bathyergidae; genus Heterocephalus; species Heterocephalus glaber. Next base: position 2,741,089 of record NW_028258295.1, on the reverse strand, counting down.
CATACTACTCTCATCTTACAAAAACAAAAACCCTGACCTACTACCAGCATTAGGTGATAGATACTGATTTTTCCTATTAAGAGGCCTTAACTTTCTTTTAATACACTGAATTAAAATGCTGTATTCTTTTCCTCAGGCATATATCAAAAAGGTAGGTGCTAGTATCCAAAACTATCTCTTTATCAGTGCTGAAGGAGAGTGTTACCAGGGGAATGGGGAACACAATCAGAGTACAAATCTCGGCCTTCCCCTCCAAGGATGCTGATCAGCTATTGAGAGGCAATGGGCCATGTAGTGCTTTTGCATGGAAGGCTGAAACGACCACACAGTTATTAGCTCCATTGTTCTCTTCTGCCCAGAACTGTCATGAGGCGTAATAATCTCGTATAATGAGCAAGATATTTGCCCTACAAGTGGCTCTCCAATTTCTCTCCAGTGCCCCAGGCATGGTTTTTATGGAGATGGAGTGAGTGAGACTCACCAGAATTCGACACTCATGATGTTCTAGCTCTCATATAATTGGTTGTTTTCTTAGTGATAAAGCCATAAAAAGAGTGAGAGTACAGGGGTGGCTTTTGCCATTATCAATAACCACTTGCAAAGACTGTTTTGCTTCATCCTCTTATTAAAAATAGTAAGTGGAGGAGGAGAGGTTGGGGAAGGAGGATAGGCAAGGAAAATCCTGCCTTCTTCTCCCTTAAGCTTGAATCTGAGAATTTGCCTCAGGCTTTCTCTTTCCAAATGAACAAAAAAAATCTTTTTTTAAACTAATTTTATCGGTACATTTTAGGTATGCAATATAATGACATTCATCATTGGAAATTTGCCCCTTTACATAATCTCTCTTGGTTCTTATTTTTCCCCTTCCCCTGCCCTCCCTTCAACCCCTCCATCCCTCCCTGTTTGCAAAGACTTTGTTTCTATTTTTAAATTTTCTCATATTAATTCCATTCCTTTCTTTCCTTTCCCCTACTCCTCCTACTTCCCCTTCCCCTTTGCCCCTTTTATTCCTATTTCACATTATCTATTATGCCTTTTAGTCCTTATTTACACTTTCAGTTTCTCACACTAGAGAAACTATTTGGTATTTATACGTGTGTGTCCTACTTATTTCACTTAAGAGTATTGCCTCAATGTGCATCCATTTAGCTATAAATGTCTCTAATTTCTCATTTTTATGGCCGAGTAATACTCCATTTTTATAAAAAACCATATTTTCTTTATCCAGTCTCCAGTTGATGGGCAATTGGGCTGCTTCCAAGTTTTAGCTATTACAAACTGTGCTGCTATGAACATGGGCGCACATATATCACTGTGGTATGATTCTTTTAATTCTTTGGGGAAGATACCCAGCAGGAGAGTATCTGGATCAAGTGGGACTTCCAGTCCTAGTTCTTCGAGGTATCTCAGTACTGATTTCCACAGTGGTTGCACCAGTCTACATTCCCACCAGCAGTGGGGCAGGGTTCCTCTTTCCCCACAGCCCTGCCAGCGTTTGTTATTGGTTGATTTCTTGATAGCAGCCACTCTTTCTGGGGTGAGGTGGAATCTCAGTGTTGTTTTCATTTGCATCTCTCTAATGACCAGTGATGTTGAACATTTTTTCATATGTTTATTTGCTATTTCTACTTCTTTGTGTGAGAAATGTCTGTTCATTTCAGATGCCCATTTTTGGATTGGGTCTTTAAATTTGGTAGGTCTGATTTTTTAAAGTTCTTTATATATTCTAGATAGTAAACCTTTGTCTGAGGAACAGCAGATGAAAAATTTTTCCCACATTATAGATTGTCTTTTCACACTGTTGGTGGTTTCTCTTGCTGTGCAGAAGCTTTTTAATAAGAAGAGATCCCACTTGTTGATTGTTTGTGCTGGTTCATGGGCAACTGAGGTTTTGTTCATAAATTTTTTTCCTACACCAATATCTTCAAGAGTTCTACCTAACCTCTGTTCCAGCCATTAACAAAAAAATCTTAAGAGGGAAATACTGTGCTCACTTCAGCAGCACATATATTAAGAGGGACATACAAAGACAATCCAATGATTCTAGTCAAAAAATTTCAATCTGAAGACAGTGTAGAGGGGCATCAGATTAGATTATAATGGGAGAAAAAACATTTGCTGGGGACATGTAGTTTCTTGTCACCAGATTAGCTAGGGCTTCACCCAAGATTATCAAGACTATGTCTACCTGATCCTTACCTGATCCCATTGTAGTCTGCATTTGAAACTTTAAGCTCACTATATTGCTGGTTTAGTAAAATCCAATTCCAGCAAACAAGAGCTACTACCAAAAGTGGAAGGTGCTGAGACCAGAGAAAGAGGCAGACAAAACCAGAATTGCACCAACTGTAACTTATTAGAGCCTTAGAGCCTTACAGGAAGAAGTATGCCTTGGGCAGATCCCCATACCCCAAGACAGGAGAAAGGTGTCTATATAGTGAGCTAGATAAAGCTTGGCTGCAGCCAACCAGAATGTATCCGGGCTTTTTCAAAAACTATTAAGATGCTGAAGGTATGTTAAATGCATGTACCAAGTCCCAAAAATGAACCCCACCATCCTGTAATATCAAAACAAACTAATGCAATCACAAGGACCTGAGTTCAGTCCCCCGGTACCAAAAAAAAAAAAACAAAAAAAAAACTAATGAGAGAGAGATAGAATGCATGACACAGAAATTTTCCACTGACCATTTTAATGTTTATTATTGGGAACTAGGCTACCTAAATCAGATCTCACAGTCATTCTCGAGGTCAGTGCCTCAGAAACAGGGAAGTATGTGGAAGGCTGCATGCCCCCTAGCTATGGGCAGAGTGACAACAACCTGGACGCAAGACAGCATCTGCTGAGAACAGTTGTCAATATACAGGCATTTGGGTACAGAGAAAATCTGGTCCCTCATTAACTTAATCCTAATCCACCATTTTCTATCGTTGCTGTTCCATGAAACACACACTACCCCCTCCCCTGCTCTTCTCACTGGCTAACAAAAGTGGGCCAACCGTAGAGTTTTATTCAAGTTTGTCCACTAGAGGAAGGTCTCCTCCTGGTCCCCCCATTATATCTTGAATATTGTCTCTGTCTCTTTCTTTTTATTCCTCATTGTTCCCCCAACAATAGGTAGCTGAGGGTCTGATCAGCCTTCAGTAGTTTATCCTATAGAACTTGGACTCTACCATAGTCACCTGGAGAGCAAACTAGCAGTTACACTAAGTTGGCTGTAGTCAGGTCAAACTGGATCCCTACAGCTGCATATCACTTTACAGAAGGTTCTGTAGGAAACAGAGCTCAGTAGGAAAGATTTGTGTGCAGGTTTATTGAGGTAATTCTCAGAAATACCTGTAAAGGCCAGGGATTTAGCTCAGTGGTTCTGCCGGCTGCCTAGAAAGCACAATGTCCCGAGTTTGATCCCCCGTACCAAAAAAGAAAAGAAATACCTGTAAGACAATGCAAGAATCAGATTTGACAGAACAGAAGCTGAATTGTCATGGAGTGGCTTTAGAAGGCAGAGGGAGCTCCAGAGCTGAGATGGTCCTTTAGTTTTCCTACTGAAGGGGGATCCAACTTCTGTGGTACCATATAGATCAGTCACTGGATGTGGGCTGCCCCCAGTGGTGAAGACATAACTGTGGGGCCAGTCATTTCCTTGCTGCCAAGAGCAATTCCCAGAGAAGGATGTAGGTACAAGCCAGAAATTAGGGAGAATAAGCACCCCGGTCCTGCGATGAATCTTGGTAGCCTACCACATTACTCAGTAGAGTGAGATACTTCTTCCTCCTCAGAATAATGAAAAGTTGATGAAGGCAAGCAGAGTAAGAGAGAGGGAGGGATCATGGCCCCAGTGTCTCCTTAAAGGACATGTAAGGTATGTTTATTCCCCATTGGGGTCCCTAGTGTCCACAAAAGTACCTAGTACATGACAGCTATTTCCCATTGTTCCTTAAGACTGAATTAATGATACTTGTTATATATTTTATTGTTTTATACAAGTAGGAGAAAATATTCATGTAAAACACTTTCCCAAAGTATTTAAACAAATATCTCCCAACATCTAAGGACATTCTCCTATGTAACTATATTAAAATGATCAGACTTAAGAAATTTGCATTGATAGAATTCTGCTGTCTAACATATAGTCTGGACTCAAAGTTTTCCACTAATCTTTTTATCTTTCTTTTAATGACAAAATTCAGTCTAGAATCACATTGCATTTAGTCATCATATTACTTTAGAATCTTTTAACTTGGAAAGTTCCACAGTCTCTCTTTGTGTTATGGTTTGTGTTTAGATGTCCCCCCCACCCACCCAAAGCCTCATGCGGATGAAGTAGGACTTTCTTTTTCAGAGGTAGTTGAAACTAGAATGTTGGATGCTGGGGTTAAGGGCGTGTGATTACTAAACCACTCCATGTGAGTCATTAGTTTGGCCACCCTAATCCCTGTAGTCTGAATAAGATAAAAGAGGTGGAAAGATGCTGATAAACTCTCTCTTGTTACCTTGGCTACTTTGTGTGCACCTTGTTGTTTCTCCTCTGGGATGCCTATCTGGCAACCACCCTTCTTTGGAGATAGCCGATTATGGACTGAAACCTCTTCAAACTGTAAGCCAAATAAATCCCTTCCCCTCTAACTTTGGATGTTGGGTATTTTGTCTCAGCAATGAGAGAAAAGTGGCTAACACATTTTGTCTTTCATGATATTGGAGTTTTTGAAGGGTTCCATTATTGTTCAGATCTAAAATGTCCAAAATACTCATACGTTCAGCTTTCAGAAAGTGAATGGGTCATGGTGAGAGGGGGACCCTATACCCCTCCGTGGAGTTCATAGCTGAATATGCTACATATTAGGAGGTGGGACCTGGTTTGAGAAGGTGTGTCCTTGAGGGGCATGCCTTTGTAGGATGTATCTCTCCCTCTGGCTCTTCCTTGTCTCTCTGCTTCTGGTTGCCATGAGGTAATCATGTCATGCCTCTCTACCATGATGGTTCTGCCTTAGAACCATCCAACCAAGGACTGAATCTTCCGAAATCATAAGCCCAAGTAAACCTTTCCTCCTTTAAATTGGGGGTATTAGGTATTTTGTCCCAGTAACAGAAAGACAACTTGATACAGGTTTGGAGTAGCTGTTTTGTATACTGTCCCTTAATGTGGATTTGGCTGAATATTGTGTTGGTCACATTGTGTTGGTCAGCTTTCCATTGCTGTGATGAAATACCTGATAAGATCAGCTTTAAAAGGAGCAAAGGTTTATTTGGACCCATAGTTTCAATAGTTTCAGTCCGTAGTTTGTCAGGCCTGTCACTCTGGGCCTGTGTCAAGGCAGATCATCATGGCAGAGAGTATATGGCAAAGGAGCTGCTCACCTCATAGCAGCTGAGAAACAGAGTAAGGTAGAGGGAGAGACCATGGCTCCAGCATCCCCTTCAAGGGCATTCCCTTAAAGACCTAACTTTCTCCAACAAGGACCCACTCCATTAAGATTCCACCACTGGCCCCTCCACTACAGGCTGATGACCAAGCCTTTAGGATATGGCCTTGGGGGACATTTAACATCCATACTATCATACACATTTTTAAAGGAATGCTAAATATGTAGCGCTATATTTACTCTTGTCACATGATACAGTTTGTCCTTTTAGTAGGAATGCTACATTTGTTACTTGATTAAGTCAATGTTTGTCTAACTTATGTATTTCAAATGTACCTTTTTTCTTTTCATACTTAATATATTCACTCTTGGCACATGATACAGTTTGTCCTTTTAGTAGGAATGTTATATTTGTTACTTGATTAAGTCAATGTTTGTCTAACTTATCTATTTCAAATGTATCTTTTTTCTTTTCATACTTAATAAGTGATCTGTGTTGTGATGCTCTAAGATTCTGTGAATGAATATCCCCTTTCCCAAAAATTATTGTCTCAATGATCTTAGCAGTCATTGATGATTCTTGCCTAAATCAAGTATTATGGTGGTGGTTACAAAATACTTTGGAAAATAAAAGCATTTTATCTGGTTGGAAACAATAGTCACGGAATCTCTGTGGTGAGAAATGCGGAATATTAGAAAACCCTTCTCAATGGTATTATTCCATGGAATGCTTCTCTAGAGAACAACTCTGGCTTGAAAATGCTTCAACTAATAGGGAGGAATGGAGGAGTTGAAGGGAGGGCTGGGCAAGGGTGAAAAATAAGAACCAAGAGAGACTATGTAAAGGTGCAAATTTCCAATGATGAATGTCATTATATTGTATACCTAAAATGTACCAATGATTAGAATGACTAATCGATAATGCAAAATAGGAAGAAGAGGTCCAAAGGGGTAGGGATAGTGGGAGGGGCAGGGGAAAGGAAAGAAGGGAAAGGAAAAATGATGAGAAATGGAAAAAATGGAAATAAAGGCTTTGTAAATAGGGAAGGGTGGAGGGCATGAAGGGAGGGCTAGGAGTGGGGAAAAAATAAGAACCAAGATGCATTATGTAAAGGTACAATTCCCAATGAGAAATGTAATTGTGTTGTATACCTACAATGTACCAATAAAACAATTTAATTAAAAAAAAAGAAAATGCTTCAACAAACACAGAAAACTTCAAAGTTAGACAGGTTGTGATAAGTTCAAGTCAGTCTCTTCTTTATCAGAAGATGTTAAAAATGGAAGCCCTAGACAAAATTATATTTATTTCCAGTGCATTTTGACCCAATTTTCAGTGTTTCTTTTCTCCTTACACAACCAGTAGGCTCATCACTCTGCCCCTAAGATGATCCTGGAAACCTCAAGCCCAACTCTTTCCCTTAGAAAAACCCTCTGTTCCAATTGATTTAACTATGGAAGATAGATATTTAGATACAAATAAATGCCAAGATTCAGTTACTGCTCCCAAGACCAATTTGTGTTTTAATGAAAGCAACACAAGAATCTCTAGGACATACCCTCCAAAATTTTTTTATTGAGTAACCTGGAGATGAGAAGCCATCTCCAGGAGAATAACCCATGTTATTCTTGAGGTCAAATCGGAATGAGATTCTAGTCCAAACATGGTCAAAGAATTCCCTGTGTTATGCCCTGGACATACAGTAGGCTTAGGGAGTGTAAGGAAGGAGGCCGGATAACTCACTTTTTTGTGTCCATTTTCCCAGGCTCTGAGGCAGTGATACAAAGAGTGACATTAAGTACAAAAAGTAGGATGCATTGTTAAATTTTTAATCTACTTATGTTTTACTTTTTTACTGTTTAAATTTTTAAAATTTTTATCAGGTATTTATAACTTAAAGATTCAAAGTGTTCTACAAGGCTAGTAAACAGCATTTCCCAAGCCCACTTGCTTGAGTTTCTGTTAGCTATTTGTTTCCTTAGTTCTAGATAACTTGCTTACACTGTTGGTTCCTGGCTTTCCACCTTAGGTATTTCCTGTTTGACTCCTACTGTAGAAAATAAGCTTTCAATTCTCTTAATGCATCCCTCACAGACACACACACACCAAACAGTACGAGGACCTTGGTTAGATTACAGTGTTACATATGTGTTGTAATGGTTGTGCAATCTTTGTTCATGTAGTTGTGTAGAGTACTATGATTTCATTTCTTCCTTGTATAGTGTTTGTTTTGCTAAGTCTAAAAAATGCTCTTATTTCTCCCTTTGTGAGGTTTATAACTAACTAACTTTCACTAATTCATCCCCACTCAGCCAGCAGTATAACTCAATTCTAATGACATGTATTCATATCAGAAACACCAACTTATGTAAACTAACCTATGTATCTAGAACATCTTTTCATATAAATGCAAAGAAAACTTTATTAACTTTCATTACTATATCATAATTCATTTACTCAATCCCCTATTTGGGGGAAATTTGGGTTATTTCCTGATAATTCCCTATACTATAATTCCTTATAATACAATTTTATATTTGTATATAATAACTTGGGTTATTTTGTTATTAAAAGAATGCTACAATGACCACTCTGCAGGGAGCACCTCTTTGACCATTGGTGGGCATTTTTGAACAACAGATCCTAGAAGTGTCATTGCTGGGTGAACTTTCTCCACTTTCTGAAGTTGTGTGGGGGATGCCTGAGACCCTGTGGGTTCTGCCTGCACAAATTTGGTGCCCCAGGAATCCTTCCTACCTGCTCTGGTGGTTACCTGATGCTGGGAAATGGCAGACTTTTCATTGCTGATGTGGATGAAGTCCCTGGGTCTTCTGTAGAGCAGAGTGTGATTCCACAGTCAGCAATGCAGAACTACAGATGTGCCAGAGTCCACACTGCAGGGCTTACGATCCTTGATGGTGATCAAAGAGATCACGGCACTGAGAGGAACCAACTGCACTGCCCTCTACTTTGAAGTTGGTGTGAACAGGGCAATTACCTGACAGCACATGTGTGTTCTGACTCTTTGCAGTCACCTCAGAACATCCCTCTCACATACCAAATAAACATAAGAGAGTCAGACAGCAACAACTACCAGAGGGGTGATGAAGTCAGGGCTCCCTAGGGTCTTCAGTCAGGTGACAACGCCCCGGGGGCCACTCGGGAATGACCACCAATTTCACCTCCCACCCAGTAATCCCAACCAAAAGGCAAGTAATGGAGCTCTGAAGCAATCCCTGCCCAGCCTCCTGGCAGTTCTCTAGCTGGTCCCTGATGCACCTACTCTTTGGGAAGGAAAGCAGATATAATTAAATTGTTTATATCTGTGCTTCATGCAGTTGGGACAGGAAAGAATCTCAAAGAAGTTATGGAGTAAGAATTTCTATTTTGAGCATTGTACTTACTTCACTCCCAGAGTTGACCACATACCAAGTAGGGTTAAAATACAAGGGTAGGGGGGCTGGGGATTTAGCTCAGTGGTTTCGCCGCCTGCTGCTCAAGTGCAAGGAACCAAGTTCGATCCCTGGTACCAAAAAAAAAAGAGAAAATACAAGGGCAAACCAGAAGCAAAACCGCAAAGACAGAACCAAGAACCTAGTAACTAACTTATTCTTCTCAGTGTTTTATGTAATTCCTCTTGGGTCTACTTAATTCTGTTAGGTTACTTATGCACCTTTTAAAAAAATCAATGTATATATCTATAATGTACTATTTAAAATTGAAATCACTCATAGCAATAAATGTCATTTATTGAACACTTCAAGAACCAAGAGCTTTTAAAAGTTATTCCTTTATTAAACTCCATAGAGAATACAATTATAGACTCTGCTATAATTTTTAAATCTCCAAATTCTGGATTTTGACACATTAATATCACTGAGATGATTTAACCATGGAATTGTAAATAATTCTGGGTATACTATCATGAGTTTTTTTTAATAAAACAACTTAAGTAAGGTATGATTGACACACAAAAAGAACTCTACAGAAAGCATGCTCTGGTACGTTCTGACATATGCAAACACCCATGAAACCAGGCAACAGCCAAGAGAGCCACGAGCTGAATATGCATTCGCTCACTTGAATGTGCACAGCTCCACTGTTATATTACACCCATGTGTGTCCCCCAATTCATAGAAGAGGAACTGAAGCTGAGAGAAGTTGCCTGCATTGCCTGAGGTCACATGTAGGATTTGAGCTCAGCACCCTGGCCCCTGAGCCCAGGATACTCGTCACAATACCCACTCAGTTTCCCCACTTGCCTTCCTGGTTTCATCCAATGCACACACATATTTATAGTTCCATTGAAGTATGCAAAGTATCTTGTACTCTTTTCATAACTCTGCTTATCACATCAAACATGTTTCCACATTTCTCCTCTGACAGTATAATTGTAATTTGCATTTTAATAGGCTCATAATATTTCATTGGATTGTCTTAGCTTCACTTACCAAACCATTGCTTTCTGCTGGAGTTTTATGTTTTCGTTATTGTTTGCTAGCATAGATAACACTCTAATGAACTTCTTTGGGCTTTCACTTTGGGCTTAAAAAATACATATCTCTTTAGGAAAATTTCTAGGACTGGAATTTGCTGCATTGTGTATAGCTTTCTCAATTTTACAGCATTAAATTTACAGAAGTGAATTTGTAGGCTTTCACTGTGTACTCACTAAAATCAGCCTGGTGCGGCACTTTCAAATTAGAAATATAAAATAAATGGAGTACTATTACAATTATTGTTGAAATGAAAATCACTGCCTCCAAACAAATTGTCCTGGAACCCCTCCCCCCATGCCTTTCTGGCTCCCTTCCTTATTAGAGTTTCATATGAAGTCACAGGATGGGTTTGGCTCCATTACGGGCCACCAGAAACATGGAAACAGAAAATGGCAATGGATTATTCAAATACTAGCAGCAGGTACAAAAATATCTCCTCCTACTCAATTTCTATCTCCCTCTAACTTAGTTAACCAAAACTTGGGCACATCTGGACTCCTTCTGCTCCCTCCCCCATATTAGCAGCCACAACTTCACTATTCTGCCCGCCAGTGTGGATCTATCTCCAGTCTCTAGGCCGCAAAGCTGCTTCTGATCATGTCATCATATAGCTGCGCACTAATTTGCAACAGGATATCCTTCCTCCTCTAATCCACCCTCCCCCCAGCTCACAGATGAGCTTTCCTTAAACACAGCCCGTCATCACGTCATTCCTCAGCCTGGAAGTCGCCCCGCATTTTCAGGAGCCTCAGGAATATCCTCCAAACTATGGCATGTAGCACACTCCAAGTGTGCAGCCTCCCCCTTCCAGCCCTCTGTCCTCTCCTTTCCCCCAGTCTAGGCCTCTGGATGACTCCACAGTCCTTGAAACATGGATTTCTCACATCAAAACTGGTGTCTCTGCTGGACAGGATGTCCCAAGCACAGCCCTCCCACTTTGTATGTATTTGTGCCTACTGCTGTGAATCACTCTTTGGCTGGGGGAGCAAGAGAAAGTATCTTACACAGCTTTAAAGCTGCCAACCAGCATTATAACACAGCCTTTCAGCCACTTTTCTGCCTTAAATCCTGCCAGCTTCCTTTCCCAATCCACCTCCACACAGTTGCTAGTGTGGGCTGTCTACCCTGCAGACAGGGCATGTCCCCCTCTCCCCAGCTTCCTACTGCCTCTGGCGAGTGTCATCCCAGACCCTCAGGTCCCTGTCTATCCCTACAAGATCATCATCCCAGAGCTCCAGTCCACTGACTAGGTGTGTCTGGCTCTGTCTCAGCTATACACACTCTTAAGGCACATTTGAATGATCTCACATGTGCTGATGTCAATCTGGGGTGACACTCATTCCTTATATTACCTCTTCTGGGAAGAAATCTGAGACCTTCATAGGAAGAATGAGGCATTAGTGCTTCCATTATGCCAACCACTTGTGTTTAGGCTTATATTGTTCTCCCTGATTTGTCTCTCTACTAGATATGAAGTCCTCTAGGGAAGGGACCATTTTTGATTCATCTAGGCTTTCCTGGTGCCTCGTATTGTCTCAAGGACAGGGTACTTGCTTTTGGATGGAAGTATAGTTACAGCTCTTCTTCCCCTATATGGGCCAAACCGCCAGCCCTATAATCTCATGGAAGAATAAATCTCTAGAATGGGGAAATCTAACTTGGAATGGAAGTGGACTCTTCCCCTGTACCTGCTTTCCTCATTGGTCCCTTTAAAGAAAAGACTGGAGGGCTGGGGATTTACTCAGTGGTTCCGCCACCTGCCTAGAAAGCACAAGGTCTGTAGTTTGATCCCCAGTACCAAAAAAAAAAAAAAAAAGACTGGAAAATTTTGTAGGAACCTCTTGGCTCTGGGCAGAAAAATGAGGAAAGGAAGCAGAGGCTGCCACAGATCAATATAGAAAGAGAGGTTTGGGATTTTCTCCAGGTTGATCTGTCCCTACATTTAGGGGAAAAGAGAGGAGTGGGAGAGTTGGAGGAAATTACCAAAATTGGGAGTTGTTCATTGATTGTCGACTTTCAACTGGCTGTTTTTCAGTTTTGAAAAATCAAAGTTGGAGGATCTGCAAAAGTATATGCCTGAGAGAGGAGACCACCCCTTCATATGGAATTGGATAACTATGGGTTAACTGTGCTATTAGGCTATGGGTTAACTCTGGGTTAACAAGGTAACTATGCTCTTTGTAGAATGCACCTAAGTAACCATGACAACTTCTGTAATCTGTCGTCAAAGGAGCATAATGGACTCAGAAAGCCCTGCCAGACTCTTTGTGCCCCCCCCAACACCCACTGCTCTGCTTTGTGTAAATCCTGCTTGCTGTATTCCCAGTGAAACGCCAATGGAATTAACTTTCATAGATGTAAAAAGAGGTAAATGAAGGGCAAACTTCTATACAGGGCTCTCGAGACTAACAGGAGTCACTCGCTGAGCCACTGGCTTTAAAAGCCACTTTTTGCTCCTATCTTCATGTTAAGAGTAATCTGTCCAGGGTCCTCACAGTTTCCTGCTTCAAGCCCATCAAGATTCACCCTGGGCCTGCATAGCGGGTGGGGCACAGGGTGGAAGGTATCTATGTTTTCCTAACACATTTACAAAACTGAGGCCCCGTAATGATGAAAGAAGGTTGTATGCTGGATAAAAGCTGTTCTCTCATGGTTTCAAACCCATTATTTCATATTCTGCTTTGTGACACTGAGCCTGGACTCATTTCTCCTTTGCCAGACAGACCCTGTACTTAAGGGAGCCCTAGAGGGAGACTGGAAAGCCAGAGGAAGGAGTTGGTACCTTCCCCTTCTTGTTGCTGATTAGTCTCTTCAAAATCACTGCACAACGATTCTTCATCCAGCAGCAACAATTCACTCCTGTTTCAGGGAGACAAACCCAGGTAAATCTGGCTCCAAGTTCTGAGCTGTTTGCATCATTCCTCTGGTGTCCTCCTCACCTAGAGTTCATCCTCTCCTACCATGGTTCTATCTCCGCAAGACTCTCTTTCTGACCAGATGGTGCCTGTCTCCAAGTTAGGGAGTGAGACTTCCAAGCCTTGTGTTCTCAGCACCAACTTAGGCATGGCATGGTGGGCTCCCCACATGTTACTCAAGAAGGGTCTCTAAAGGCTGAGAAGCATCTGGAAAGGGGAATAACATCAGTTGAGTGGGTGGCTGGGGCTGGAACCAAGCTTTCTCATTTTCCTCCTGGCTGTGGTGTCCACTGAGTCCAAACACTGGGAAAATGAGGAAGAAGGCATGGTCTGGAGGTATTGATGGGATATCCTGGAAGCCAGCCGATCCGGGCACCTGAAAGGAGCAGGGGGCAAGGCATTCTTGTGCTGTGTCTTCACAACGGCAGCACAAAATTGTCCAAGCCCCCAATTCATCATCTCAGCTACTCACAATCTTGCAGTTTTAAGAAACAAATGAATGCTTATTACTCTCCTCCTCACACACGAGTATCTCTAGTGTCCTTAAAAAACAAAACAATAACAACATGGCTGCGGAAAGCAGAGCCCACAAGCCCAGTTTTAGGACACGAAGATGCCTGATCAAGCCAGTAGGTGGCACTAGCATGGAGCAGATGCAGAGCTCTGGCCTTCAAGCCCACTCTTCTAGAGACCACTTGGCTGATCTACAAAAGGCCGGTAGTATTGAGGCAAAGCAAAAGATAGAGCTTGAAAAGGTGCTGTGCTCATAATCCCACAGCGAGCCTTTTATGTGGTTGCTACTTTTATCATTAATAGCGCATCTGCTCTGCACCAGAGGCCAAAATTAGCAGAGGTTTAATAACTGCAACCGGCCTGATGTTTCGACTAAGTTGTCCAAGCTCACCGAGACATTCAGAAAAATGACCTGAGCAATCTCCCAGCAGGATTAATGTAAATGAAGATTTTCTTTGATTAGCTTTGTTCTGCTGCCCTGAGCTTTCAAAATGGCAGGTTTTCAGAGGATCACAGTTTAATTACATAATCAGACAAAAACGATATTTAATAAAGCAACAAGCAAACAAAAATTACAACACTATTTTCCAGGCTATTTGCAGCGACTGGAGGCAGCCTGTAATAGGTGAGGAAGTGGGTCTTGGGAATGAACTGCAGCTGGACTCAGCCTGGCCTCTTCTTACCTGCACGTTTTGGGCAAGTTCTTTCATGGCACAGAGCTTTAGTGTCAATTCTAGTAGGGTAATAAGACACATTTTGCAAAATTGTGAGGGTTAAATGATGTGTGGTGTCCAAATGCTAGCCACAGAGCATAGCACATAGTAGGTGTACAGGAAATGAAAACCCTTTTACCTGTTCACCAAGTGGCATCAATAATTAAAGTGGATGTGCTGCCCTTGTGCAGCCTGCATGCCCAGGATTTTATTTTTTTTGGTATTATTCCTCATCCACCATTCCATTTTGGCTCATGAGTCTTGGATCACACCTACTTAGGGAAGAGAGCTGTGTGCTATGGAGGGGTTTTGTTTAAAATGCAGATGAAGGATAAATGTGGACCTCTGCAATCACAGACTTTACTTTCACCTCCTACATAGCTTGCTTTCAGACACTCTGCACTGTCCTAAAGACAAACTCTCTTTCAAGAGGAAGAGGATCAGCACATTCATTTGCCAGCATCCTTCCTGCTTTAGCTTTATCACCTCAGAAATGTGGAAATTGGATTGTGGGTTTGGTCTGGTTTCAGGTGGGCAAAATGGAAAGACATGGTGTGGTTTTGAAGTAGTGGAAGCCTTTCCCTAGGTCTTCAGGAGGTCAGAGTACATCCCAGTTTCTCATTTCTCCTTCACTCATGCACAGAAAGCCAGATGGGAGCCCTGTTCTATGAGTACACAGTGTTGGTTATAAGAGAAATTTCTTGGCTGGAATCGGCAGACATACAGCCTACATGGGCTTTGCTACTGTTGTATAATAATTTGATCTTTATTCCAGGTTTGGAAAGGAGCTTTTAAAATCATTGGAATTTCCCAGAGCATCTGTTACCTACAAATCCCTTGGTCCACACCTGAGTTCATGTTAATGAGATGGTTTTGAATAGAGATTGGATACCAGGCAGGCCAATGTGTGAAAAGAGGGCTGGTGCTTTGAGCCCCAGGAGGGTGAAGGGGTGGAGATTGAGTTATCAGTTATGCCTGCATAATGTGAAGCTCATTAAGCTTCTTGGCTGGTGAACACAATGAGAAGAAGAATATGTCATGATCCACCCACAGAGAGGATCCGCATGCAGGACCCACCCAGACCTCACCGTAAGTCTCTTCATTTGTCTAATCCTGATCTACATCCTTAGGATAAAATCATGAATATGGCACTTTCTTGAGTTGTTTGAGTCATTTTAGCAAATTATGTGAAAGCTCATGGGACCCCACCCCATCCCCTGGTTTTGAGGCGGCCAGGTGGTCAGAACTATAAGGACCTAGGGACCCGGCTTGGAGCTGGCATCTAAGTACGGTGACCTGTTAGGGACAGTGCCTTTAACTCATGGGATCTGAGCCAATGCTAATGCCAACACTGCAGTGCAGGGCCCAGCGATTTAGCTTAGTGGTTCTGCTGCCTGCTTCACAAGCACAAAGTCCCGAGTTTGATCCCTAGTACCAAAAAACAAAACAAAACAAAACTGTAGCCCTCTGTTTGGTGACAGACTAGCCACATGTCATGGTCTCAAGCCAGCCACACACCCTCTGATTATTATTATAGCTACTATCCATGAGACAGTGTTTGTGAAAGTACTCAGTTGGTACACTCCCTGGTGTTATATAAAATCCAGGTGACCTCAGTCAAGTCCAGCCATATACCAGCCTCAGGAAGATGTGTCTATCTGTTCCTGTACCTCATAGAGTCTTTATGAACACTAGCTGAGATCTTCAATGTGGAAATTCTTTAGAAAATCTTCCATTTATTTTCAAAATAGTTTTTCTTTCTTCTAATTTCTGAGTGCATCAAACAAAGACAGCTGAATTCATTTTTGCTAAACTTGGGAGTGTTTGAGATGATCAGCTTTAAAGTTAGGCTACAAAGTAGTAAAAGAAATTTGTGGGCCAGGAATGTAGGTCAGTGATACAGCATCTACCTGGCAAGAGTGAGTACCTGAGTTTGATTCCAAGAAAGCAAGAAAGCAAGAGGAAGGGAGGGAGGGAGGGAGAGAAGGAAAGAAGGAAGGAAGGAAGGAAGGAAGGAAGGAAGGAAGGAAGGAAGGAAGGAAGGAAGGGGGAGGGAGGGAGGGAGAAAGGAAGGGGGAGGGAGGGAGGGAGAAAGGAAGGGAGAAAGAGAGAGAAAGAAATTTGTTTGAGGAACCACTGGGGTTGTCTCAAGGACCTCAACAGTGTTCCTCTGAGAAACAGATACTGCAAAACAATTACTTCTGTACACAGGGGACTATAGATGATAAGATGCTACAGACCAGCATTCAGGTGGCTGAGGCTGGAGGATCACCATGAGTTCAAAGCCAGCCTGGGCTATATAGTGAGTTTAAGGCCAGCCTGAACTATATAGTGAGACCCTGCCTCAAAAAACAAAACAAAACAAACAAAAAAACAATAACAAAAACACACAACTAAGATGCTACATCAGGAAAAACAAACAGGGCATTTAATATGGCTCTCCAGGAAGAGTAGACATTAGGAATTACAACTGCTGATTTGCAATGGATTTAGTTTGTACATGATGATTAATGATTCTTTTTGGCAACTCCAGGTAGACCAGATAATTATTATTGTTTAAACATGAAGTGTCCCTCAAAGATACAACTTTCAAGGGACTGATCCCCAGTGCTGCAATGTCCAGAGGTGGAGCCCAGAAAAGGTGATTGGATTATGAGGGCTCTAACGTGTGGATTAATCCATTGATGAGTTCACAGCTGAATGAGCTGTTGGGAGATGCAGTCTTGTTAGAGGAAGAAGATCACTGAAGGCATGACTCAGAAAGATATATTTGGTCCCCAGGGCCCTCTTCTCTGTCTCTTTCCCTCTCTCTCTGCTTCCTGACTGCTATGAGGTGAGCAGCTTTTCTTCACCACACCATTGGCCAAGATGTTTCTGCCTTGCCACAGGCCTAAAGTAATAGAACTGGTTTACCATGGACTGAAAACTCTGAAACCATAAGTCAAAGTCAACCTTTGGTCCTTTGTCATTTTTCAGGTATTTTGTCATAGCAATGAAAATCTAACACAAGACAGATATGAATTGATAGTAGTTATAGATTTTGATAGACACAAAGATCTAGAATAGCAATTTTTCAAGATCATGAGACTCGTGAACAAAAGTCCTCTCTTTTTTGTTTGTTTTATTTCTCCAATGATCTACAGAGTAGGGATTCTCTTCAGTTCAATATGGGAAAAAACCAAACCAGAATTGAAGTAGTTTGATTTGTGCATACATTTTGTGCTGAGACCTTGGCATATGCAAAGGGGAAATCTTCCATTCTCACCAACTGGATCCGCCTCCTGGAAACTTGGAGAAGTTCCCAATCTTCCTGGGAACTTAATGGAGGCCACAATCCCTGCAGCTGCCCTAGTGAGAAATCTCAGTTGCTCTCCTCTTTGCCCCCTAATTCTAATGCATTAACAAGCTTGGCTCATTCTACTTCTTAAAGGCATTTCTCAGATGCATTTTCTCTACTGTGACCCTTATTCAGGCCCAGGCTGGCCTGAGTCTGTGAGTAAACCTCCAGGTAACACATGTTTGTTCAAGAAATTGGAGAGCTGAGGTGTCAGCTTAAAAGAGAGAAAGGCTTCAGTGACTTTGGCTTGAAAGGGTGGAGGAAAGCAAAACGAAAACTACTAAGGTCCCTGTCTGGCAAACATGTCTAGATAAAGCAGAAGGTTCTGGTGAATTCTTGCCTGACTCTCAGATTTTGTGCCAATAAAAGGAGCCTGTTTTATTCAGAGCTGTACAATATTTGCTCTACACTATAATTTAGATATTAAATGTCTCCAAAATACCCATGTGGTAAAGGCTTGGTCTAGGGCTTGGTGCTAGTGAGTGGTGGGGAAGCAGTTAAGAGGTGGGGCCTAATAGAAAGTCTTTAGGTTACCAGGAAATGGGACCTTGAAGGGCATCGTCTCCCCTTTCTTTCTTTCTCTTTTCTTGCTGATGGCCAAGAGGTGAGCAGTTTCACTGCACCTGCACTCTTGCCATGACGTCCTTCCTCACCACAGCCCTTAAAGCAATGGGATCAACAGATCATGGGCTGGAACATCTCAAGCTGGGAACCAAAATAACCCTTTTCCCTTTGCAAGCCACTTACCTGATGTATTTGTTGGGGCAGAAGAAAGCTGACCGACATACTCCATATCCTGTTGTTCCTATGTCTGTGTCAAAGAATGTCACTGCTCCTAGACTGTTAGCCAAAGACTATCAGGAAACAGATAAGTATATAATATGTGAAGAATATGAGCAGTGGGGATGCAAGCCGATGGGAGATAAAATATAGAGTATCAGACCTGCTGTCGTTGCCATGACAACTTTAGGAACACATATTCCACCCATTTGAAATTTTCTGACTCTTGGAATGAAAGACAGTTAATTTAAGGGTTCATGCTAACATCCTTGAAATTACAGTGATTATCTGAGCAACTTGCTGGAGTGTCAAAATGAAGTCTCTGAGGAGCTTAAATCTAACACATATTCTCAAATTTTATATATACTCACCCATGAATGTGAGTGAGAGAATGAAACGGAAAAGTCGTCTTTGGAAAGTACCAGATGATAAAAGGACAGCACAAGTAGGAGAGAAGAAGAGGGCAAAACAGATTCTGTGCAGGGAGTTTTGGGGAGATTCGTCATACACGCAATTTTTCCGCAAATTTGTCTTGAGCATCTGGTGGATGCTTTTTCATAAGCTAGGCCTTGGTTACACAAAGCCAGGTAGAATAATCTCTGTCCCTACAGTACCATTTGCGAGAAAAATAGGAAAAGAGATTAAGAATCTAGATGAAACGGACAGGGACCATCAATAGTAAGTTCCTATATTGGGGCAAGTACTTGGTACTTTTCCTATCTGGTTATTCATGTAGTCTTTATAACAACTTAGTGAAATAGTTGTTATCCCTTCATTGTATAAGTGAAGTGACTAAGGGAGAGAAGTTATTAAGTGGCAGATTCGAGCACAGGTGTTTGTTTCCAAATTCCCAGGTTCCCTTTGCTATACCATTCTGCCTCCAACTTGTTAAAATGCCCCACACCGCTTAACCTTTCTCTGTGTGCTCACATGGTGGCCAGCAGGAGCTGTGGTCTCTTTTCTCTTCCTAAAGGAATTAACGCCAAAATAGGAACCCCACTTTCATGACCTCATCTAAACCAGTCAGCTCTCAAAGATTCCACCAGATTCCATCACCTAGAAATTAGGGTTTTCAACACATGAATTCTGACTAACCAGAGGAAAGAGGAGGAAAAAAGGGAATGAAAAAGATTATTTTAAAACTGAACCTAAGGGATTGAGATGTTACCCTCTATTTTCCCTAGAGATTTGTAAGGAGGTAATGCTACATTGTGAGATTAATCTTCAAGTTAACTGTTTGGGGATGGTGGAACTTAACGCTCTTCCTCTTCCTCCTCCTCCTCTTCCTCTTCCTCTTCCTCTCCTTCTTCTTCTCCTTCCCCTTCCCCTTCCCCTTCTCCTTCTTCTCCTTCTCCTTCTTCTTTTCGCACTACCAGGGATCAAACTCAGGACCTTGTGCTTGCAAGCCAGGTGCAGGGTCACTGAGCTAAATCCGTGGTCCTCAACGCTCTTCTGAAAGAATTCACTAACAGTAGCACAGGACAAACTATTCTTGCCTTGATGGTTTTTACTTTTAAGAAAGCACATGTTCTACTGCACTGTGCTCACCTTCAGAGACTTAAAATATTTCCCCCGAAATCCATGTTGTTCAAACAACCCAACTTCTTTGGTGTGCCCAGGTAGACTTACTTTATTCTTTTTTTTTTAATTAAATTCTTTTATTAGTACATTGTAGGTATACAACACAATTACATTTCTCATTGGGAATTGTACCTTTACATGATGCATCTTGGTTCTTATTTTCAAGAGAGACTATGTAAAGGTGCACATTTCCAATGATGAATGTCATTATATTGTATACCTAAAATGTACCAATGATTAGAATGAATAATCGATAATGCAAAATAGGAAGAAAAGGTCCAAAGGGGTAGGGGTAGTGGGAGGGGCAGGGGAAAGGAAAGAAGGGAAAGGAAAAATGATGAGAAATGGAAAAAATGGCTAGACTTACTTTAATTTGTCTTACTTTACTTACTTTACTTACTTTGTCTTACTCTAAGACAAATTGAAAGCTAAGTCTTATTTTTCTATGAGGACAAAAGCAGGAGAGGTAACTCAATATGTCACCATGGGCAGTGTCCAAAAGGGCAGGTCCAGGCCCAGCTCTCAAGGAGCTTCCCTGGGCAATGAGATGCTAGATTGGCACAGCCATGGCATGCGCAGTGAGGGGGAAAGATGCCTTCACTTAGACAGGGTGCGGGGAGACAGGAGGTCTGGGGTAGCTAGGTAAGTAATGAGCTCCCTTTCAGACAAGTTGCATTTAGGTGATCACGAAGTGAAGGGTCAGCCAGTAGGTTGTCAAATCAAAGACCTAGAGCTCCAGACAGAAATGTAGCTAAAGAGGAAAACTGAAGCTGCGGGAACTGATTCTCCATGGAATGAGAGAAGAAGGCAGCCTGGGCCACAGCTTATCTGAATTTGAATAAATGATGGAATCTATGACTGAGAGCACTGTGAGATAAAGTGAGAGCCCTAAGGTAAGATTATGAGAGTCGAGGTGTCCATGTGGTGGGGCTCCAGACTCCGCTCCCCACTCCAAGTATTTTCTGAGCAATCTCTAGCTTGTCCAAGTCTTTCATCACATTTGCTGCTGCGTCCTTCCTAAACCTCACCTAATTTCCACAGCCCTGATTTCCCTTGAGTGCAGAGAAGGGAGAAGGACTCAGAACCACATAAATAAGACACAGAATGGCTGTGAATGCCCCCGCTCATCATCTGTGGGGCCACACAACCTCACAGTGAAGAACATGGCCAGCCACGTGCATCCTCAGGCACCTTCTGCCCTGTCTCCACCTCTGTCAGGCTGTTTGCCTCTGTACCTTTCTGTTTGCCTCTTCTCTCCTTCACACATGTGCTCAAGGGTAAGTATGCTCACACACACTCACAAACACAAACACACAGTCAGGCATACCATCCTACCCAAGTGATTGCAAATCCAAACAAGATAGTGTGGGAAAGCAAACAAAGGGAACTGTGAGACAGCCAACCATCAGAGTATGAATTTCCAATCAAAGGGCTGGACCTGGGAGGAGAAAGTGCTACTGCCACTTGTCTAGTGTCATGACTTCTGGCATCTATTTTTCTCAGCTTCCAAAGAGTCGTCTAAGAGCTACTGGGAGACAAAAATTCCTAAAAACTGGGAAAAGTCATCAGTTGTTCTGGAGAATCAGATTCATTACTTTTCAAAAGCCAGGCTTGTGCCTGGAAACAACAAGTAGACCACTTAAGTCAAGCCATTATGTTTCTTATCCTCTGTTTTCAAGGCCTGAGGAGGTCAGCAAGATGAAGTTCCTTGGTTCATTCAAGATGAAGTTCCTTGCAGTCATTTGGTCCATTAAAGAAACAAAGCTTTCATTAAACATCTCCAAAAATTATTCAGAGCACAAATTCTTGCTGTGAGAAATAATAATATTTGCAATAAATCAATATTTTTAGTTTTTTAGTAAGACCCATATCCCCTCCCCACCCCCAAAACTTCACAGTGTCTAAAGGAAAATATATTCGATTCTTGCTTTCTGCCGCAAATTCAGTTCAGTTGAAGCCTCATGAGCTCTTTCCACTGGAGTTATGTCCAGGGCTCACCCACTTTCCCATCCCAATTGCTCCCACCCATACCTCTGTCATTGTAACACAGAATCTTCTTTATTGGTCCATCTGTCCAGCCCCATCTCACTCCAGACCACAGCCAGAACAACCATGGAATAATACACACAAGATCATGTGAGACCCATAAAACCCTTCCAATCACAGCTAGGATAAGAACAAAGTCTGCTTTGGCTTCACTGCCTCTCTAACCCCATGTCCCTCTGTCCTCTTGCTCCCTGGCCACAATCTGAACAGCTCTCTCCTAGATCCTGTGTGTAGCAAGCTCCTTATCCCACCGCATCTTTGCACCAGCTCTGCCTTCTACCTGGAGGTGTCTTCTTAGAGTTAGCATGTTGTTGGCCTCTTCTCATTAAAACGTCACCTACTCAAAACAGCCTTTCCTTACTGCCTCACCTAAAGTAACACCCTCCACCAGCACCTTGCTTTGTTTGTTTTAAAGAACTCATCAAATCTAAACCTATTTATTTGCTTTTATGTTTCTCTTCTCTCTTAAACTCCATGAAGGCAGAATCCCTTTTATAAATCACAAAACCTCCAGAATAGAGAATAGCACCTGACACTCTGAAAGTGCTGGATGATTGCTGATTACTTGTATGAAAGTGCAAAATAAAATTCTGACTGAAAAAAATATTTTAACTGTAGTGGGAGACCTAGGGTGACTAATTCTGATATATGAATCCACAAGAATATGAGCAGACCCAAGAAATGCTGGGCCAGAAGCTCCCTGCCAAGATCCAAAAACACCCAGTCTCAATCCAGATAATACATTGTATTCTTTCTCTTCCATGAGAAATAAAGAAGGATTAAAAAAAAAAAAAAAGAGCCGCTGCAGATGGTATCAAAATTAAGAGATTAAACAGAAGTTGGCAAGAAAGAAGGAAGAAGACAAGATGGGTGGGTTAGGTGGCACCTAAAATTATCACGTTACCAATCGGGGAGGGGAGTTGTCTTATTTCATGGTGACCACAGCCAGCCCCAAAGAGCCAAGACCAAGGACTCCGTGAACATTGTTTCCCTGTCATTATCTAGTTTTTTTCCTCTTCCTCTTTTCCACTCACTGTTTTCTTGTTTCTGGAATAAGTGGGTAGAATTAAGATAGAATCAGAAAAGAAAAAAGGGAGAAAGTAGGGACATTAAGGGTAGTGGTCTACAGAATGATACATAACAAAATATTCTCTTGATAAATGATTGGATTATGGATGCAATTTTTTGCTTTTTAAGCATATTACTTGTATAACGTTGAACTGTTTAAAACAAAACTTAATGATGAACTGTTGCCTATGTATTAGCAAGAATCCCACCAATTGCACTGGATGCCATGTATTCCTCATCCACACAGCTGCAACTGGGTAGTTCTGGTGAAGCGTTTGTATCTCCCAAAATCAGCACGGGGTTGATGAAAACTCACACGGAGATAGAAGCACAAGGCAAGAGAGAGAACAGAACACCAAGCCATAAACATTCGGTCAGCGGCCCCAGAGAAGTTTGCACGAAGCAGGGTGCAGGCTCCCAACAGGATCCAGGGAGCTCGGTTGCCCACAAGGGGGCGGTATCTAACCAAATGCCAGCTCTGGTACCTAAAGGAGATTAGGTGCCCCTAGTAGCTGAGCATAGCTGGAAAGGAGGCCTTCTGGCACTGAAATTTTAGTCATTGCTTAGCTTATCCGTCTGTTTTTCTATTTTTTTTTTCCTGTGGTACTGAACTCAGGAACTTGCACTTGCGAGGCAGGTGCGGTGCCACTGAGCTAAATTCCCGGCCCTGTTTTGCTATTATTTTGACTCCAAAGTTCCCCCCAAAATACTGAAAGGTCAGAAGTGAATGCCCATTTCAGAAGTAGCTTCTTATATGAGACCAATAGCATTTAGTGTCCCTTCCCATCCACACACCAAACAACAAGTGTTGTTTGAGATCCGACACAAAAGGGCAACGAGATGTCTCTAAATAAGAAAACCATCTGCATAGAGGGTGCCTTCTGGTGCTAGTGACAACTTAGCCCTCCCAGGACCCCTACTCTCAAAGGCAGAAAGCTCCCCACCTCAAGACAAAGAAGCCTGCCTGGGGCACAAGGGCTGCCATTTGTGAGGCTGAGATTCAGAATCTCTTCAAATCCTCAGATCTGAACAGACCACAGGACTCGAACTACTCCCAACCCTCAGTCCCAAGATTTAGCTTGACAAGGAAAAAGAGAAAACTATGTCACCAAGCACTGACCCTCCAAATGGCTCATTTCCTTTTAGCTGTATTTGTGAAAAATAAGAGAACAACATCACACCACACCACCACCAAAACACACACATGTGCACACCTTTTTCTCTGCTTATATTCACACACACACACACACACACACCCCATGCTGACTTTCACCTAGAATCAGAGATTCTCAAACTCAGACTCCAGTACTGTTAGACTCACTGCACCAGAGTGCCGGGCCCCTCCCCTGCAGTTTCTGAGTCTGAAGACCTGGAGTGGAGCCTGAGACTGTATTTCTAACACGTTCCAGGAGATGGGGCTGCACAGCAAGGACCTCATATTGACAACAGTACCGAAGGATGTGTGTATCTATTCTACCTTACCCTAAGGCATTAAATATTCAAAACAAAATTCCACCAAGCAAGAAAAAGAGACTAATGTTCACCAAGCCAGCCCACTGCTGAATGCCTTGTATCCATTACTGCTTCTTTAATCCTCACTAATTCCAAAATTAGGTATTCTTTTCATTTTCTTTCCTTTTTTTTTTTTTTTTTTTTGAGACAGGGTCTCACTATGCAGTCCAGGCTGGCATTGAACTCACTAGGTAGCCCAGGCTAGCCTCGAATTCATGGTGATCTTCCTGCCTCAGTCTCCCAAGTCCTGGGATTATAGGGGTGCGCCACCACACCTGGCTCCCCATTTTCAAATGAGAAAAACAAAGACTCCAAGAGGTTATTTGCCAGTTAAGTCCTAAACCCTGAATTTAATGTGGCTGCAAAATTCATCTCCCATATGAAAAGCTGATGAACTGAAATGAACAAAAAAGCATAAAAATGAGCAGTTTTAAAACAGAGTGAAAAAGCACGCTCTGTAGGAAGCTTCCTTATAGTCACAATTAGTATCATAGCTGGGTGCACATTTGCCCTAGTGGCCCGGGAAACACACAGCTCTTGGAAGAGTGACACCACTTTAAGCAAAGAGGAGCTGAGCTGGCTTTAAAATGAAGTAGCTGCTAGAGGTCCTAACTGCCTCAAGGAATAAAATGCTATGCATTATTTAGAAGAGAAAGTACTTTCTATTTTCACATTCTGAGGAAAAGGGGTATTCACATAAGAGGGTGTTGGGACGTCTGTTTAAAAGCTTTTTACAGAGCATCATAATTCCCCATGGTAGATTCTTTTTTTTTTTTTTTTTTTTTTGGTACTGGGGATGGAACTCAGGTCCTTGCACTAGCGCAGCAAGCAGCAAAACCACTGAGCTAAATCCCCGGCCCATGTTTTTTTGTTTTTTTTTCTTGGTACTGGGGATGGAACTCAGGTCCTTGCGCTTGTGCAGCAAGCAGCAAAACCACTGAGCTAAATCCCCGGCCCGCTAGATTCTTTTTTAAAATGATGAATCAAAAAGTGGAAAAACACGTGAGGAAATGCTTAAATGCCCAAGAAACTGATTAACACTCCTCACAGCCTTTAGGTTTCTGCCTCAAAATGAAGTGTGTGCTTCCTTAAACATTCCACTACTTTTATTAGTTAGATAGTAAGTGTTTTGTTTCTGCATTTTTTGCTTGGTGTGTGTGAGTGTATGGGAAGAGGAGGCTTCTATTCAAAGTAATACATTATTAGGAAATATATCTTTTGCATAGCATAATGTTGGTGTGATACGGAAAAGTTTTAGATAACTTAATAGATTGCATATTAAGGTAGTTGTAGAAGCAAAATAAGTAATATGTTCTTTTAAGATTTGCTTTTCCAATAACTCCTTGTTTAAGGTGAGGATTATCTGACTCTAACTGGTAACTTCATTAACCCAACAAAGTTACCATGTCAGGGTGAATTTACAATGTATATGGCCTATCTTGTGTCTGTGACTTGTAAATAGGAACTGGAAATGTATTTACACATCAAAGACCACTAGGGATGAGATAATGGCTGAAAAGGATACAGAAAGGTATCCTAATGCTGAACAAAGGGGGGACGGATACAGACCAGACTGGTTTCTGGTGTTCTCGCCCGCTCGCAAGAAGAAATTTTATTATTTTATCCGAATTCTGTGTCTCTGTGTATTTCTTTCCGAGATTTCTACATTTGGTGCATTGGCCGGGAATCGGGAATGAAATAGGCCTTTTGGGCATCGACCCGAACCCCACCGGAGCGGCTCTCTGTCTCCTCGAGAGGAAAGGCGCGCCCCTGAGACTAATTTCCTAGGCCCCCCAACAGGACACAGAGATCCGCTCACCATTGGAGTTTTGCCCAAACCCGAGAAGGAGACTACAGAAGGAGGACTGCTGCTCTTGGTCTCATCTGTCTCTTTCTTTTGCTGGGTGAGAAACCCCGGGAAACCCTCTAGTCATTAACTTTTGGTTTCGCCTTGTGAATTTGTATTCTGTAACTTTGGGCAAATACAGCACAGGGGCCTGATCACCCCTTGTGCTTTGCCATTAGGAAAGATAGCTCCTCCCATTTGTTTTGGTTCAGTTTATGAACTTTCGGCAAACATTGTACAGGGGCCTGATCACCCTTGTGCTTTGCCATTTGGGGAGGTAGCTCCTCCCATTTGTTTTGATTACGGTTAGGGGGTCACCGGGAGGGAATGTGATAACTTCTGAATAAAGTGAGTAAAAGAGTTCTGGATAGGAGAGTGTGTGGAATGAGCTGTGGAACAAGACAGAGGGAGGAACCGCTTGTGCTTAAAGACTCCTCCCCAAGTCATAGAATTTGTACGTGGTCGCGTTTAACAAAGGCACAATGGTGAGCTGAGGCGACAGCCCACCTTAGCCTGAAGGGGCCTTACAATGGCTGAGAGGCCCACAGCCAAGCAGGAGAGCGAGTGACTCCCCCCCCCCCGTTTGTCTTGTGTCTCCGGACAAGGGTACCCCTACACACACCAACACTCTGATCAGCCGATCGTGGGAACAGAGACATCTCGTCCTACTGTTTTGCAATACATGCTTAGGAATTTTAAGAAAGGTTTTACTGGAAATTATGGTATTAAGATGAAACCCCAAAACTTAGAGCTTTCTGTGAGTTAGAATGGCCCAAGCTTTGCCTAGCTTGGCCAACTGAGACATCCCTAGGTGAGGGTCTCCTCTGGTCCTTCTGGCTAACAGTCATGCCCCTGGATGGGAACATCCAGATCAATTTCCCTATATTGATTTATGGCACAAACTGTGCCACAGAATGCCTCCTTGGCTTCATATGTGCACCCCGGAAGCAAAAAGCAACATCCTGGTCCTCTGTCAGAAAGGGGACGATGCTGAAAAGTAACCGGTTCTTTCAGATCAGGACGGAGAAAATTTAGACTTTCCCCCTCTTTTTGAGTTGCTAAATTCACAGGTTTGGTGGAGGTGGGGACAAAAGTATAAAAACTGCTTGGCTTCAGAGCACCATGCTGTGGTCAGACTCAGAGAGGATCAAATAGGGCTTACACTCAAATTTTAAAAATTAGTAAAAATAAATAAATAAATAATGGATTAAAAACAGCTTAAAAAAAAAAAGCTCTGAAGGACATAAAGCCAGAGAAAGTAAGAAATTTTACAAGGGTTACAAATTTTAGTTAATTGATAAATGTATCTGTGTTTCAGTTTGAGTTGATGTTTAATTGGGTGCTTAAAGTATTGTACATTGCAAATTCTTCAATTGTAATTATAAGGTTAACTTGCTCTTTTCTGTACTTTGTTGATTAAAAAAAAAACCCTCAATTTTGTAGCGGCCCTGGCGGCTGCGAGAGGAGCGCGCCCCGGCCGCTGCCGCCCCTGGCCCCTCGCATTCCGCGCCTCAGGTGGTGCTCGGCCTGCGTTGGCCCCGCGCTGCTGCGTGTCCCGGCCGTCTCAGCAGCCCCGGGGGCCCGTGCCCCCCGCCTGGCCGCTCGCCCGCAGCCCGCCCACCACACACGTCCCCGGAGCCAGGCCTAGGGCGGGCGGCGGTGGCAGCGCGACCGACCCAGGCTGAGCTTGCAGCATCCCCATGGCTGCGGCCTGCAGGTGGGACAGGGCTCCGGCCGGAAGTACCGGCTCTGTGGTGGTCGGTGGGGGCGGCGTGGGCAAGTCAGCGCTCACCATCCAGTTCATCCAGTCCTATTTTGTAACAGATTAAGATCCAACCATTGAAGATTTCTATACAAAGCAATGTGTGATAGATGAGAGAGCAGCCCAGCTAGATATTTTGGATACAGCTGGACAAGAAGAGTTTGGAGCCATGAGAGAACAGTATATGAGGACTGGTGAAGGCTTCTTGTTGGTCTTTTCAGTCACAGATAGAGGCAGTTTTGAAGAAATCTATAAGTTTCAAAGACAGATTCTTAGAGTAAAGGATCGTGATGAGTTTCCAATGATTTTAATGGGTAATAAAGCGGATCTGGATCATCAAAGGCAGGTGACACGGGAGGAAGGACAACAGTTAGCACAGCAACTTAAGGTAACATACCTGGAGGTGTCAGCAAAGATTAGGATGAATGTAGATCAAGCTTTCCATGAACTTGTTTGGGTTATAAGGAAATTTCAAGAGCAAGAATGTCCTCCTTCACCAGAACCAACATGGAAAGAGAAAGACAAGAAAGGCTGCCATTGTGTCATTTTCTAAGACTCCCTTCAGTTTTAGCTGCCAACTGCCAGGGAAAGCCCTCATCTCCTCCTCTCCTTGTGGTTTACATCATGTTGGTACCTTTCTAGCCTTAGACAAATGATCACCATGTTAGCCTTAGACCAAGAAGCTGGCTAATTCTTTCCACAAAGCTAATACAATGGTCCTTTCCAGATCAATTTAAAGGAAACACTAAGGCTGCTTCAGAGATTATCTGATTCCTTTAAAATACTGTCTACACACATAGACACATTCTTTTTTTAAGGGCTTATGTTTTATTAGGGATGAATCAGTTTTGGAACTGAAGTTATTTGCCAAGCTGAAGTCATAGGTTGTGAAATACTTTTTAACTTCTGGAATCATATTGCCTACTGTTACTCTAAAAAAACATAAGGAGTTGGTTTTTTTTTAAATGTGAATTTTTGCCTATCCTTAAAAATTTTGATGTCAACTTTATCTAACCTTAAATACACTGAATGGAATCTACAAAAGTGAGACATCTCAGACCTTTCTTGATGCTACAGTTTTTGTTTTCCAGTGGCCAAAAATACCAAAATGTCTGTTATATTTATGGATTAAAAACTGTTAATGAAGCCTTTGTTATTACTCATCCTCTTGAAGATGATAATATTCTATGTGGCCAAGTATTTGGATCCATTCTGGAGTTAGGCATTTCACTGTAGTTTCTTAATTTAATGCTTTTCACACTCTTGCTAATGGTAAGAATGAGTAATTTCTGTCTTCATTTTCAAGTATTTCTGGTTAAGGGATTCAAAAAAAGTAAAACTTTTTGTTTGATATAATATAAAATGTGGAATTGATCTTTCCAGAGTCAGAAAGGATTAATGTTTTTGCTATATACTTTTATACATTATTTTCTTATCAAACTAGTTAACAAGTATTTTTATATGTTTGTAAGCAAATATACTTTCACAGCATACCCTGTGTATATGTAAAAATAAGTATTTAATTCTCACTGTTCACTTTTAACTGACAAAGAAAAAATGGAAACTGCAGAAACTGAGGTAGAAATTTGACTTGCCAGTCTGGTCCTGGTTGTGGCCACCTTCAGCCAGTCACGTCCCTACTCAAGAAACCTTTCCCTTAGCGAGCCGCAGGACAAGACTGCATCACTGTCAGGACCCCCCACTAGGTACTGACTGCTGTGTCAAGTATTACGTGTAAAACCTTTGATTGACAATTTAGTATAATTGTGGATGGTTTCTGATTTTGTTTTTAATTCTGTGGATTGTGTTTAAACAATTCAAAAGTATATTTCTGATGACGAGATACTAAGTGGTGTTACATAGTTGTCACTTTATTAAATGTGTACAACAGTCCCATGAAGTTTATAACACTGACCTTGTATAGCTTCAGGTGCTAGAATTAAAATGCATCTGTTATCACCGGGGATTTAGCTCAGTGGTTTCACTGCCTGCCGTGCAAGCAGAAGGACCCGAGTTCGATCCCCAGTACCAAAAAAAAAAAAAAAAAAAAAAAAAAAATTCATCTGTTATCACACACACACAAAAAAAATCCCTCAAGATTACTACCATTCTATTGACAGCCAACCAAATTTAAAGTGTAGCACTCTGAGAATGAAAAAAGGGACACTTTAAAATTTTAACAGGTAAAGACTAGTTTGTGATGAAAGGTCTATAGTGGGATAAAAAAAATATATATTTAAAGGCTATAAGTAAAAGAGATACAATTTTGATATAAAAAATTTTGTATGTTTGACTTGTTAAAAAGATAAAAAGATATACAAGACCAGAAGACCTAGGTATGTCAAAAGATGCACCAAAGTGATTTATCAAAAAAAAAATGTATGTTTGTTGGTTTCAAGTATGTTATAAAAGGTTTAAATATGTTTATATTAGTTGTCATCAAAAGGTTAAATTCTAAATATTTTATCATAGTATGTGTACATTTGTCATCTTCAAAGGATTTAAGAGCCAACAGGTTACAATATGACCTGCTTTATAGTGAGTTAGAAAAAAAAAAAAAAAAACTGTTGGAAAAAGGCACAAATATGTCAGACCAAGGTGTGATATTTGAGATTTGACTTTAAAAAGGATAAAAAAAGAGGCTTGGTCCAGAGAAAAAAGTCATTTATTCTCTGCCAAGACCCCTCCAAAATGCTTCAATTATTTGATTACATCTTTGCTATCCATTGTCCTAATTGGGAGGACTGTGAAAAACTTTGTAGAACTTTGTTAAACTCTAAAATATACAGAGAGTTTGAGGAAAAATTAATAAGTTAATGCCACTAGAATACCGGGTGCTATGCAGAATCCAGATGCTTGATATGAACAGCAATTCCCAGTAAATGTGTGGCCCAATTGGGATCCCAGTACCCAAGCAGGACAGAAAAACTTGAGAAATTATCAGACAGCCCTTTTAGCAGGAATGTGGGCTGCAAGTAAAAGGTCTACAAATATGATTAAAGTGCTAGAAACACAGCAGGAGCCCAATGAGAGCCCTGAGAGATTTTATGAGTAGCTCTGTAAAGTTTACAGAATGTATACACCTTTTGATCCTACTGTTCCTGAAAACTATCAGGTAATTAATACAATTTTTGTAACCCAGTCAGCACCAGACATTAGAAGGAAAATCCAAAGTCAGGAGACTTGGGAAGGCATGAATATAACACAATTGTTGCAATTAGCTGGGAAAGCGTATGTAAATAGAAAGACAGTGAAAGAGAAAGAGAGCCAGGAAGGAAGATAGCAGTAGCTATTGGAGCCAAGGAAGAGAAGGAAAAAGAAATACAAGGCTCAAGGAAAAGAAAAAGCAGGACTTGAAGGAAAGGAAGGATACTGGCACATTGTTGTCTGTGATGGAAGATAGCGATGGACACAGACTGGGCTCAATGCAGCTAGGCTCCCATGTGCCCATGGTCGATATTTAAAATTATTTAAAATTGACTTAGGCAGCCACCCCAGCCATAGGCATACCAGATGTAAAGCGGCCTTTTACTCTATATGTGACTGGAAAAAAAACCCATGTGGCCCTTGGAATGTTGACCCAAGAAGTAGGCCCATGGAATCAACCGGTGGCAAATTTGTCTAAAAATTTAGATTCAGTAATGAAAGGATGGCCTCATTGTTTTGGGCCTTAGCAACTTCAGTTCTGTTGATTCAAAAAACAGACAAGCTGGGCCAGGGTTTTAGCTTAGTGGTTCCAGTGCCTGCCTCAAAGTGCAAGGACCTGAGTTCGATCCCTGGTACCAAAAACAAAAAAACAAAAAGAGATAAGCTGACTTTAGGTCAGGAACTGACTGTGCAGGTTCCACACCCAGTCCTAAAACTGCTAAACACAAGGGAGCATCATTGGCTCTCAAATAATTGGGTTACTCAGTATCAAGCCCTTCTCTGTGAGATTCCCCACTTGTGGTTTATTTCTATAAAAACTTTAAATCCTGCTACCTTCTTGCCCACGGAGACAGGCCCTCCCGATCATGACTGCTCGAGTGTCACTGATGAGCTCTTTTTCCAGCCGCCCTGACTTGCAAATGATACCTTTGTCCAATGCTGACCTCATTCTGTTCACGGATGGGAGCAGCTTCTTGGAAGATGGGGTTCATCATGCTGAATATGCAGTAACCATGAAGGATGAGGTGGTCCTAGCCAGGGCCATCAGCGCAATGTGTTAAGCTCTGGGCACTCATACAGGCAGTCCGATGGGCAAAGGGTAAAAAAGGTGTATATATATATATATATATATGGACATCATTGGCACGATTTACTGAGAGCGAGGTCTTCTCATGGCAGAAGGGAAGCTTTTAAAAATAAACAGGAAATTATACAGTTGCTAGAGGCAATGTGGAAACCTAGCAAAGTCACAGTAATGTATTGTTCAGGACATCAGAAAAGCAAAGACTTCCTTGCACAAGGTAACAATAAAGCTGATGCTGAAAGCTGAGAAAGACAGTGCACTCAAAGCCCTGCTCTCACCACTCCAGAGGCTGGTGAGTCAACGCACGGCTGAAGAATACCAACCAGGATGACATGGATTATTGTTTTGTGCCAGATGACCACTGCCTTAAGTTTTTTTGTTTTCGAACTGCGGGTGTTTAAGCCTAGTAATGAAAAGTTTGATGAACAATATGTGACTTTTAAAATGGTAAAATGGGAACCAGAATGCTATCTGTTTACAATATTCTTTGATAAAAACATTATGGGGGACCTGGGATAACTTCTGACTGTAGGCAGCTATTCTAATGAAAACTTATATTGCAAAGAGAAAACACAAGTTTGGATCAACAGCTCCCTTGTTGGACAAGCCACTGGTAATTGTAACAGTTGTAAACAAGATCAATGTAATCCTATATCTATGTACATGCCAGCCCCATGGGATCTTATTTGGCTACAAGGAGTAATATATTTCATTAGGACAAGAAATTTAAAAAGATTTTGAGGAGATTAGAGACACACTTCAGGCTTTAGAAACCCAACTAGATTCACTGGCCAACGTCATTACAGAATAGATGTGCTCTTGATTTGCTCACAGCCCCAAAAGGAGGGACTTGCTTATTTCTTGGAGAAGAGAGCTGTTAATATGCTAATAAATCTGGTGTAGTACAAGAATCACTAGACAAACTAAAAGATCAGATCAAGTCTCTTGATGAGAAATTTGGTATAGGAGAGCTGTCCTATGGGATTAATTCTACTTGGGCAGGATAAAAAAACTTGGATAGGACCTCTTCTGAGTCCCCTTCTTGTTATAATATTAATATTAATGTTGGTCCTTGTGTCATTCAATGGATTTCAAAATTTATATGGTAGCACAGTGCTGCAGCTCAAGACTAACAAATGCTAGTGTTAAAAAATGTAGATAAACTGGATAAAACTTGTAATGGATAGAAGAATTATCCCGAAGTAAACAGGGAGTAATGATACGGAAAAGTTTTAGATAATTTAATAGATTGAATATTAAGGTAGTTGTAGACGCAAAATAAATAATGTGTTCTTTTAAGATTTGCTTTTTCTGTAACTCCTTGTTTAAGGTGAAGATTATCTGACTCTAACCAGTAACTTCATTAACCTAACAAAGTTACCATGGCAGGGTGAATTTACAATGTATATGGCCTATCTTGTGTCTGTGACTTGTAAATAGGAACTGGAATTGTATTTACACATCAAAGACCACTAGGGATGAGATAATGGCTAAAAAGGATATAAAAAGGGAAATGCTGAACAAAGGGGGGGGGCGGTTACAGACCAGACTGGTTTCTGGTGTTCCTGCCCGCCCGCTCTTGAGAAGAAACTTTATTATTTTATCCGAATTCTGTGTCTCTGTGTATTTCTTTCTGAGATTTCTACAACAGGTGAGCACTGGAGATTTAGCTTAGTGGCATGGCGCCTGCCTTGTAAGCGCAAAGTCCTGAGTTCGAGCCTGGTACCGCAAAAAAAAAAAAAAAAAAAAAAAAAAAAGTTGGTGTGCAAGAATTTCACAGCTGTTATGTTTTGGAGAATAATTAAACAGGTTTTCATTACTAGCCAGACTTAATGCAAGAAAATATAATTTCAATTTATCAGGTTACACAAAATTTAATTCAACCAACAGAGCCTTTTCTTTTCAAACAAGAAATTGCTGTCAAAAGAGACTTGTAATTTAATCAAAAAAGGAGGATAGACATACTAATAATTAACCCAACTAGGAAGGAATATTGTCTCCAGAAACTAATTCTTTCTTTCTAGAGCCTCTCATATTTCCTTCCTGTGCCTGCCTTGGCTTCTTGTCTGTCAGCTGACATCTAAATTATCCCAAGTCTTCCAATGCTTGGCCTTATTGCCCTACTCTGACTTACCCAACATACTGCTACTAGGTTTATCTTCCTAAACCAAAGGCAAACTGGATGCCACAGCTCCAAGATTTTCCATGGATTTTGGTTACCTGCAAAGCTGCCATTATTCTGATAATCAGTGTTCTCTATAGTTCAG
The DNA here is from genome assembly GCF_053883595.1 of Heterocephalus glaber. Classification (NCBI taxonomy): domain Eukaryota; kingdom Metazoa; phylum Chordata; class Mammalia; order Rodentia; family Bathyergidae; genus Heterocephalus; species Heterocephalus glaber. The sequence goes on along the minus strand of NW_028258295.1, from coordinate 2,706,654 downwards.
CTGCAAACTACCTGACCAACATTATCTATCCCCTTACTTCTCTGTGCAAACCCCCAACTTCTGTGGAACTGACCTACCCACTAGCCCTGGCCATCCTGCAAGCCTTCCCACTTAGAATCCAAAGGCATTCTCTGTGATATTCGGGCAGCAGTTGGTACACACTGCTCTGGGATATTGTTTGCTTTAGTGAGCCTATCTTGTGGCTGAATTTCTTATGAATAGGAATTGTGTGCTATTAGTCTTCCTTCCTGTCTTCAGTATTCAGCACAGGCTGGGTACACAGTAGGCCCTCAATAACTCTAGCTCATTCTGATTAGAAATTTAATCGATATCAAATCTTGGTATAGGGTGTAGCACAGTGGTCAAGGGCTTGCCTACTATGCCCGAGGCCTTGGGTTTTATCCCCAAAACCACAGAAAAAAAAAGTATTGTTTCCAGTGATCCACATTTAAAACCATTCAAGACAGATACGAATGCAGAGTCATACCAACACCTCTTGGAGTGACATGAAATATAGTCAAGAGTTAAGACACCAACAGATTTTTCAAGTGAACACATCTGTGTATGGGTGTGTGGAAAGGGGAGGCTTCTATTCAAATAGTGCACTATCAGGACATATATCTTTAGCATGAAATAATGTTGGTATGCAAACAGACCCCTAGTTGTTATATCTTGATGATAATTAAACAAGTTTTTATTATTAGTAAGAGTCAATGCCAAAAAAATCTAATTTCAGGGCAATTTCCCTGGTCTCTTCAAAGTAAATGTTAAGTGTCACACAATATCATAACAAGATAAGCATTATTTCACTTTACATCTGTTTAATGACTTAGATTAGGAAGACTTGCTTTTGCAAAAGAGACTAAGCTGGAAATAATAGATACTGCTTGGCAGTAGAATTCTGAAAGGGCTTTAGCCAACTGGGGTGTGAAAAGCCTTCTGACAGTTCTCCTAGATTCTTTAGTCTAATTAACAGTTTTTCATCACCTTCTCAACTCAAATGCAACTTTTGATTATGATGCTTCTATTATTTTTCCTCTTGATGTTTCATATTTGGACCAATTGATTGCTTTTTATGTTACTCAAACAGAGACAAAGTAACATAGTTGCTTTGCTCAGATCTACAAGCATAGTCTGTGGATACTGTCAGGATTGATAATAATAAACTAAAATAACATGAAGAAGACAATTCTTTCATTCCTTCTAGTCACCAAAATGGCTTGCTATTGATTCAATTCTGTTCAGGAAAAATTATGTTTATTAAGTATAAAATAGAAGCAACAAAAGACACTGTTGGTGAAGTGTATTGGCAAATCCCACTACCAAACCCTGCTCACCAACTATCTTGAACAACAGCTGCCTATAGAAAATGCATATTAAAGAGCTGATAAGCCAGACCAAAGCCACTCAACAGATCTGTACCTTTACCTATGACTAATTTCCAACTTTGGCAAAATTGGAGAATTGCTTTTATGCTAGGTTTCTGGAGTACTGTACAAAACAGCTGAAAGGATCAGGATAGAGAAAGTGCCCAGAATTGCTGACTCTGAACACTGATGGAGGAGGTCCTCATGGATTTTCATGTAAATTCTACGCTGTAGAGTTGAGTCATCTTAGACTTTGTTCAGTATTTCACTATTCCAGAATTTTCTTATTTTAGAAGTCTTACTTTTACATAAGCATTTCTCAAATGGTTAGAGAGGAAACCCCACTCAATGCAATGAGCAGAGCGGAGACTTGGCCCCTCCTGCCACACCCACTCCTTCCAGCACTCAGCATGTGTACTTTCCAAATAAGGAACTTCTCAAATATGCTGCAGCCTCAGCAGTGCTCCCCTCAGCAACCCAGCTGACAGCTTAAAGCCCCAACCCTTACCCAGACCACTAAACCTTCCCACAGGTGAGAGGAACCTAATGATCCCATCGCAGGTCCCATCATTCCTCTGCATCCTCATGAGTCTGCCCCATGCGCTGCCCTGCATACTTGTTTTGATCACCTTTGACAGTTCCTACAAGCAAGCCAGCAATTCTTGATCTCCTCTTATCCACTAGACACTACATGAGATGCTTTTGTATTTTTTTCCATTTAATCTTCAGGGCCATGCCACAAAAGATCTGTTTCACATAAGGAATGAGGTACAGAGACCTGTGATGTAATACTGGGTGTCAGATCACTGGTGACTCTAAAGTGTTAAATCCTCCCATCTGCATGGTCCCCCTGCTCTCCTTGCACCTTCTCTGCTCCATTTCACCTCTAAATTCTACTTCTCCTCAAGTCCCAGAATAGCTCTGCCTCTGCTAAAGTCTCCTCTGCTCTTCAGAGACATCCCTTCCTTGGAATTTGCAGCACTTATTAACATTTAAGCACAGTACATAGGGTCTTGAATTATTTACATGTGCGTGTGTGGTATTTCTCCAGCAAGATTAAAAGTTCCTTGGAGAGCCAGGAATGACTTACTAGTGGTGTTTAATCAGCACAAGGCACAGAGTAGGTGCTAATAATTATCTGTTAAAGAACACAACACCATTGGATTTGTCTAAATCCATTTGTACTGCAGTCTGTCTCCTGCAATTGAACTAATTCAGGAAAACATCGACCTAGCTTAAGAGAATGCAGACAGATGCTTAACAAACAAATGGTGTCTTTTGCAGAATTTAAAGAAAAAGAATCAAGGTTTGGAGGAATCTTGGAAGCTTGAACAATCTTTAATGAGGGTAGTAAAGGATAAAGAATAAAAAGGGAGGGGCCGGGGATTTAGCTCAGTGGTTTCGATGCCTGCTGCGGAAGCGCAAGGACACAAGTTCCACAAGTTCGATCCCTGGTACCAAAAAAAGAAAAAGGATGCATGATTGTAATCAAATGCTAAGTGATGATTTGGACAAGAGCAGCATGGTCCTAAAACAGACCTAGACCACTCAAGAAAGTTCCCTGATTAATGATGCTCTCTCAGGGCCCCAGTCTCACTTGCCTTCCATATATATAAAAATTTATTTACATTTAACTGCATAGAAGAGTAACAGCACCAGAATATATGTTCTAGGTGTCCAGTGAAGAACACGGGGTAGGTGCTGGTGGCACTCAGAGGAGAAACTTGTGAGCTGTACATCATTGAGACCTGGCAGAGAAGATGGGACCAGAATTACACCTTGAAGTAAGGGCAGGACTTAGGTAGAGAATTGGTAATGGGAAGAAAACTCCAAGCAAATGGGCAGAAATCCAAATTCCCCAGGAAGGCCACATAAACATAGGTAGTGACCAGGCATATGGCCTCCCATGTTAGGCTTGTTATATTAGGATATCACTCCGACAACTACCTAAATTCATTGCTTTTCACAATATTCACTAAGACAGAACAAAACGAAAACTAGCCAAACCACACAAATTCATGAGTTACCAATTTGTGACAACTCACAGGTAGGAACTGAGCTTGGTGCTAGGTCCGTGGAGGAAACAAGACAAATTTAAAACATGGCCTTTGTACTAAAAAACCTTACCATCTACTTTGAAAGTAAGAGAACTCCCATGGAAATTTAACCATACTTTCAAAATCAGTTTAACTAGTACTAAAATAATCCCCCTGATTGTGTAACATGAAAGTATTTTAGAGATTTAAACTATTAGTACAGACATGAGTGTTCACTCATGGTAACAGTACAGAAAACTCCACGAGAGGGGCCATGACAATGCAAACCCAACTTTAATTTCAGCTGGGTTTGCCTCGATTTCTCCTTGCCTGATCCAGCTTCCACCAGACACCGAGAATCTCTTGCAAGCATCCAGTTCTAACCTGAAACCTCTGAGGAGAGCAATTTCAAGGCCAAGCAAGAGTCCCCTGACTTGGCAGCTGGGAATGTGGGAAAAGCTGGTGACACCACACGCCTGCCAGCTTCTACTTCTGCTGAGACCCAGAGTGAAAGACACTGGGCCAATTTTCAGGATATTAAAAGTGGTAGACACAGTCAAACAGGAAGGGGTGGTGCGACTCACAGAGCTGAGCTAGTGTATTATTCATAAGGCATCATCTCATTTCTCATCTTCTAAAACCCACAAAAACCAGTCTATGGCAGAAGTAGATGTTTTATGCAGCTATTTAAAAATCTGTCTGAAATAAAAATGTGTCTTATTTTAACAGATCCCAAAATGCTACAGCAACATGAAATCAGCTTTCCAGCTTGCTAAGAGCTCCCTGCCACACAGTCCTTCCCCCCGCCCCCGCCTCCCTGTCATCGGTAGGGATCTGACAGCCCAGTGGATGCGTCCATGATGAGTCAGGTGTCAGGGTTGGGCTGTACCGATGACTGAAGAGGGTGCAGAACTAACCATAGAAGCAAAGCATAGTCATGGGCTGAGAAGCCAACTGGCTGGTGACATGTGTGGCTCTCTTACTGTGTGGGCAGAGGAAGGAGCAGTGTCCAAGAAATAAGTAAGAGCCTCAGAGATATTTGCGGAATGAATGGATGAAGTCACAGTTCCTCTGGGATATGTACTATCAGCATCCCCATTGTGCAGAGAGATTAATTAGCTTGCTTAACTTGCCCTAGTAAGAGGCAAAGATAGGATTGGAACAAGAGGCATTCTCACTCATAGCCTAAGCTCTTTAACTCTGTCTCCCACAGCCAGGTTTATAAAAAATCTTTAGGACACCTGTAGACAATGGAAACTAAGAACGCATGCATCCATTCATTCTCTGTCCCTGACCTCAAGGCAGCATGGTGTCTCCGGGGAACAGTCAGTGGTGTGTCCGCATCGCTCGGCAATGTGAAGAGTTCTGGGACCCGTCATCCTGGGACACCAGGGGCGCTCGGAGAGGGGTTTAGACAGAGCTGCAGGAGATAGTGCTTGACTGAATCAGAAGCACAAGTGCAGTTTGAATTGGAGAAGGAGGATGTGTAGGTTCATCACAAAAATACCTGTGATTTTTTATTTCTCCCAGTCTCCTTGCCATTTGCAATTGGCTCTGTAGCTCTCTTCATAAAAAGATGTGTCTGTTCTTCACACTTTGAATCTTGGCGACTTGCTCTGATTGCTAGTGTGCAGTGGAAGTCATGGATGCAGTTCTCAGTCCGGGCCTCTAGAGGGCTCACTTGTGTCTACGGGCTCTCCTTGAACTTTGTCACTAACACAGGGACAGCCCTGGCTAGCCTGCTGACAGATGACAGACCACGTGAGCCGTCACCCCTGTCACACTAGCTGACAGCACACACTAACCATCAGCTGCACCTGGTTCCCAGCCACCCACTAGCGGACTGTAAAGACGTAAGAGAGCTTGGTCAAGGCCATCCAAGCCAGGCCAGATTAGCACAACTCCCCAGATGAATTTAGAGTCAGCAAAAGTCTTAGTTTATTGTTTTATGTCACTGGGGTTCTGTGGTTGTATTGCTGTACAGTGTGGTAGCAACTGTTCTGTAATCCTACTATGCATTGCTTGCTTTAGAAAAGAATGTAGGATTTTTCAATTGGCCAAGACAAGATTTCCCAAACTTGGGACTTTTGACCGTTTTTAGTTAGCTCACCCTTGTGGTTGGGAGCTGTTCTGTGAAATGTCAGGTATGTAGCAGTGTCATGGCCTTTTGAGGGCTCAGAAGATGATACCCCAAATATGACACTGCCCTTCAAACTGAGAACACCCAGGCCCAGCAGTGCAGGGAAGGGCTTGCTCTGAAGTCCTTCTTGGAAGCTCCTCTGGGAGGAGCACAATGGCCTCCAATCCCTTCCCTGAAATCTCAGCAATGGGGAAAGATCAAAGTCTTATTACAGAGGAAGAGACTGAACATTACACATCACATTCAGAGCCCAGAGGAACTTTGTCCTGGCTGTTGTCTATTCTTCTGGCACATTCTTTCCCCTAAACACCATCTACTACTCCTATAAAATTGCTTAGAGCCCCTCATTCCCTCTCCCTTATGGGGAGGTTATTTAAGCTTCAACTATTCTTCAATATTTCATATTTTGTATGCCTCCTGTGTACATGTGCATGTTAAATTCGTCTGCCTTTTTTCCTGTTGATCTATTGTCTGTTTATTTCAGCAGATTTAAACATTAAACTTTCAGTGGGAAAATGTGAAGTTCCCTATACCTCTGTGCACTAGATGCCAGGAACACCCTTAACTGTGACAACTAACACTTTCTCCAGGCATTGCCAGATGTCCTGTAGGGGGCAAACTTGTCCCGGGTTGCGAATCACTGGTCTGGAAACTGATGCGAAGAGGTTTGGTTACCAAGTATCTACAACCACAACCACGCACCCTTTCCTGTAAGATCGCTCTGATGGTGACGCAAGCTCAGGCCCTTGTGAATGCAACGCCCTTCTCGGGGGCATGTGGGGTCGGAGCTGCCAGAGCCAGGGTGTGGGGCTGCTGTGCCTTACTGGAAGGCTTCTGTGTCCTGCTCCAGTTCATGGCAGGGCTGGCTCTGTGCGCTGCATGATGTCCATACAATGAAGCAAAAGAAAAGAGAAAACTGCAATGCAGATAAGGGGTGGGATGTACACATCACCAAATAGGTTGAATCACTGATTTCCAAGGGGTTTTTTCCCCCCAGTTTCCCTCTGACTCAGCCTCTTGCTCCTAGTTCCTTATCTTCCATGTCCAGACCATTGTAGAAAAGATCATCCCATCATCACGACCCCACGCCTCCCCTGCATTCTATATGAGGGCTCCAACTGCAGCTCCCCTGTTTCAACAGAGTTTCCTTAGGGGCTAAGAAAAATGCTTAGTATTTTTCCCGTTCTGAATCAATTTGCCTAATCATAATTGCACTTCCCAGGAGTTAAGCTACCTCATGAAAGAACACCAGATCCAAGTCTCAGAACCGAATTTGTCATTTCTGAATGCTGAACAGCTCAATCAGCTCATTCACTAGTTCTGACTCCTCACCTAGGGGAAACAAACTAGATTCAATCACAAATGATAATGTGTTTCACAGATCTATGAAAAATAAAGAAGGCATCCATTAAGAAAAAGGACAAGTCAAAGTTGAAGCTTTCTGGAATTCTAAATTATCAGTGTCTCACAGGCAACTCTGTTTTCCTGATTTAGTCAGTGCCCCAGTGGAACCGTGCCCAGCTGTGCATTTTTAGGAGAGTTTCAGGAAAGAAGGTGAAGTCATAGATTCTCAGGGCCTCCAAGCTGAACACAGCCAGACTTTATGACAGGTATTAATTGACTTTCTTTGTAATGAGGTCATTACGTTTTCTGCAGCGTTTGTGGTGATGGTTCAGCTCTGGGAACACTTTGAGTGTATGGAGGTGGAGAAAAAAGGAGTTCTAAGATTTCAGATGAGGTTTCCTGTAAGGTTGTTTTGGGAAATTCACATGAAATGTAGTTGCTGGACATGACAAATAAGTTGTAGGTTTCAACAAGTATGAATCTTTTTGCCAGAACAGGAAATGCAAAGATTGTCTCTACTGACCAAGGACAGAGAATGCTGCAGAAAGCCCGGTGGGGAGGGAGACAGCCAAGCATTAGGGGCGAGGTTGAGGCAACCTTTGTCCCGACCTTGCAGTTCCACCCGTGTCCACCAGGTGATGCAAAAGAGCGCTTGGCACCGGGCCAGGCTTTCTAGCCGTACGCTCTAGGGGTTAAATTTGAAACTTTTCTTGTTTCCACAAACCTAACAGGCGTTTAAATGATACTCCAAGAGGAGAAAAGACTATTTCCATACAGAAGTCACGTTTTCATAAACTAATCTGATCTTCCAAGCCCTAGAAAAAAGTAATTGTAACTCAAGGCGAGAGTGGAGGGGCATATTGGACACTGAACCCAGGACCTTGTGTATGCTAGGCAAGCACTCTACCATAAAGCTACATTCTCCAGCTCATAAATCAAAAATTTTAAATAAGGAAACTAGATGTTTATAGGTCTGGCCCATGATCTCAGAGTAAACACGTAAAGAATCCAGGTTTTCTGAGTCCAGATCTGGAACCCTGCCATCTACACTGGCTTCTCCCTGCTGACTTGGAACATTAGGGTGTATGGCTGCCAGGCGATGTTCCCCTGACCCTGACCACCTGTATCAATACCACCTTCCTGTCCCTCACCCTTATTCCCGAAACAGCCTTCAGCCACTTAAGGCACTTGCCCCGTCTTCTCACAAACCAAAAACAAATGGACAAGACCACAGTGTTCCTCTCACTGATGACAATGACACAAAGCCTGAATTCTTTAGTGCCATCTGTTTCTTAGGGGATTGGTGGACATAGGGTAAACAATGCCATATTTAAGTTACCAAATCCTGGGTGATTAAAATGTGCCAGGCACTAGGTGGTTTGCTGTGTGTGGTCACAGGGGAGGCTGAGTGACAGTGACTGATGTCCAGCCTGCTGCCCACTCACCAAGCCTTGGCCTTTGCTCAGGTCTGGGCTCACCCACGAAGGAGCTCCTTTTCATAATTCTGCACATCAACCCATGCTTCTTAAAGGTAGCAAGAGAGCACCTTGGGCTGATTCACCAGAGGTGCCCAGACCATTTTGAAGAAGTCTGGTACTAGACATAAAATATCACATTTAGTGAGACCCTGTGGGGTGGGTAACAGTAATCTCTCCATGTTACTGGTGAAGTGACCAAAGCTTAAAGAGGTTAACTGATTTGGCTGGGCCTCGTGGCTCATAAATGAAAGAGCTTCTCTGCAGAAGCCCATGAGAGTGAGCAGGACACCACACCACCTTCCACAGCATTCCACATTCCATGGAATGTCCGTTCTATTCCCATCCAGGCAAAGTGCAATTGTTAGTGAGCCTCAGAACTTTAATTCAAAAAAGTGACCTCAAGATCATCATCAGAGAAAAAAAATACTATGTGCTTCCAGACCTCAGTGACAGATTCTCAGAGGCATTAGGAATTCACACTTTATCATTCCTATTTCCTACCAGAAGGAGGAGTTTTTAAATTAGTGCAGTTTTAAAATGCAATAAGGAGCTTTGACTTAAGAAAATTTCATTTAAAAACGTAAAAGGATGCAGAGAAGCGGAACAAAGTCTGGCTTCTTGATCTGGGAAGAGTCGATAAGGTCGGAACACCAGCCCTCCCCCCAGACCCGCTGGTCCCCTTCCTCCCATCCCCATAATTAAATACTCTTCCTCCTCAGCTGCTGTCACAGTAACAGCTAGGGTCACGTGGCTGTCGCCATACAATCTGCTTATGGAGCTGCTTGTAATTCTCACTCCAAAGCATAGTGCCAGCTCATTTAGAGTCAATCAAACACGTATTAAGAGAGAGGGAACCAAGGGGCACAGTCTCCGGATTGAAATTCTCTGGTTCCGAGGCAAGGGTGAGAGCAGAGGTGGAATTAAATCACGGTGAGGGTGGGAAAGCATCCTGTGTCACAGCAGAGTCCAGTGGAGGTCAAGCTGACCAAAAGGTCAAAAGCTGACTCTGCCTGCCTTCTAGCTATGTGCTCCAGGCAAGAAATGAAATCCTGCTGTGTTTCAGTTCCTTCCAAGAGGTGCTGGAGGGGCTTCAAGATGACGGAAGGAAAAGACCTGACCCCGAGGAAGGACTTGAGAACTAGCAACCATTCTAAATGAGAGAAGAGTGGCAGTGTCTTAGCCACTCCAGCTGCTATAACAAGATACCTCAGCCTGCATGGTTTACACAACAGAACTTTGCTTTTCCAGTTCTGGAGGCTGGAAAGTTCGGGACCAAGGTGTGGCCTCTTCTGAACTGTAGATGGCTGTCTTCTTTGTACCTTCTGGAGGAGGCAGAGCGAGGGGAAGCTGCTCTCGGTAAGGGTACTGATCCCATCCTGCTGGCTCCACCCCCATGACCCAAACTACTTCCCAGAGACTCCCCTTGGTACCTCACATTGGGGATTAGGGTTCCAATGTATGAATTTGGGGGGATACAAATATTAGACCATAGTAGATAGGAAGTGGAGTGAAGTAAAAGAAAAAATCATAATTTAAGTTTGACCACTAAAGAAATGGGGCTATTTAACCTAGAAGTTACTTCCAAGCAGGAGTGCTTTAAAGTGCAGAGGATTTCAAGGTGCTGAGTAGAAAACAGGAAAAGGCAGAGTGGTACAACCCTGTAGGGAGGGCTCTCCTGAGAGGGAGCCTTGCTTTTGCTTTTTTACCAGATGTGCAACTAGGGGAATGGCTAGCCTATCCTGTCTGTTCTTCTTTTGTCCGTGTGTGGTCTCATGTTTATGGCATAAAGTCAGTGATGGAAAACCTGTTAGAGGCGAGAGCCCAAACTGCAACCCAAAACTCACTTACTTATAGCAAAGTACCAACACTGCAGTTGAACATGAATACTGAGGTTTTAGTTTAGAAAAAACAACTGTTATCCGATGCTCGGTAGCAGAGGTGACTTGGCTCAAGTGTGGACAGAGAGGGCTCTGTGTGCCTGCTTCAGCAGATGTGCCATAGGTTCAATAACACTTGGCATAAGTGGTCCTTCTAGAAGCTAACAGCAGCCTGTTTGGTGCCTGATATGTATCAAGCTCTTTGACCTAGAAGTTGAAAAACAATGAATTAATTAATTAATTAATTAAAAGTAAATTATTCCAGGACACTAATAATCCCACAAGTACATTTGAATTTTATGAAAAAATGTCAAAACAGATACTAACATTACATTTCTTTTCTCTATGTCCTAGTTTCTTACATCTAAATGTACTAAATATTCTACTGGGCAAAGGCATTTGGAAAAAGAGAGAGAGAGAGAGACAGAGCTTAAATGTCCAGATAGCTCTGACATGGGTGACAGTCCCCAGCAGTGACAAAATTTAAAGACCAATGAAGTGACCTCTCCTACCCACACTGCCCCAGGGGAGTCTCATGCAACATTTTTCCGTATGAATTGTTTACAGCCAAAAAGAGGAAATGGACTACAGTCTTGCTCTAGTGCTCCAGGCTGAGGGGCTGATCTAGGCCGGCCAGGGTCCTTGGGCATCGGGCAGGGACTGTGTGGAGAAAGCATCCCTCTCTATGACCTGCTCCCTTTTTTGCTTATTTCCTCTATCTAGCAACTTTCTCTTATTTCTCCCTTAAATCTCGCTTTCCTTATTCCTTCATTTTCATCTTCCTTGTCATCTTTTTTGCCTATGTTATTTGACATCAGCAGTAGGCAGAGCTAAAGAACTTGCTGCCTTTTGGCTAATATAAAGCTGTCGTGTCACCTGGGTCCCTGAAGACTCCCATTGCAGGTCCTTATTCAAGATCTTACATGGCTAATCCATTTAAATTCCATTGCTGTGAAAGCTATAAATCTCCACATGAGTGTCCCTCCCTCCAAAAATCTTCCCTAAGGCATCCTGTCCCATCCCACCCTTCCAGGGATGACTCTGTTCTGTCTCTTCGAAGCCCGTTATCATAGACTTATCTTACTGAGCATGAGAGCTGCGTGCACCAGGACATCTGCTTGGAGCGATTGCACTCAAACCTGCCATCTCACAGAGGTGGTGAAGAAGATCAGTCCGACATCACATGGCCTCACATGGTAAGAAGTTGACCTGAAAATACACAGGTGTGTGCCACTCCAAATATCTTTTCATTATATCTGCTTTCATAGAAGAAATAAGGCTGGACACTCTTCTCATTCATCTTCACTCACTCAAAACATTTGTGTGAGTAGAACTGGTACCAGGAATGGCACTGAGAGCCTGCTGTGGAGATGGACTAATAACCAGGTCTGCTCAGATCAGGGGCAGCAGGTCTGAGTTACTTTTCTCAAGAATATTTATACTTGTCATCTATGAGAGTATAAAATGTTTGAATACTTACATGCATGTAAATGTATTTTGAACATATATATTCACATACATGTATTTTATTATATATGTATGTATATGTGTATATAAATCTCACAATTCATTTTCTGTTCTATGAATAAATGATGTTTTCTTCTTGTTTTTTCAAAAAATATTTTTAAATTGATTAAGTTTATGTATATGGCCTCTGTGCGTTCACATGTCATCTTTTTTGAGACCATCTGATTCTTACCATCTGTTATGTTTTGGATATAAAATATATCCCCAATATCTCACCTGTCCAGAGGAAGGGCTTTAGGAAGGTGATTGGATCATGGAAGCACTGAACTCTTCAGTGGATTAATCCACTGGAGTCCCTACCTGAATGCACTGTTAAGAGGTGGGGCCTATGTGGCTTGGGGGCAGGGGGGGTGGCTTTGGAAAGTGCATCTCTCTCCTCATTTTCTTGCTTTCTGTCTGCTTCCTAGCTGCCAAGGGCTGAGCAGCTTTCTTCTGCTAGAACTTTGCCTTGCTTTTCCTACCTTGGAACCAGCCAACTGTAGACTGCACCATCTGAAACTGAGCCAAAACAAACCTAGTCTCCTTTAAGTTGTGGGTGTTAGGTATTTTGTCCTGGCAACAGAAAAGCTGATCAATACACCTTGTTTTTAAAAATAATATATTGGTCAAGGTTCTTCAGAGGACTAGAATTGATAGAATGTATCAATAGAGTATATCACATTTATTTATTATATATTATAATATATAATTATAAAAGTACATTTGTTAGATTGGTTTACAGGATCAAAGGCTAGAGAGCCAGAGAAGCCAGTGGCTGCTCAGCTCAAGGAGCTGGAAACTTCAGAACAAGAGAGACCAAAGATGCAGCCCCAGCCTGAGACTCAAAGTCTGGAAGCTCCCTAGAGAGTCACTGGTGTGAGCCCACATGCAAAGGCTGAAGAAGCTGGAGTCTGATGTCCATGGACCACAGCAAAAGACACATCTGCTCAAGAAGAATGTAGCCTAGATACACAGGCAGGCTTCCTCTTTCTGCCGACTTCATTCCGTCTGAGCCCACAGCTTATTGGAAAATGCCACCCACATTCTGAAAAGATCTTCCCCTCTCAGCTTGCTGGCCCACATGCCAATTGGCTTTGAAAACATCCTCACAGACTCCCAGAAGTGTGTTCTACTCATCTCCTGGGCATCTCTCAAGCTAATCAAGTTGACCAACAGCCATGGGGCTGGGGTGTGGCTCAGTGACAGAGCACTCCACTAGCACACAGGAGACCCAGCATGGGGATGGGGTGTAACTGTTACACCCAGAGAGAAAGAACCAACCAGAGACCGATATTAAATCCACACAGGAGTTTATTACCGGCCGGGACCCGAGCAGAGTATTGGACTCGAGCCCCGACTGGGGAGAGACAAACATGTTTTATACACCTTTGAGACCAACAGTTTCTAGGCCCCCCTATGGGATAGAACTAGCAAAGCAAGCAAAAGGTACAGAAGCGGAATGTCCTGCCATTAGAACATTTGTAAAACAATAGTTGATTAATTGTTGTTTCTAAAAGACTTTCTAAGGGGAGGAGGTTTCTAAGCTTCCTCCTTTTAAGTTCATCTAAAGGGCAGGCAGGTGGGTCGTTCAGCAGCAATATGGAGTCTGTTTTGTTTACTAGGGTCCTTCAGTAACCATAACAAGTAAGTTCTGGTAAGCCATCTACTTATAGTCACACAGAAAAATAGTGGCAGGGTGTCTCAGTCTATTTGTGCTGCTACAACAAAATACCTGAGACTAGATAATCCATAAAGAACAAAAGTTTAGCTGGGCATGGTAGTGCACACTTACAATCCCCAGTGACTGGGAGACTAAGGCAAGAGGATTACAAACTCAAGGCCCACCTGGGCAACTTAGTGTGACCCTGCCTCAAAGTGAAAAATAAAAAATACTGGCAATTTCACTCAGTAGTAGAGTGTCCTTGGATTCAATCCCCAATGCTGGAAGAAAAGAAAAAGAACAACAAGTTATTTCTCATAGTTCTGAAGGCTGGGAAGTCCAAGATCAGGGCCCCATATTTGCTCTAGCAAGGGTTTTCCTGATGCCTCACATCCACATGTCAGAAGGTAGAAAGGCAAGCCAGTTGGGTGCTGAGTGAAGCCTCTTCTAAAAGGGCCTTCATCCAATCAGTGAGGAAGGACTCGGGATACAACCACCTGTCAGAGACCACACTCCCTAGTGCTATCACACTGGCAGCACCTGAGTTCTCAAGGGGCAAAACTCAGCGCAGTATTGGATGAGAAGGCAGGTTTGGACCTTGGTTGGAGTATCCTGCCTTTGCCCACATTGTAGGTAAAGACCTGAGTCCCTTTGCAGCTGTGCTTTTCTGTTCTTTCTTTTCCAGGCTTTTCTGTTCTTTCTTTCCTAGAGTTCCTTGTCAAGACTATTCTGCATCGTGTGCAGGTTGGGGCCTTCGTATCCCAGGTCAGCAGAAGCTTGTGAGTTTCAATGGGAAACTTGAAATCCGACACTTGCCAGTTTCCACTGAGCCCTAGCTAGGAAATGTCCTTGGCCACATCCATTTTTAATGTGGCTGTCAGTCTAGCAGAAAATATTCCCTCCAGGTAAAGTCATCAGAGTGAAGGCTGTGTCATTCTAGCACCATTTAGCTGAAGTGGGTCTCAGCCCACTTTCTAGCTCCCACATCCCTGGACTTCCAAGACAGGTGGGGCTTGGGATAAAGGACAAAGGCCAGTTTTCCCTTCACTCCTTCCCTTCCTCACCCCAGAGAGGTCACCAGGTCTCCATGACAATGAGCTGTGGTCACAGTGTTTGGAGGGCCAACCACCAGGAACACTGGGATGCAGTTCTAGTCCTGGTTCTGTTGCTGACCAGTGGTGACCTTAAGCCACTCCCTTACCCCTACAGACCCCTCATTTTCTAACCCTCTCGGGGGAATAATGGTCATGCACCATAGCTTGATTTTTGAGGACTAAATGAAACTATCATGAAAGCACCTTGTAAACTATAAATCACTGTATAAAGTTCCATATTTTTAGGTACTCTTAGGAAAATGCCTAATTTCCTTTAGGATACAAAAATGCCTGGGATAGGATCAGTGTTTATTATCTCAAAATACAGAAAATATCCTTTGCACATATCTACTTAGGTAGGTCTCACAGCATCCAGGAAACCTGTCATTCTTAGAATGGTCTGCTTTTCTTCATCCTCACAAAGAACCAGAGAAGAAATGATTATCAATCAATAAACACCATACATTCATTTATTCATTCAAGAATATCAGGTCATCACTGAACTGCACCAGGCATTATACTGAACTCAATGCTAGGGATACATACATAAATAGCAACATAGATGTACAAACATTTTTCTTAAAAGCCAGGAATATCCACTGATAGGTCCTTCTTCCCTCTTTTCTTTCCCTCTTCATCCCTTCCCTCTCTCTCTTCTTCCTATTTTTCCTTCGTATGTAAAATCAAGTCAGCAAAACTGTAAGTCCTGAATTAAGCTAATTCAAATGTAGTTGGTCCTGTAGCTGAGTAGTATCTGCTCCCCTTGCAAAACCAAGACACACATGAACATGGCAGTGACCAGCAGCAGCAGCTCAGCTCTGTCTTCTCATGGGACCTTTTTAATCTTTTTTACCTTTGAGAAAACAATTCCAAGTAAGTTGAACTCCCTTCCTGACTCCTTTGTCTGAATTGGGTCCTGGGTCCATCCTAAATCACTGTAAAGGAATAGCACCCGTGGCTCTGACCAATGGCTCAGAAGGTGTCATGGCGTGGGGAGGCCTGAGGGCCCTCGTGATCCTCTTTGGAGTGTGTGAGGTCACAGTTATTTTTGTAATAATACTGTGATATTTTTGCCTTTGTTGAGGGTCCTCATTTTCTCATGACTGTACAGAAAGTACAAAAAAATTCCTAGATATGAAACTAACATGTCTTGAGTTTTGTCATCCCAAGTTGCAATATCAACAACTATCAAGGACAGATTATTAAAGAAATCCTCCATCTTCTACCCACATATCTGTGAGTCCAGATTTTCTTCATCTATTTAAAAACATACTGCAACAGACTGAATGCTAAGGCTGACATGAAAGACCAGCTGTCTATAAAGCCAGATATTTAAAAGATTTGCAAGAATGGAAAAAAATAAACGCCACGCTCTTCTCACCAAATATTTGTCTTAAAAAGTACACTTTTTCATAAATATATTTATGCTAAACGGGAACAGATTTATCATCATATGGATAAATTAATAATTAGTTTAAAAGTTTAACAGGGCCGGGGATTTACCTCAGTGGTTCCGCAGTCTGCATCGCAAGCGCAAGGACTGGAGTTCGATCCCCAGTACCAAAAAATAAAAATAAATAAAAATAAATAAAAGTTTAACATCTAATAAGACAAACATTAATAGATACAACCCACCCAAACAGAGCAGAAAAAAAAATCAACCAGACAAATGTTACTTCGAAATAAATAATTAAAAACAAAGATGAATAGAATCCTAGTCACAGGTCAAGGCGGTAAACTGTTAGGGACCGGCAAAATTCCAGCAGTGGCTTCCTATTCCCCAAACCTTCGCTACGAAGTGGAAGGAGGGAGCTGGGAGGGTAGGCAGGAAAGGGCGGAGTTAGCGCCAGTAGTAGGAACATAAGCGCATGCGCATATGTGCTGATGGACAGCTCCAGGAGAGGAGGACAGGTGGGAGGTAGGCGCGAAGTTGATAAACCAAGGTTGCAGAGAGAAGGAGCGGGCCCTAGAACAGCGGTAGAGACCTGATCAGGAAGAGAGGAGCTGGCTGCTGGCCTGAGGGAGAGGAATGGATGAACCAGAGGGGAGGTTTGGAGGAGAAGGGAGGAGGGAGCTCTGCTCACGACTCTGTGTAAGGACACTCACACTGGAGACCAGAAGTCAGGAGGCACAGAACACAGCCCTGTAAGCTTTCCGGAAGCATGGAGTCCGATGAGACGTGTCAATAAAATCTCTCAACTACTAGGGACGCTGGGCCAAAAGGGTTGCAAGTTTGAAGTCAGCACGGGCAACTTAGCGAGAACCCGTCTCGAAACAAAATTTTTAAAGGGCTGGAGCTGAAGCCTAGTGGCACCCCTGAGTTCAATCCCCAGAGGGGGAAAAATCCAACAGAAACATGCAGATATCATCAAAGGCAAGCTAATTACAGCGCATAGGATTTTTATCAATATGTACTGGTATCTGGATGCCTTCCAAGAGAAAGCCCTTTTCATATCCGAAAACGAAATAGCCACAGTTGGGCCGGAAATAGGAAGAGCAAGGTAGGGCAAAACTACCCATGGACCATTCTGCCTATGCTTGGGTGACGGAGGGCAAAGCAGTTGTCCAGCTGGTGGCTGGGCTGGGTAAGGAGGGTAGAGTTTTTGACTGCCTCTACTTGGGGCCACGATATCCACATAGGAGTCTTTGCTGAGGCAGTGCCTCTGTTTACCCCATTTTTAGAGTGTGTGTGGAGTGCTTGGAAGGGTTGAGAGTCATTGTAGAGGCAACATGAGTGAAATGTAGAGCCTCGGACTTTGCTGCCATCTACGTGGGAGATAGATTCATTGCAGGAAATTAGAGAAAATTCTCAGAGTACATTTGATACAGATTGTATGTGCAATAGATATATATGACATAAATGTAGATAGTTAATTATAAAGAATGCTTGAACTGAACAAAAGTCTCCCCACTGCTCTCCCACAGTGGTTTTCTAGATAAATCAGGAAAGTTTTGAATGGAGGTCTGCCTAATATTGTTTAGTCTCACCTAACATTGTTCAGACATCACAGCCACCTGAGGCTCAACTCCACTTTCCAAACATTTATTTCTCTTTCTTCTGTCCACCCTTCCTTAATTTAGTTCACCCCTCTCTTCCTCCACTTCCAGCCACCTTTCCTATTTCCCTCTTTCCCCCATCTTTTCTGTTCATTTCTCTCTCCTTTTTAATCTTCTTGTTTTGTTTTCATTCTTTCACCTTAACTATGAAATAAAAATTTTTTATTTGCAACAGTAAATTTTTTATTTACTACTAAATAAAAAGACAACTCTAAACAACTTTAATAATCTCTAAATCTCTAAGTGCTTTCAACCCAACTACTCATGTAGGCATAATTTTACATAGTTGCTATCATAAAGTCAATATCGAAGCAATTTTTGCTACAGGCAGAAATCAGAGCTGTGTGTGCATTCTCTCTCATTCTAAGGTCTACTGCACACTTAACCCAGAGCCGGTGCTGTAATAATCAGCCAGACACCATCATTGCAATAGAATGCTGACAAGCTCTGTAAAGGAAAATACACAGGCACAAAAAATAAACCAACTCCATGGGGGCAGGAATGCCCTCAGGAGTCATGAAGACACCTCACAACCAACCCGCTGAGTCAGAGTCCCCATAGCTCAATAAAAGCCTTGTTTCACTATGTTCTTCCCATCTGATAACATGCTAGGAAATAAGTTTGTTCATTTCAGACGTGGGCTATTGTATATTGATAAGCTATTGTTTTATGTAAATGACAATTTGAGAATCTATGATTAGCAGCATGCAAAATTACTTTGCTCAACTTTGATACTTTTAGAGAAAAGCTTATCAGCCAACCCTTCTGTCAGATGCCAATTTCCTGGGCTACAAGGTTAAACAACCAACAAAACTCCTGAGTGAACCAGGAGAGTCTTTCACTTGATTTGGGGGAGGGGTGGTACTAAAGATTGAACTCAGGGCCTCTGCACTGAGCTACTTCCCCAGACCTTTTTTTATTTTGAGAAAAGGCCTTGCTAAATTGCTAAATTGCCCAGGCTGGACTCAAACTGCAGATCCTCCTGCCTCAGCCTCCCAGAATGCTAGGATTACAGGTGAGCACCACCATGCCCATCTCTTTCACTTGAATTTTGAATGAGGAGTTAGTCTGGGGTAGGGTGGATGGATGAGTTCCTCCTATAGGTTGGGGATTTTCTGCTATAATCCTTGTAATAACTCTGTAAGCAGTTAATATAATTATCTCATCTTACAGATGGGGAGACTGAGGCTGGTGGCCCATTAGAATCACACAGAATTAATGGTGAGGCAATCAGATTCCAGTGCAAGCAGTCAGCCTCCCATCTGACTACAGAATCTAGAGCTTCTACTCTGACATTTCCAACCCCACTGCTTCATCAGCCTTTGTCAAAGGCCACATCATCCCTGCGACCTCCCTGCCCTCAAGGTGGTATTGCAAGTCCTTCCTCTCTCCTCCCAGAGCGTCCCAAACAAACTTCTATAGGATGCTGGTCAAATGCTGTTCTCTAGGCTATGAGTTCCTCCAGGGCAGGAAATATGTCATTTTACATTCAAATCCTAATCCCTAGCCCAAGGTACTTCCTCAGTAGATATATATAGGCTATGTTCTTTGAAACACAATGCTACTGAGGTAGATTTGAATGGAGAAAACCTGCTTATAAATCATGAGAGCCTGTCAGTTATGGAGACCCAGGGCACATGCGCAGAACGCAGAATCCGGGGATAGCTATACAGTTCCCAAACCCAGTATGGGGGGTCCATCAGAAAGTATTATCAAAAAAAAAAAAAAAGCAGTGGGTCAGGGACTTAGCTCAGTGGTTTCGCCTCCTGTTGTGCAAGCGCAAGGACCCGAGTTCGATCCCCAGTACCACACACACAAAAAAGAAGAAAGTATTATCTTCAATTCTTCATTTACATCTGGTTCAAAAGCAAGTGAATCTTTGATAAGACAGCTTAAATCTGATGCCAGGCCAAGTGAGTTTCTGATAGGACAACTTCCCAAATGCCTTGTTTGCCTGGGGGAGAAGCAGTTTACCTATTCCATAAACCAAAGAGCTCTGCCATAATTGCTTGTGACCAGTGTGAGTCTGTTCACAGGCCGGCTCTCACTCTACAGAGCATATCTCTTTTCCAAAAAGTAAATATAAATCCTCACTACCATTTCTGCATGTCTTGTCCAATTATTTGCTCAAGACATCAAGAACCTGAAAAAAAAAATTTCTTCAGGACCCAAAAACCCCCAACATTGCCATAAAAGATGTCAGAGAGCAAATACATGTTCTGTATGGTATCAACTGGAAGATTCTGAGTCAGTATCCAAAATCATTTTCCCTTTAGCTATTCCATCTTCCCTTTTGCCTTTTCTTTGTTATTTATATTTGTTTATTAGAAACCACAAGTCCTAAGAATGAACTGTGCCATAAATCTTGGCAGAGGACCTCGAACCTAGATATGCTTAACAAATTAACAAATGTAATTCTCCTGGAGTATTTTTTGACCCAACGTTACCTACAAAGTTACCTGTAGCTAGATGTATGTTCAAAATCTGGATGTTGTTTCATTGATTCGTTCAGTAAATGAACAAATGACGGTTACATAAGAAGTCATTTGTTACACACTGGGAATGCAAAGATAAAACAGATATGAATTTAGCCTTCAGAAAGCATAGGTTTACAAGGAGAAATCAGAAATATTCCACTAAAAAGAAATAAAGAATGTCTTATAACCATTTCCAGCTGAACAGATCAGGGAAGACTTCATGGAGTGAAAATACTTTGCACAAGGCCACAAGGATAGGTAATATTTAGACATTTGGCAAAAAAGGAGACATAAGGACATTCCAGATGGAGCAAAGAATTTGGGCAAAAGCAGAAAAGTAGGAAAGCCTGGGGCATGTACTTGGAACACGGCAAAGTTCATTTCACTGGGGCATAAAGTAGGGAAAAGTAAAGGTAAGGAGCTGAGATGAAAATGTTTGCAAATGCTGGATGATGCTGAACCCAAAAGAGGCCTGGGACAGGATATGAAGGAGCTGGAAGAATTGCCCTAATGTGCATAGCTCATCAGCACTGTCTCTGCACCTGTGAAACGCCTGCAGGAACTTTGGCCCTGTGGCTGCTGTGCTTTTTCTAACACTCGTCACTTCCTAGCAGGCACTTTCCTTCTAGCAAATTTTTCACTTCTGAAAATGTCACCACATCATAATTATATTTCCAAATGCCTCTGCATTTATGTGGCCTTGTGCATAAAGGGTGCCATTAATTGATGTATTACCAGGAGCTCCCATCAGCCCATGGGAGGAAGCTGTCCCCAGCATCTCTCTCTCCCACCACCAAGTCCTTCCCATCACCCACTCCTGGGACAAGACAGAACTAAAGCTCAAGACAGCTTGAGGAGCAAACAGAAAGTTCAAGAATCTAGGAGTTTGGCCCCTGTGTTGTAATTGTAGATAATATTCCAGACTTGGGCAGAGAAAGGAAGTGTCCAGATCAGGAGGCATCATTATTGTCATTGAAATTATCCTTACTGAGTGTCTGCTGTTATCTGGCACAGTGCTGGTTACTATACAAAAGAGACATCCTGGTGAAGCTCAGCCGGTCCCAGCACCCAGAAGGAAGCTCCCCGCCTCCATCCCAGGCTCCTAGGGCTGAGAGGGTGAGCCAGTCCCAGCACCTGGAAGGAAGCTCCCCCACTGCCATCCCAGGCTCCTACGGCAGTGAAGGTCAGCGGGTCCCAGTGTAAGACCGAGGGCCTTACCAAATGCTCCAAGGAGCGGACTGCAACAAAGAACACCCAGGAAGGAACACACCGGACAAGTTGGAAAGTAAAACAGACCTTTATTAGTCTGGCCAGAGGGCACTCCCAAAGCAAAGTAGCTTAGAGAGGCAACTGGCTCAGAGTCCGAAGCTGTTTTTATAGGAGGTCTCAGGGGAAGTTGGCAAGCAGAAATACAAAAGCAGAGGAGAGAGATAAAACAGACCTTTTACAGGTTGTCCTTAAGATAACATATTCAGATATGGAATTGGGCAAGCATGACAGAACACTAACTACACAACAGACCTTCCTGGCACAACAACAAGTGCATCCCTGGAACTTGATGTCTACCTGGTGATCCATAACAGAAGCAGAAAGTTGGGGCCCTATTACAAAGATGGAGTAACTGTTGTTCAGTCTTACACCAGCACCCTGAAGGAAGCTCCCCACCTCCATCTCAGGCTCCTAGGGCAGTGAAGCTCAGCCGGTCCCAGCACCTGGAAAGAAGCTCCCCCGCTGCCATCCCAGGCTCCTAGGGCCAAGAAGGTGAGCCGGTCCCAGCACCCTGAAGGAAGCTCCCCGCCTCCATCCCAGGCTCCTAGGGCAGTGAAGCTCAGCCGGTCCCAGCACCTGGAAAGAAGCTCCCCGGCTGCCATCCCAGGCTCCTAGGGCCAAGAAGGTGAGCCGGTCCCAGCACCCTGAAGGAAGCTCCCCGCCTCCAACCCAGGCTCCTAGGGCAGTGAAGCTCAGCCGGTCCCAGCACCTGGAAAGAAGCTGCCCCGCTGCCATCCCAGGCTCCTAGGGCCAAGAAGGTGAGCCGGTCCCAGCACCCTGAAGGAAGCTCCCCGCCTCCAACCCAGGCTCCTAGGGCAGTGAAGCTCAGCAGGTCCCAGCACCCAGAAGGAAGATCCCCTGCTGCCATCCCAAGCTCCTAGGGCACAGAAGTTGAGCCGCATGGGTGCCAGAAGCACCCCCGCACCACGGAAATGAGAAGACACATAAACAAGCCTCAAAAACAGACTTCTGGATTACCTACAGCAACCCCAAAGGGAAACGAGATGGAACGATCTGATACTCAACCACCTGGACTCTCTGGACTGGCAACAAAAGAGGATCTGGGAAAAACGAAATCAGAAATAATTACTCAGATAACAGCAAAGACTTTGCTCATGGTGCAAGACATGATTAATAAATCCAGAGAGGACACAGATAAAAAAGTAGAGGATCTAAGGAACATGATGGAATCCCAACATAGGAAACAAATGGAATCCATAAAACAGACACAAACAGATTTCCAAGAGATTAAAAACTCCATTGAAAGCCTGCACAGCAGAATGAACCAATGTGAGGATACAATTTCACATTTAGAAGATAAGGTTGCAATTAGTGAGAAGGAAAAGAAAAATTGCTTTAAAATTGTAAGGGAACATGAGAAATGAATCCAGCAGCTGCCAGACAATACAAAGAAGAATAATATAAGACTGATTGGAGTCAATGAAGAAAGAGGAGAGAGTGCAGATGATATAAATAAAACTCTTCACAGAAGTGATGGCAGAAAACTTCCCAAGGAGGGGAAAAGAACTTGACATACAGATAAGTGAGGCATATAGGACTCCAGCTAGCCTTAATCAAAAAAATCTACACATAGACATATAATAGTTAGGATTCCAGAAATCCAACAGAAGAATAAAATTCTACAAGCAGTGAGAGAAAAGAAACAAATCACATACAAAGGAAAGCCCATCAGAATCACAGCAGACTTCTCAATGCAAACCCTCAAGGCAAGAAGAGCTTGGAGTGATGTATTTCAAGCCCTAAAGGAAAACAGCCTCCAACCCAGATTGATGTACCCTGAAAAACTATCTTTCAAAATTGATGGAGAAATAAGATGCTTTCATGATAAAGAGCACCTCAGGAACTTCATGAATACCAAACCAGCACTCCAAAGAATTTTAGACAATACCTAGGAAAAGACAATGAGGATCACAACCCCAGGAAACCCAGCAGAATGAATCCATTGATTGTGGCAAATTAAACTCAAAGGGGGAGAATCCAACAAAAAGATAAAGCCATGACAAGGCTTTTAAAACTTTTGACTTCATCTCCCTAATGAGTGTATTATTCAATCTTACTATTGTACTGATTCCTATTTTTCTGATTCTAGAGTTGCACACCATTCCTTGTGCTATACTGGCTATTTATCATCTTCTTATGTCTACATTTTAATTGGGTTGTCTATTAATGAGCTCGAAGAATTCTTTATATATTCTGCTCTTAGGTTATATGCATTGTAAATATGGTCTGTTTAAGGACTACTTTTCATTTTAATGATGTCATTTAAAGTTCTAAATATTGATGGAATCTCATTTATCAATTTTTTTTCTTTTATACATGATGTTTTTTGTATCCTAGGTAGTTCTTGCCTACCCTGAATTCATAAATATTTTCCCTTATACTTTCTTCTTAAAGTTTTATACTTTTAGGCTTTCTTATTTAGGTTCATAGATCCCTTCAAGTTATTTTCATGTACGGAAAAAAAGGATTGAGGTTAATTTTTTATATATGGATACAAGGTGTTCTAGTGCCATTTGCTGAAGACACTATCTCTTCCTTGGCTCTTGAATTGAGTTTATATTCTATAAAATGCTAATGTTAAATAATCTTTCAAAACTCAGTAGACCATATATGTGTGGTTCTATTTCTAGATTCTCTGTTTTATTCAAATGATCTATATGTCTTTCCTTACACCAACACTGCCTTGATTACTGTAGCTTTAGAAGAAGTCTTAAAATTGGGTGCTAAATGTCTTCCGACACTGTTTTTGTTTTTGTTTTTTGTTTTTGTTTTTGGCTTTTCTGAGTCCTTTGTACTCCTACATAACTTTAAAATTTCAATATCCAGTTCTTCATTTATAGCAAGTATACACAGACCTGAATTTTTATATATACCTTGTGTTTTCTAATCCTGCTAAATTCAAGTACAAGTTCTAGGGGCTCCTAGAGATTTCTTAGTATTTTCTCTGTAGATGATCATTTCATCTACATATAAAGATTTTGCTTCTGCCATGCCAATCCTATCCTAGTTGTGTCATTTTATTGCCAGACTATTTTGGTTTAGACCTATGTTTCAAAGTCTAATGGACAGATGAAGAGTAGGCATATATGCCCTTGCTCCCCACCTTAAGGAGAAAGCATTGTATCTTCTCCATTCATATAAGGCGTTCTCACTGGAAGTATGGAGTACATGTCTTTGATCTGTTGAGAAGGTTCTGTTCTACTTCTAGTCTCCTGATAGCTTTTACCATGAACAGCTGTAGAATTTAGTCCAATACTCTTTCTCCAACTAGTGACAGGATCATATGGCTTTCTCCTTTCCTCTGTTAAAATGATGACTTTTAGGGGTGGATTTTCCAATGCTGAACCAACACTGCCATGCCTATAACAAAACCACTTTCTACACACTGCCAGATCTGACTTCTAATAGATTGTTTTGTTAAACAAATTTCTATCTATGTTCATAGTTTTTTCTTCTATTATCTTTATCCAGTTTTAGGATTAGCACAATGTTGAGTTCCTAAAATGAGGGGAGAAGTGTTCCTTCTTTTTTCACTTTAAATGTTTGATATAATTTATCAGTTAAAATGTTTATGAGCCTGCTGTTTTCATATAGGTAGGTTTTCAAGCTAGGAGTATACTTTCTTTAATAGGTGCTATTCAAATTTTATATTTCCTCCAGAGTTAGTTTCATTAATTTGTCTTCTAAGTTAACTTCTTAGAAGTTGTCAAATTTATTTCAAAACAGATTTTTGAAATATGCTTTCTATATCCTTTTAAATTCTGTAAAATCTGTGGTAATGTCTCCTAGATCTTAATATTGTATTTAAAAAAATGTATAACTGATATTGTGTAACAGGAAGAAAAGATCTAAAAGAGCAGGGGAATTGGGAGGGGTAGGGGAAGGTAAAAAAGGGAAAGGCAAAAATATGAGAAGAGGAAAAAAATGGAAACAAGGACTTTGTAAATAGGGAAGGGTGGAGGGAGTGAAGGGAGGGGAAGGGAAGGGGAAAGAAAAATAAGAACCAAGAGACTCATGCAATGGTACAAGATCCCAATGATGAATGTAGCTGTATTTTATACCTAAAATGTACCAATAAAGTTAATAGGGGAAAAAATTGTAAGGGGACATGAGCAATCAATCCAGCAGCTGCTAGACGATACAAAGAAGAATAACATAAGACTGATTGGAGTCAATGAAGAAAGAGGAGAGAGTGCAGATGACATAAAAAAAACTCTTCACAGAAGTGATGGCAGAAAACTTCCCAAGGAGGGGAAAAGAACTTGACATACAGATAAGTGAGGCATATAGGACTCCAGCTAGCCTTAATCAAAAAAAAATCTACACATAGACATATAATAGTTAGGATTCCAGAAATCCAACAGAAGAATAAAATTCTACAAGCAGTGAGAGAAAGAAACAAATCACAAAGAAAGGAAAGTCCATCAGAATCACAGCAGACTTCTCAATGCAAACCCTCAAGACAAGAAGAGCTTGGAGTGATGTATTTCAAGCCCTAAAGGAAAACAGCCTCCAACCCAGATTGATGTACCTTGCAAAACTATCTTTCAAAATTGATGGAGAAATAAGATACTTTCATGATAAAGAGCACCTCAGGAACTTCATGAATACCAAACCGGCACTCCAAAGAATTTTAGACAATACCTAGGAAAAGACAATGAGGATCACAACCCCAGGAAACCCAGCAGAATGAATCCATTGGGCATGACAAATTAAACGCAAAGCGGGAGAATCCAACAAAAAGAAAAGTCATGTCAAGGCTTTTAAAACTTTTGACTTCATCTCCCTAATGAGTGTATTATTCAATCTTATAATTGTACTGATTCCTATTTTTCTGATTCTAGAGTTGCACACCATTCCTTGTGCTATACTGGCTATTTATCATCTTCTTATGTCTACATTTTAA
Source organism: Heterocephalus glaber (assembly GCF_053883595.1). NCBI lineage: Eukaryota > Metazoa > Chordata > Mammalia > Rodentia > Bathyergidae > Heterocephalus > Heterocephalus glaber. Next base: position 2,680,422 of record NW_028258295.1, on the reverse strand, counting down.
TTGGGTTGTCTATTAATGAGCTCGAAGAATTCTTTATATATTCTGCTCTTAGGTTATATGCATTGTAAATATGGTCTGTTTAACTTTTCATTTTAATGATATCATTTAAAGTTCTAAATATTGATGGAATCTCATTTATCAATTTTTTTTCTTTTATACATGATGTTTTTTGTATCCTAGGTAGTTCTTGCCTACCCTGAATTCATAAATATTTTCCCTTATACTTTCTTCTTAAAGTTTTATACTTTTAGGCTTTCTTATTTAGGTTCATAGATCCCTTCAAGTTATTTTCATGTATGGAAAAAAAGGATTGAGGTTAATTTTTTATATTCGGATACAAGGTGTTCTAGTGCCATTTGCTGAAGACACTATCTCTTCCTTGGCTCTTGAATTGAGTTTATATTCTATAAAATGCTAATGTTAAATAATCTTTCAAAACTCAGTGGACCATATATGTGAGGTTCTATTTCTAGATTCTCTGTTTTATTCAAATGATCTATATGTCTTTCCTTACACCAACACTGCCTTGATTACTGTAGCTTTAGAAGAAGTCTTAAAATTAGGTACTAAACGTCTTCCAACACTGTTTTTGTTTTTGTTTTTTGTTTTTGTTTTTGGCTTTTCTGAGTCCTTTGTATTCCTACATAACTTTAAAATTTCAATATCCAGTTCTTCATTTATAGCAAGTATACACAGACCTGAATTTTTATATATACCTTGTGTTTTCTAATCCTGCTAAATTCAAGTACAAGTTCTAGGGGCTCCTAGAGATTTCTTAGTATTTTCTCTGTAGATGATCATTTCATGTACATATAAAGATTTTGCTTCTGCCATGCCAATCCTATCCTAGTTGTGTCATTTTATTGCCAGACTATTTTGGTGAGGACTAGGTTTCAAAGTTTAATGGACAGATAAAGAGTAAGCATATCTGCCCTTGTTCCCCATCTTAAGGAGAAAGCATTGTATCTTCTCCATTCATATAAGGCGTTCTCACTGGAAGTATGGAGTACATGTCTTTAATTTGTTGAGAAGTCTCTGTTCTACTTCTAGTCTCCTGATAGCTTTTACCATGAACAGCTGTAGAATTTGGTCCAATACTTTTTCTCCAACTAGTGACAGGGTCGTATGGCTTTCTCCTTTCCTCTGTTAAAATGATGACTTTTAGGGGTGGATTTTCCAATGCTGAACCAACACTGCCATCCCTATAATAAAACCACTTTCTACATCCTGCCAGATCTGACTTCTAATAGCTTGTTTTGTTAAACAAATTTCTATCTATGTTCATAGTTTTTTCTTCTATTATCTTTATCCAGTTTTAGGATCAGCACAATGTTGAGTTCCTAAAATGAGGGGAGAAGTGTTCCTTCTTTTTTCACTTTAAATGTTTGATATAATTTATCAGTTAAAATGTTTATGAGCCTGCTGTTATCCTATAGGTAGGTTTTCAAGCTAGGAGTATACTTTCTTTAATAGGTGCTATTCAAATTTTATATTTCCTCCAGAGTTAGTTTCATTAATTTGTCTTCTAAGTTACTTCTTAGAAGTTGTCAAATTTATTTCAGAAAAGATTTTTGTAATATGCTTTCTATATCCTTTTAAATTCTGTAAAATCTGTGGTAACGTCTCCTAGATCTTAATATTGTAATTTAAAAAATGTAAAACTGATATTGTGTAACAGGAAGAAAAGATCTAAAAGAGCAGGGGAATTGGGAGGGGTAGGGGAAGGTAAAAAAGGGAAAGGCAAAGATATGAGAAGAGGAAAAAAATGGAAACAAGGTCTTTGCAAATAGGGGAGGGTGGAGGGGGTGAAGGGAGGGCAGGGGAAGGGGAAAAAAAATAAGAACCAAGAGACTCATGTAATGGTGCAAGATCCCAATGATGAATGTAACTGTATTTTATACCTATAATGTACCAATAAAGTTAATGGGGGGAAAAAAAAAGAGACATCCTGACCCAGGCGTGGTGGCACAGGTCTGTAGTCCCAGCACGTGGGAGGATGGTGGGAGGATTGTTGCTAGTTCAAGGGCAGCCTGGGCTGTTTAGTGTGACCCTGTCTCAAAAAACTGAAGTGAGAGAGAGAAAAGCAGAGAGACTAAGTTTCCTTGCCTAAGACTCAGCTTCTTCATGTATAAGATGTGAGAAGATAATTCTAGGGGAGGGGTGGCTGCTATCATCTAACTTTCAAGAATATTGTCCTCCATCCTGGGCTCCTAGGGCAGTGAAGCTCAGCAGGTCCCAGCACCCAGAAGGAAGATCCCCTGCTGCCATCCCAAGCTCCTAGGGCACAGAAGTTGAGCCGCATGGGTGCCAGAAGCACCCCCGCACCACGGAAATGAGAAGACACATAAACAAGCCTCAAAAACAGACTTCCGGATTACCTACAGCAACCCCAAAGGGAAACGAGATGGAACGATCTGATACTCAACCACCTGGACTCTCTGGACTGGCAACAAAAGAGGATCTGGGAAAAACGAAATCAGAAATAATTACTCAGATAACAGCAAAGACTTTGCTCATGGTGCAAGACATGATTAATAAATCCAGAGAGGACACAGATAAAAAAGTAGAGGATCTAAGGAACATGATGGAATCCCAACATAGGAAACAAATGGAATCCATAAAACAGACACAAACAGATTTCCAAGAGATTAAAAACTCCATTGAAAGTCTGCACAGCAGAATGAACCAATGTGAGGATACAATTTCACATTTAGAAGATAAGGTTGCAATTAGTGAGAAGGAAAGAAAAATTGCTTTAAAATTGTAAGGGAACATGAGAAATGAATCCAGCAGCTGCTAGACGATACAAAGAAGAATAATATAAGACTGATTGGAGTCAATGAAGAAAGAGGAGAGAGTGCAGATGATATAAAAAAAAAACTCTTCACAGAAGTGATGGCAGAAAACTTCCCAAGGAGGGGAAAAGAACTTGACATACAGATAAGTGAGGCATATAGGACTCCAGCTAGCCTTAATCAAAAAAATCTACACATAGACATATAATAGTTAGGATTCCAGAAATCCAACAGAAGAATAAAATTCTACAAGCAGTGAGAGAAAAGAAACAAATCACATACAAAGGAAAGCCCATCAGAATCACAGCAGACTTCTCAATGCAAACCCTCAAGGCAAGAAGAGCTTGGAGTGATGTATTTCAAGCCCTAAAGGAAAACAGCCTCCAACCCAGATTGATGTACCCTGAAAAACTATCTTTCAAAATTGATGGAGAAATAAGATGCTTTCATGATAAAGAGCACCTCAGGAACTTCATGAATACCAAACCAGCACTCCAAAGAATTTTAGACAATACCCTAGGAAAAGACAATGAGGATCACAACCCCAGGAAACCCAGCAGAATGAATCCATTGATTGTGGCAAATTAAACTCAAAGGGGGAGAATCCAACAAAAAGATAAAGCCATGACAAGGCTTTTAAAACTTTTGACTTCATCTCCCTAATGAGTGTATTATTCAATCTTACTATTGTACTGATTCCTATTTTTCTGATTCTAGAGTTGCACACCATTCCTTGTGCTATACTGGCTATTTATCATCTTCTTATGTCTACATTTTAATTGGGTTGTCTATTAATGAGCTCGAAGAATTCTTTATATATTCTGCTCTTAGGTTATATGCATTGTAAATATGGTCTGTTTAAGGACTACTTTTCATTTTAATGATGTCATTTAAAGTTCTAAATATTGATGGAATCTCATTTATCAATTTTTTTCTTTTATACATGATGTTTTTTGTATCCTAGGTAGTTCTTGCCTACCCTGAATTCATAAATATTTTCCCTTATACTTTCTTCTTAAAGTTTTATACTTTTAGGCTTTCTTATTTAGGTTCATAGAGCCCTTCAAGTTATTTTCATGTATGGAAAAAAAGGATTGAGGTTAATTTTTTATATATGGATACAAGGTGTTCTAGTGCCATTTGCTGAAGACACTATCTCTTCCTTGGCTCTTGAATTGAGTTTATATTCTATAAAATGCTAATGTTAAATAATCTTTCAAAACTCAGTAGACCATATATGTGAGGTTCTATTTCTAGATTCTCTGTTTTATTCAAATGATCTATATGTCTTTCCTTACACCAACACTGCCTTGATTACTGTAGCTTTAGAAGAAGTCTTAAAATTAGGTACTAAACGTCTTCCAACACTGTTTTTGTTTTTGTTTTTTGTTTTTGTTTTTGGCTTTTCTGAGTCCTTTGTATTCCTACATAACTTTAAAATTTCAATATCCAGTTCTTCATTTATAGCAAGTATACACAGACCTGAATTTTTATATATACCTTGTGTTTTTCTAATCCTGCTAAATTCAAGTACAAGTTCTAGGGGCTCCTAGAGATTTCTTAGTATTTTCTCTGTAGATGATCATTTCATGTACATATAAAGATTTTGCTTCTGCCGTACCAATCCTATCCTAGTTGTGTCATTTTATTGCCAGACTATTTTGGTGAGGACTAGGTTTCAAAGTTTAATGGACAGATAAAGAGTAAGCATATCTGCCCTTGTTCCCCATCTTAAGGAGAAAGCATTGTATCTTCTCCATTCATATAAGGCGTTCTCACTGGAAGTATGGAGTACATGTCTTTAATTTGTTGAGAAGTCTCTGTTCTACTTCTAGTCTCCTGATAGCTTTTACCATGAACAGCTGTAGAATTTGGTCCAATACTTTTTCTCCAACTAGTGACAGGGTCGTATGGCTTTCTCCTTTCCTCTGTTAAAATGATGACTTTTAGGGGTGGATTTTCCAATGCTGAACCAACACTGCCATCCCTATAATAAAACCACTTTCTACATCCTGCCAGATCTGACTTCTAATAGCTTGTTTTGTTAAACAAATTTCTATCTATGTTCATAGTTTTTTCTTCTATTATCTTTATCCAGTTTTAGGATTAGCACAATGTTGAGTTCCTAAAATGAGGGGAGAAGTGTTCCTTCTTTTTTCACTTTAAATGTTTGACATAATTTATCAGTTAAAATGTTTATGAGCCTGCTGTTATCCTATAGGTAGGTTTTCAAGCTAGGAGTATACTTTCTTTAATAGGTGCTATTCAAATTTTATATTTCCTCCAGAGTTAGTTTCATTAATTTGTCTTCTAAGTTACTTCTTAGAAGTTGTCAAATTTATTTCAAAAAAGATTTTTGTAATATGCTTTCTATATCCTTTTAAATTCTGTAAAATCTGTGGTAATGTCTCCTAGATCTTAATATTGTAATTTTAAAAATGTATAACTGATATTGTGTAACAGGAAGAAAAGGTCTAAAAGAGCAGGGGAATTGGGAGGGGTAGGGGAAGGTAAAAAAGGGAAAGGCAAAAATATGAGAGGAGGAAAAAAATGGAAACAAGGTCTTTGCAAATAGGGGAGGGTGGAGGGGGTGAAGGGAGGGCAAGGGAAGGGGAAAAA